>NC_044303.2:231649517-231953835 GCF_007474595.2 Lynx canadensis | reverse complement strand
CCATTTTTATACGAGAAAATAGAATGCTTTCTTTTCAGAGGTAAGAATGACTGATTAGAGACCAGAAAGAATCCATTTTTCTAGGTAAAACTTTTCAATTGTTTTGCGCTTCATAAAAACCGTACTGCGTGCTGTGAGAAATTACTAATAAGTGTCTTTATCTGTTTCCAATTTAGAGACTCTAGAAAGAACGGCATGATAGGACTTTCAGATTTCTTCATTCTGACAAGGAAAGTTTAGGAAACCTCGAAGAGAAAGTGCAGAAGACAGAGCCATTAATACAGAAGAGAACACTTCTTAATGTCAAGTGGTGCCTTTGTAAAACGTCGGCACCAAATACAGCTTGTCATTAACCACATACATGTGTAGCATGAATTTTTCTCCGGGTGGAAGTTCAGTGCGGCCAGTGAAACACGGCGGTGGGGGGGGGGGGGTCTTCTAAATGATGGCTCTTCACATGCTTCCTGAAGAACCTTACGTGTGAAGGATTCACAGCAGGGAAACAGTCTTTCTGAGTGAAACGATCTCTGTGGGTGCTACAGAATAGGGAGGGGAGGGGCGGCGTAAAAACTGGCCACTCTGTTTCCTCCTTGGAGGCTCCCGGCCAGTGAGGTGTTTGCTCCCCGGGGGGAGCACACGTAAGACGCCCCAAGAAGAGCGTCCTCTGCCGAAGCGGGATGTGTTCCGGGAGACGTGGCCCTGGAGAAGGCCTGCTGGCTGGAAGAGGGTCACGGCCGCCGGGGAAACAAAGCGGACCATTTAGACCAGGGAACAAAAATAAGCATCCCAGGGACACTTGGGTGGCCCAGTCGGTTAAGCCTCCAGCTTCAGGGCTCCGGTCACCATCTCGAAGTTGGTGAGTTCGAGCCCCGCGTCGGGCTCTGTGCTGACAGCTCGGAGCCTGGAGCCTGCTTCGGATTCTGTGTCTCCCTCTCTCTCTCTCTGCCCCTCCCCTGCTCACGCTCTGTCTCTCAAAAATGAGTAAATGTTAAAAAAAAAAAATTTTTTTTTTAACATTTATTTATTTTTGAGACAGAGAGAGACAGAGTATGAACAGAGGAGGGTCTGAGAGAGAGGGAGACACAGAATCTAAAACAGGCTCCAGGCTCTGAGCTGTCAGCACAGAGCCCGATGTGGGGCTCGAACTCACAGACAGCGAGATCATGACCTGAGCCGAAGTCGGACGCTTAACTGACTGAGCCCCCCAGGCACTGCCAAAATTTTTTTAATTAAAGAAGTAAGCACCCCAAATCCTTTATCCTTGCTTTATATAAAGTCTTCAAAATGAGATGGCAAGTAATATACCTTAGATAATTTTTCTGATAACTCAGAAGCAGTGTGGCTTGTTGGCTCTCTGCAGATCGGCCACCATAGTGATAAAAGTTATCGGTGTTCCAAGACTTGCGAAAACCCAAAGTTAGGAGGAATCGTTTGCTTCAGGGAAGAGGCCCCTCCTGTGTCATCTCTACCAGAGAGCCAGGAACCCTGTTTGGTGCTGGCCCTCCTACAGATAGGACCCTGGCGAGCGGGAAAGTGAGCCATCGATGTCACTGAGCCCCAGAGCTTAGCATGCAAGGTGCCCGTCCCGGGGACCAAGGACCCAGTGTGGGGGCCTGATGGCTTTGGGGCCTGCCATCCATTTGGTAAAATTTGTGGTGAGCTGTCTCATTGAGGGGTCATAGGGGAGGGACATACAGCCCCTGCCTCCTGTCGTCACTGGAGGCCACCGACATTCCCCAAAAGAACTTCATCCAGTTGCTGACCAGTCACACTGGCTTGGGTCAAGACGGTAAATTTGGACCGAGTTTTATGAGACTGCAAATGGGTGAATATTATCATAAACTTGCTACCGTGGACGTCTGAACTAAAAAACATAAGTGGGAACCTTCCTCAGTCTATCAGAAAAGCATAAGGTGTTAAGGGAATGAAGCAGGTGAGAGGTAAATAAACTCTGGTCCATCCAGACACCAGGGTGTCAGCTCTAAAACAAATGAGCTGTAGGGGCGCCTGGGTGGCTCAGTCAGTTAAGCATCCGACTTCGGCTCAGGTCACGATCTCATGGTTCGTGGGATCGGGGCCCGCAGGGCGGGCCCTGCTCTGACAGTGTGGAGCCTGCTTGAGATTCTCTCTCCCTCTCTGCCCCTTCCCCACTTGCACTTTAAACAAACAAACAAACAAACAAAGAAATACAAGAAATGAGCTGTCAAGCCAGGAGAAGACCTGAAGGAAGTTTGAATGCATGTTATTAGGTGAGGGAAGCCAGTCTGAAAGGCTCCTTACTATATGATTCCAACTGTACGACATTCTGGAAAAGGCAAACTATGGAGACGGTAACAAGATGAGCGGCTGCCAGGGAGGGGGGTGAGTGGGTGCAGCACACAGGATTTTCCGGGCCGTGGAAATCCTCTGTACGATGCCATAACGATAGAGACCTATCGTTGGGCATCTGCCCAAACCCGTAGACCGCGGAGCACCAGGAGTGAGCTCCAGGGAACGTCGTGGGGCTCATCAGCTGTCTCAGCCGTCCCCCTCTGGCTGGATGCTGACAGCAGGGAGAGTCGGGGGTGTGTGTGTGTGTGTGTGTGTGTGTGTGCAGGCGTGTATGGAATCACGTCCTCATGATGCCGGCCACGCGGGTGTGTGTAAACCAGCCCCCACTGGTGAACAGGCTCTGGTGTTTGTCCCTCATCTCAAAAGATGTGCAGCCCCTCAAATTGTTTTTGTCTGACACACTGCCCCACGAGGGCCCTACAGTTCCGACGAGAACTGGGCACAGAAACACGAACTCAGCCTCTGTCGAGGTGATAGCACGTGACCATACATTTCATCTCAAGGGAACGACCAGAACGCATGTTCTGTTTCCGGGGATAAATGCACATTGGAACAGCCAGACGCAAGCGGGGTTTTCTGAATATTCTTTAGAGCGGACTCAGGGTCAGCAGAGTTGGATGTGGTTGTCCGGCCCCGTCTGGTCCCCTCAATGCTGGCCCTCTGGCCGTCCCAGCAAGGACTACGAAAGTAGCCAGTTAGATCTGACCCCACCCTGAGATCTTGGGGCTCTGTTCCTGTCCCTGCCACAACACGGTATGGGGGTCATCCTCTGGGTCACTCTCGGCTTTGCCTTCAGCCCCAGAAGCTGTCCCTCCGTGTTGACTACCACCACCGGGCCCCCGAGTGTCCAGAGAAAAGGTGAAAAATGAACTAATTCTATAATTAGCAAAGCATTAAGGGGACGTACTTTTCTGTCTCATTTTTGCCCGAGAGCCTCCAGCATCTTGTTCTAGCACCTAATCAAGAGACCATGCCGTGTGCCCAAACTGGATCATTCCCTCTTCAATAACTAGATTCCTAATGTTCAGACAGAGGGCTTCTTCTCATTAGAGAAAACACTTTTCCTGTTCCCATGCTGATTCGGACTCCTTGGGTTGCCTTTATCCTTCTCCATACCCTGCGGTTATGTCTTTTTAAAATAGCCATGGGAAGCTTGGCTTTCAATCAGATTGTTAACTGTCTTCGGGGGGGCCCACCCAAATGGTTTAATTAATAACTACAAGCTTGTTGCAAGTATCATTAATTAATGCGTTGGATAAAATAAACCATGCAAGTGACAGGAATGTTTGAACAAAGTTGCTCTGGGCGGAGACCAGCAAAAACACGCCTCACGAGGGGTTCGGAACCGCGCTCTGCGCACCCGTGGAGAGGAGGCAGATGGCCTCATCTGGATTCAGTTTTGGGAGACAAAGAAGGTTTTTCCAATTAAAGTCACTTAAAAACAGACTTCACAATGAGGGAGACCAAGCATTAAAAAAAAAAAAAAATCCCTGACATTTGTAAGGTGTGGGTTTGGAAAATACCTGCTTTCCCTTCCTTGCAGGGGAGTGGGTTTGGGGAAAGTCCGATTGGAAAAGCCCAATCGGATGCACATCAGCTGATGGAGACTTTGACCTTATGACTCAGGAACCGTCTGTCCTGCTGAAATGCACATCCAAGGCCCTGGTCCCTGCGTGCAACCAGAATGATTTGGTGTTCCACCTAACTCCGTCGGCTTCCGTATTTTTCATGTTTAGAGAAAGAGGTTTTGGTTGATTGGTGTTTGTGATGAGTAAGCAAGAGAAAAGGGGGCGTAGAGACAGCTCTGGAAGTGTTCAATCACCTGGCATGATGAGCTCTGCGGCGGTTGGGCGGGGCCGTGATTTTGCTCTGAAAATGATTTTAGCTACAAGTTGCTCATTTAACTTAACGATTAGCTGTTATGTCCTGGCAATCACTGGCATACTTACCAGTTCTTGTAACATGGGAACACTTGGCTTTACAAATGTTTTTCAGATGTAGTGAGACTTTCATGTGTCCTCAATTTCACAATTAATGGAGGAGTATGTAAAGTAATCATTTGAGTTTCCTATTGCTGTTTCCATACTTTGAGGCCTCTAATTTTTTTCAAGTCTTAAACATTTCCAAAGCTCCTTGAAAACACACGTAAGCCTGAGGCTCTTTATCTTGGCGGCTAAAGAATACAAGGGGTCAGACTCTCGGGAAAATTCTGAGCCTTATGCAGAATTAGTTCTCCTTGATGGTCAAAGTACATTCTCACTGGAACGTCTCGAGGTGGGTGCAGAAGTATAATTAACCCCCTTTTCTAGGTTCTAGGTTCTACCTCCCGGAATGGTGACTTAACAAACATGTACTCTCTCTGAGAGTCCTTCCACGATGGGTCCAAGGGGACAGGTTTCTCTGCTGCACGCGCTCACTCAGGGACCCAGGTTCTGTCACCTTGCTGTTTTGCCGTCAGGGTATCGCTGTCATCTGTGTGGTTGCAGTTCACAGGCAAGTGGAGGGCAGGGCGGGACACGGGCTCGATGACTTAAGGCCCAGAGGCAGTGGTGGTGCCTGTCGCCCCCACCCACATTCCAGCGCTGATGCGTCTGGTCACACGACCACGACAAACTGCACAGGAGGTCGGGCAGGGGAGGAATCTCCCGCGGAGCAGCCAGGAGCTCGACCAGCACTCGGTCCCGTGGAAGAAGTGGGAGGTGGGGGGGTGGGGATACCGCGGATGTCCCCCGTCCCGTGCCAGCTCTCCCAGACTCCTCCACGCGTCACCCCAGCCACCACGGTTCAGGAATGAGAACATCCCTGTCCTTGTGGGAAGTCCATGCTGCCTCATTCTGCTTTCGCTTTACAGGCAGGATTTGTCGAGCTGGCCCAGAACGTCTTCTAACGCTGAAGAGTAAGGAGGTGACGTCTGTGACTCACAAAACAGCCCCGTGCACCTGCTAGGGAAGACAGACTTTTTTCCTCCGACATAACAAATTAGAACCCATCTGGGAGTTGAGAAGCCCGAGCTAAGGTTTCCTGGATCTGTTTGCACACGGGGCAATGATGAAAAGCAAAGAAAACGATATGTTTAAAGAACCCTTCTGTGTCGAGTAGAAGGAAAGCTTAAGACTTCTTATACATTTCACTCTGGTGTAGGATGGTGATGTGTAAGGATCTGAAAATAATTTAACCCATTCACAGTACTTCTATTTTTTTTTTTTTTAATTTTTTAAAATCTGTGCTGTTAGCACAGAGCCCGATGCAGGGCTCGAACCCACAAACCATGAGATCAGGACCTGAGCCGAAGTCAGACACTCAACCGACTGAGCCACCCAGGCCCCTATCCACGGTACTCCTAAGTGCCGGGCACGGTTCTAAGACCTGAGAAATGATAGTTCCTCTAATCCTTACAATGATATTTTGAAATAAGGACTGTTGCACCCATTTGAGGGATGTGGACACGCCGTCACACAGCCAGTAAGCAGTGGATCTAGGATGTGAAGTTAGACAATATGCCTCCAGAGTCTGTGCCCACGGGCCAGCAACCTTTCTCAGGAACATCAGCTGGTACACATGCTGGGCTCCGCGGGTTGTGCCGCCTGTCACAGCTACTCAGCTCTGTGGCCGAAGGGCAAAGCAGCCACAGAGAATGTGGAAGCGAGTTAAGTGTGGCCGTGTTCCAGTAAGACTTTGCGGACGCCGAACTTCGAATTTCATGTAATTTTCACACGTCACAAAATAGTCTTATTTTTTTTACTCAACTATTTAAAAACGTAACAGCCGTTCTTGGCTCGCAGGCTGTTTGCTGGCCCCTGGTCTTTGCAACTAACCTTGACGCCCCATGGATTCTTGAAACTGTGAGTTCTTTCCTGAGCCTGACTACACTGGGCGCTCCGAGAAGAGCCTCCTGTGCCCTGGAGACCCGCCCCCTTCACCGAGAGGAGGAAGGCGCTCCTATGTCGTTAGAACTTGGTAGAAGGAGAAGGTGAAGTGTCCCTGTAACCGGGTGTCACGTGGCCAATGAGGATGTGGTCATGTGGCCAGTGAGGACCGGGGCTGGGACCTACTGATGGACGGGCAGGCAGGATTTGGGTTGGCAATCAGAGCACTCACAGGAGCTTAGAGAAATGGGGAAATGAAGAAAGGAGAAAAAAGGGCGCGTGTATGGTGCAGAAGGATGAGAGGCACGGACACGGAGCCTCGTCTCTGCAATTTCCCGTCCAAAGAACTCAGTCAGGCAGCCTCTCGGGCAGCGAGCGCTCAGAGAACACATTCCACAAAGCCCGTCCTCATCTGGGTCTTCCGTCAGTTTGGTGACAGCCTGGTGGACAGCCAGGCTGCTTGGGACAGGCCGGGACTGACATAGATACTGGGGGCGCGCTGGCCTGGCGGCCGCCCCAACTGCTTCCCACCATGGGTCAGATGGCACCAGAGGGACCTGAGTCTTCTCCGGGTGCCCAGCCTGCAGCCCCGGGGTGTTCTGGCCGCCTCCGGAGCTCCCTTTGGGGCCTTCTCGGTTGGGGCCCTGGCTCCCCTCTGTGTTAATTTCCAAGTGCCACGTGTTGGGGGCGGGACTTCCCGTAACAGAAGTAGCTTTGGGGACAGGAAGTCCAGGCCACAGTGTCTTGAGGGCTCTAGGGAAGAATGCACCTCCTGATTGCAAAGATCAACGGTGATGATGATGACGTTCTCATACCGGCCACCCCCTGTCCTCACAGAGGCACGGAGAAGATTACCGCCCTGGAAATCTATGTCCTAGCACTGCATTATTAATTATTACGACTCCCCTGGTCTGTTTTTGAGGCGGCTGCTATAATCATGGTTCCTTGTGTACGGACATTAAGAGATGTCACGGATGTTTGGGCTAAAAATTAGTCACGTAGAGCAGGCAACAGCTCTTTCGAGTTCTAGGGGTGTAACTGGGGAGAGGGGTCTACAATCATTATTCCCCTGTCCCTCACAGAGAAATCGAGACCCAGAGAATTCAGACTTGCCCAAGTTCTCGCGGTGAGTCAGAGCTAGAAACATCTCGAGCCTCGAACCTCAGTTGCCACAACTATCCCCTTGCAAATGTTTTTAAAACAGGGGTTCACGCTTGGCTCACACACCCCACATTCTTCCAGTGAGAGGCTTATAAAGTACCATGTGGTGAGTTTCACTTGGTCAAACGGTCAACGCAGGGAGGAGACTCCAGAGAGAACACCCGCCCCCTACTCCATAAGGTGAGCCAAGGTTGAAGGAGCGGGGCCTTTTGCTGGGGGGCCTGCTTCAGGGACACTCTTTCTTCCTGTGAGTGTTTCCTGGGGCTGTGGGACAGGAGGCCTCTTCCCCCACTGTGTCTTTCTCTTGAACCTTGACACGACTTTGCAGTTTATAGGCTGGGAAGTGTCAACTTTTTAAGAGAGCTTGAAGGAAAAAACAAAAAAATCCATGCTTCAGCATGGGAGGTGCTAAAAATAAGGGCTTCTTAGTTTCCAGAAGAGCAGATAAATGAACAAACAGGCCATCAGCAAATGTGGTTATTTCTGCCGGGAGTTTTCTTTCTCTCAACGGTCCCCTGGAGCTGTAAGATGCAAATACAGATTGATAGATTTTTGTTATTAATTCAGAAGCCATTTCTTGGACCCCCAACTATGTGCAAGGCGACGGGCCCCGCAGCCAAATTTCTGAGAGGTTGGAGGTGCTCCCGGGGATGTTAGGAGGGAAGAGAGGTCAGGGCCATTCTGAGAAGCCCATCGTCTGTCTCAGAAAATTCCCAAGGTCCCCGGCGGTCATAGCCACAGTGCCCCATTTTGGTCGCCGAATGGATGCATACCTGGGAATTGAGACTGTGCCTGTTCAGGTGGGGACAGGGCAATGGGATTCGACATGAGGCAGGGTGGTGCAGGTGGCAGGCCTAAGGAAGTTTCCGTCCCATCCTCCTGGCACAGGGGTAAATGCCAGCCTTGTGTCAAGTGCGTCCGTCCCCAGGACCCTGCTCAAGCGTGTCCAAGGCCAACAGCATCGGCTTCCCCTGGGAGCTTGCAGACCTCCTGAATCTGTCTGCCTTCTCACCAGCTCCCTGGGGGAAGGGGGTCGTGTGAGCATTAACACCTCGTGGGTCTTGCTCTAGACTCCACAGGCGTGGTGTCCCCCTGTGACCCCACACTTCCGCCCCCTTTTGGAAAGCGGGTCTCCCAAGCACAGCTCTTTCAAGAAGATCTGCTTTCTCTCATGCCCAATTTGCCCAGGAAATGGGGGGTGGGGTGGTGGGTGGGCATCTTCTTTGCTTCCAGACCTTCCACTGCTTTCTTCAGACACCACAGCTCTCATGAAACCCATCGAGGTATCGGGCCTGGGTCTTGTCAGACTGTGAGCGGTCTGGGATTGGCCTGTCGATCCTTCAGAGTCATGGACACTGCCAGGTGGCTCGGGGCTCCTGGGTCAGGGACGGAGGGCTTCGTTATAGTAGAACAAGCATCATAATCTTTGCTTTAAAATACAGCATAGGAGCGCCTGGAGGGTCAGTCGGTTGAGCGTTGAACTCTTGGTTTCAGCTCAGGTCATGATCTCACAGTTGGTGAGTTCGAGCCCTGCGTTGTGGGACCTGCTTGGGATTCTCTCTCTCCTGCTCTCTCTCTCTCTCTGCCCCTTCGGTGTTAGGCGTGCTCTCTCTTTTTCTCTCAAAATAAATACACTGAAAAAAAATTAAAAATATGTAGTGTATTAAAAATAAATTAATTAAATTAAATTAAATATAGTGTATTGGTAGGAAACTTGAGGTATAGTAAGGCCGACAGATTGGAAAGATGGGTTGTTACTCACATTTCCCGAGGGGAGGGAGGTGCCTCGCCATGGGGGCCACTTGGGGAAGCACCAGGGTAGGTCAGGGGCAAATATTTACCATCTTCACAGAAGTTTCCTGTCTCCCGACCCTGGGCTGTGAAGGTAGGGAGGAAGCAGGAGGGAATCAGCTTCTCCCTGCCCTAGCCTGGACGGTACCTACGAGACTCTGTTCCCGTTCCCCGAGCCCCATGCGCCCACAGGGCTGCTGGGAAATGTAGTGCCCGGCTGGGAAGCACCTTCTCTGTAACAGCCCTGCTCCACGGGTGTGAGCTTTGGAGCTAACCCTCTCCGTCACATCTCTGGTCCTTCCTCCAAGACTGAGTGGACCGTCTGTCCGTTCTGAGGCCTCAGAGCTAGCTGCATGGGCTTCAGACAAATCAGGCCCACGTCTGGCTTTCAGATTCAAGACCCAGAAGCTCAGCGCAGTGAAGGCTGCCGAAAGGGCCCTCAGGAGTGCGGGGCATGGGGTGTGGCCGGAGGGGACAAGCAGGTGGCCAGGAAGTCCTGTTTTCCACCCTGGAGGAAACTGATCCCAGCTGAGCTTTCACTCGACAGCTGTGTGGTCTGTTGCCAAAATATTCCGTCTCCTAATTCAGCAACATGGGGCTCTGCTTGGAGAGCTTGGGGAGTTTTTGTTTAACAGATATAGGATTTGGGCCTGGGATGACAGAAAGTTCTAGAGAGGGACGGTGGGGGTGGGGATTCCAAAACAGTGTGAATGGACTTAATGCCACTGAATGAACTGTATACTTAAAAGTGGTTAAAGGGATAAATTTTATGTTATGTGTATTTTACCATAATTAAGGATAAAAACGAGGGGCGCCTGGGGGGCTCAGTCAGTGAAGCATCCAACTCTTTCTTGACTCTGGCTCAGGTCATGATCCCAGGGTCATAGGGTCATGCCCCAAGTTTGGTTCTGTGATGGTGTCTGCTTGGGATTCCCTCTCTCTCTCTGCTCCACCCCCCCCCATTTGTGCTCGCTCTCTCTCTCTCTCTCTCAAAAAATAAAAATAAAAACAAACAAAACAAAAACTCTTAAAAGACAGACCTTTTCAAATGCTTCTGTAATTTGCTATAATAGTCCCTCATATCAAAGCCTTTCTGGTATATTAAAGACCTGCTCCAAAGGGAGAAAAATAAAAGAAGCCGGTGTCATTTCCTGGACCTTTTAATACCATCAGCATTGCATACCTTTCTTACCCATAAATTCTGGAAAGTTTTAGGTGGCACATGGGAACTCCTGGAATGAGAGTTTTGGGAGGGGTAATCTGGATCCCGAATCAAACCAGATTGAGAGCCAGAGCCCTCACAGGGTGTGGAGGCAAAGTTGGGGCTCATGGGACCACGATGCTCGCAGTGTAGGAAGGGATGAGGCTTTGCAGGGGGTTGAATAATTTCCCCTCAACACTTAAGCCCGCCTGGAACCTGTGAATGGGAACTTATTTGGAAATAAGGTCTTTGCAGATGTCATCAGATGGATCTCGATTGAAAATCACATCCTTGGGGCGCCTGGGTGGCTCAGCCGGTTGAGCGGCCAACTTCGGCTCAGGTCATGATTTCACGGTCCTGTGAGTTCGAGCCCCACGTCGGGCTCTGTGCTGACAGCTCAGAGCCTGGAGCCTGTTTCAGATTCTGTGTCTCCCTCTCTCTGACCCTCCTCCGTTCATGCTCTCTCTCTCTCTCTCTCTGTCTCAAAAATAAATAAACGTTAAAAAAATAAATAAAATCACATCCTTGTAAGAGGAAAGAACGCAGAGGGACAGGTAAAGATGGGGGCAGAGTTCCGAGTGACGCAGCCGTGAGCCAAGGAACACCTGGAGCCACGAGGAGCTGGAAAAGGCAGGCGGGATCCTCCCCGGCCCTCAGAGGGAGCACCCCTGCCGACACCTTACATGTGGACCCCTGGCTCCGGAACTGCAAGGCAGGACACACTCCTGCTGTTTGAAGCGCCCGGTGTGCGGTCATCTTCGGGGACAGCCCAAGGAGACTGATACAGGCCTTCGGCAAAGGTGTGGGCTGCGGGCCAGGAAGGGGGGTGGGCGTGGGGGAACGGGAAGCACGTGACCAGGAAGTACTCCACACCTCTGCCTCCGTGTCCCTCCAGACTTAGCTCTTTCGCCACCGAGTGTCGCTCTGAATGCTCAGCAGTGACATCAGCAGACGGATCCAGCTGTGAAGAAGCACCGTTCCGGATGCGCTGTCTGCTGCTGACCTCGGGGGTCCGCCCGGAGGGCCCGCTCCCAGCCCGATGCCCTGACTCGGGGGGCCACGACTGTCCACTGGATGGCAATTTAATGACTCCCCTGGCTTCTCAGAGAGCAATCCAGATGGTCAGCGCCGACTATTCACATGTTAAAATTTCCTAAGCGAACCTGACTGGGGGGAACAGCATAATTGGAGCGAAAAGATACCGTGCAGGAGAAAACGTGTCCTTTTACCTTTGGAAAGCTCTTCCTCAGGGTCAGGAGAGCTTCCTGGGGCCCGTGCTGACTCCTTCTGACGACACAGCCCCTCAGCGTCTGTCAGAGGGCTCTAAGGCCCATCAATCCCAGGGGATAAGCCAGGGATTATGTCTAGAGGATAAGGACATCGGTGCCCTGGGTCACCTAGCTGGAAATAGGCTCTAAATTGGGGGTGGTGGGGCGCCTGAGTGGCTCATTCGGTTAAACGACCGACTTCGGCTCAGGTCACGATCTCGCCGTTCTTGGGTTCGAGCCCCGCGTCGGCCTCTGTGCTGACATCTTGGAGCCTGGAGCCTGCTTCGGATTCTGTGTCTCCCTCGCTCTCTGTCCCTCCCCCACTCTCACTCTCTTTCTCTCTCTCAAAAATAAAAATTAAAGTAAATAAATAATCAATCAATCAATCGGGGGTGGGTAGGTGGGGATGGAATGAAGCAAACCAGACGGATAAATGGAGTTGCAGGGGTATTTTTTTCTGCTCAGGGGGCCTCTCAGCCATCTCAATGGCCAGCCCCTCGCATTCCCCTGTGGCTGGGCAGGTGCCCAGGGCAGACAGTCACCCTTGAGCTGAGAGGCAGAGAAGGGGTGTGAGGAAATGACAGGAGAAGACTAGGAGAAGGCGAGAGAAGGAAGAGGAAGTAGGGGGAGGGGAGGAGATGTACACAATACAAGTACGTCCTCGGAAGTGTTTACCAGATGCCAAACATGGTCCTAAGTGCTTCACGGGCCCCCGGTGACTCCTCCTGAGGAGCCTGTGATGCAAGAGCCATGATCTCCCCCTTCGTAAGGATGCAGAGACAGAGGCAGTTTACAGCCTGACGGTCATGAACATCCGCTGAAACACAGGTTCACGAACACGGAGTTCAAGAGCCACGCGTGGAGTTTGGATGTTCCCGCCACAGTACTTGCTACAGATGTCCCACGAGTGTGAAAGGCACTGGCCCCCAGTGCTGCAAGCGTCCCTCCAGGATGCTCATGGCTCAGGAAGGGGAAGCACAGGCGCAAGTTAGTGCAGGGCCGTGGGATGATGCTGTCGCTGGGCGCGGACGCTGAAACACCGGGAGGAAACCGAGGGCCTGGAACTTCCCAGCGACCACAAGCCAAGGAATGCCAAGATGGCCAGCGCCTTCGGAGGGCTCCAAGTGCGGGACGTCGGGCCCAGTGGGGGGCAGTAATGGACATGGAGTAAAATTGCGGGGCAGGGCCTGTGGATGCCAACTCCAGGGGAGTGACCCTGTCCCCCAGCATGGCACACAATAAGACGCTTCAAGATGGGAATGCGTGAGGACTTTTTCAGTCGCAAAGGACAGAAGCCAAGTCCACGTGTGGGCCGGTGCCATGGGACAGGTACCCCTGAGTGGAGGCTGCCATGAGGGAGTACCTTGGTGTGACAGTACCTACTAACATCATACCAGTTTACAGGACCCTGTATAGAAGGACCAGAGAGAGAGAGAGAGAGAGAGAGAGAGAGACTCTATTTCCCAGCTTCAGTATAAAAAGCCCCAGGGAAGGACTCTGATTGGTCTAGTTTCAGTCACGTGACAAAACGCTGGACCAATCACTGTGGCCAGGAGAACCGAGGACACGGGCAGGCCCGAGTCATGTGACCACCATGGGACCTGGTCCTGAGCTGGGTGCAGGGAAGCTGGTGAGTGTGCCCCCCCTCCCGGGAGACCTTTTCTGGAGGAAAGGGATGAAATGCCTACAGATAGACAAAAGGCGTTCGTGGCAGGCAGGCCGGACCCAGATGGGTTTTAGAGCTTGCTGGGCAGGCTGCCGGGGGGAGGCTGGGTCTGCCACTCGCTGGGTGTGGGCAGTCGAGAGAAACGCCCCATAGAATAACGACCCAAGCCAGGGTTTAGAATGTTATCTGAAACTCAAAATAGATAACCGTCAGGAAGATAACCCAAAAGAATGCCACTTTGCCACCGAACCACATCCTAGAGAGCCACAGAGCCCACGCCCTTCCGCCAGGAGAGACAGGACCAGGCCTTGAACGGAGCGAGCTGTTGTGTTGGTGAGAAGGGACCCACCCTAGTGGTGTCCAGACCAGTGCTTGCCTCATTGCAGCGTGCCCGAGGATGTCCTGGGGATCAGGTTGAAATGCAAATTCTGATTCGGGAGGTCTGGGGCAGGGACCGAGACTCTGATTTTCCAGCAAGCTCCCAGGCGACGGTGACACCATTGTTCCCACACCCCACTTGAGCCGTGAGGTCTTAGAGTATGGAGTCACCAACTGGATGAATGTTGGATGAAGCTGGGGGGGGATGCCTGTCACGGAAGCCACCGAGGCCGCCAGCTCAGGTGGTCGCCCTTGGCCACGCAGAGTTGGAAGTGCGGGAGGCAGGCCGGTGGATGGGCCTTCCCTGAGCTGGCAAGCGCCGCCTGCTCTGGGCCACTGAGATGCCCTCTGGACACAGGGAGCCTCCGCGGAGAGCTAGAAGGGAAGGCGGGTAGGATCTGCTCTCGTCCTTGGATTAGAGCCTGAGGACCTCAGCGGAGGGGGCCCCCTCAGGGCGCCGGGGGGGGGGTGAGAGAGGGAGGGGCCCGTGTGCCCCAGCTGGTCCCTGTCAGCAATTCCTGGTTACTAGCATGGATGCCTCGCACCCATTCTCGCTATTGTGGGCTCAAAAATGATGCCCAAAGACACCAGACTTCAATCTTCTCCACTGCAAAGGGTACTTTATGCGGTAAAGTCCTTGCATAGGCAATTAAGTTAAGGACCCCGAGATGGGGGCATTATCCTGGGTTGTCCAGGGGGCCCCCAAGTACAACCACACGTATCCTTATAAGACGGAAGCAGAAGATTTGACACAGAAGAGGAGGGGCCGTGTGATCAGGGGCGGGGGGGGGGGTCAGGGATCAGAGTGATACGGCCACCAGCCAAGGAAGGCGGGCAGCCCCCCGAAGTGGAAGGAGGCAGGAAAGAGGTTGTCTGCCGGGGCCTCTGGAGGGTGTGACGCCTCAGACACGTTCATTTCAGATTTCTGGCCTTTAGAACTGTGAGAGAATACGTTTCTGTTGTTTTAAGCCACCCACTTTGTGGTCCTTTGTTCTAGCAGCCACGGGGGGAAATGAACGCAGCCTCCTGGGTGCTGGGAGAGACGGCCGTCCTCCCCACCAGCATCTCTTCGGAGCCAAGGCGCACCTCCAGGCTGTCGGGAAGGGGCCTGGGGCAGCAATGCCTCAGGGCGTGGAGAATGTTCAGAAGGAGCCAGAGGCAGGCGGGGCAGCTGAAGGTGAAGGGGCAACACAGGAAGCTTGATCCACGACCCCCAGGAATGACACCCGCCCTCGGAAGGCCTGTGCCCCGGCTCAGCTTCCTTGGGCTCCCGCCCATCCTCTGGCCAGTAACATCTGGGAGTCCAGACTCAGTCTTCCCTCTCTAACACCTCCTTTCTACAGCCTCCCCACTCAGACCCCATCTTTCCCACCCCAATACCCCCCCCCCCACATGCCCCACCCCTGTGACTTCCCCAGAGGCCTCGGCGGGCAGAGCTATCAATTTCCCCGCTCCTTTGTTTTTATTAAGACTTAAACCTGCTCCAAAGCCCTCCTACCTTCCCTTCTGGGTCTCAAGAGCCTAGTGTGGGAAGGAAAAGCCCTATCTTTTGTGTTCCTGCAGTAAGGAGCCTGTTCAGTGAGTGGGCACCTGTCAGAGACAAAGGGAAGAAAAAAAGCACAACAATTTCATTTCGAGGTGTTCTGGGCACAACGGATTGGATCTCCAAGAAAGGATTCGTCTGGGGCGCCTGGGTGGCTGTCGGTTGAGCTTCCGACCGCGGCTCAGGTCATGATCTCGGGGTTCGTGAATTCAAGCCCCACATCGGACTCTGTGCTGACAGCTCAGAGCCTGGATCCTGCTTCGGGTTCTGTGTCTCCCCCCCCCCCCCCGCCCCTTTGCCACTTATGCTCTGTTTCTTTCTCTCTCTGTCTCTCAAAAAAAATAAATAAATAAACATTAAAAAAATTAAGAAGAAAAAGAAAGGATTTGTCTGGACAGAATGATGTACAGGAGTACAGGTGGGCCTGTTTAACACCGTCCCAGGTGTGACAGAGGCGGTGTCATGGATGGAACTGTGTCCCCCCAAAAAGATATGGTGAAGCCCTAACCCTAAGTACTTCAGGACGTGACCTTATTTGAAAACGGGGTCATTGCAGATGTCATGAGTTGAGATGTCCCGCTGGAGCGGGTGGGCCTGTATCCGGTGGGATTGGCGTCCTGGAAGAAGATGGCCACATGGCCACGGGCACACGCTGGGAAAACACCCCCGAAGTCGGAGGCAGACATTGGAGCCGTACGTCCACAAGACGAGGGATGTCAAAGGCGGCTGGCCGACCACCCGAAGGAGGGTGAACAGCAGGGGAGGAGTCTAGCCAGAACCTCAGAGGGAGCACGGCCCTGCCAACACCTCCATCTTGCACTTCCAGCCTCCGGAACGTTGACGGTAAATTTCCGTTAAGCCACCGCGTTTGTGGTGGCGGCCACAGGAGGCGAATACAGGTAGCGTCCACCCGGTCCTCCGCCTGCCCGTCTGTCACACTCCACGGCCAGCCCCCAGGTGTTGACCCTCTTCTCCTCGTAGGCACCCACAACGACCCCCTTATCCTGTGTCTGAAAATGGATGATGACCTTTAGTGAAACGGACTGAGGGCGGGAGTCCGATAAGGGGAACGCGACAGTCAGGGATCCGCTTTTTGGCAGAAGCACTTTTGTCCCTCAGAGGAGGCACCTTCGGAAACTCCAAGCTTTCCTCAGGGCTGTTGTCCTTGCTCAGACCGCGTCGGGGCTTTTGTAAGGAACCGCCCTGAGCACCAGATGACAACCCACACGAGGAAACCAGGAATGTCACGTTGTGGCCACGTGTGGGCTTCGCCTCGTAAAATGGAACGGAGTTTGGTCACCCAGCTCAGTCACCTGACTTGATCCTGAATAACTCCTGGCCGTTTCCAAAAATCAGCTCCGGCCTGGAAAGGTGAAGGGCGCCCCGTTAAGAGACGCTAAAGTCACGGTGCTCCGGCAGCTCGCACCAGGGCCACCAAGTGTGACTAAAGAGCTTCGTTCTGCGCCAGTTCTGTGGTCTCGGAAACAGAGGAAACAACACTTCCTTTCGGTTAACGCCTTTCTCTTATTTCACTTTTGCACCACAAGGCTGGAACCAGCCCATCCCGAGAGGCGAAGGAAGCTTGTATTTTCTTCCCTGGGCTGGGCTAAATTCCTGACTATTCTTCTACCGGGAATGACCCCCACGTCTCCCACTGAGCTCCCCTTCTCCGTGTTTCTTGCATCCGCACACACGCAAGCCTTCCAGGGAACAGAGCCTTTTCAATCAAAGAGCACGCGCGAAGCGCATCTTTCTTCTGGCCTGTTTTTATACCTTCCTCATCCTTGTTTCTGCTCTTTCCTGCCTGCATGTTTGGGCTTTGGTTGCTTTTGGCGCCTGAATTAAGTGTTCCCTCGATCTGTGTTGTGGCACGAGGCTGGAGCTTACTCCTTTTCATTGCTGAGCAGAACTCTGCCGTTCGAACACTCCGCGATGTACCGGAACTGCCGTGGGTGGGCCTGGCAACGTTTCAGGTTTCAGAAGGGCAAATCCTGTCCTAATCCGCGTCCGTGCCTTTTGGTGAACACATTTCTGTTTAGTGTCTCTTTCGGAGCGAATGCGGGGAACGCAGAGTTTGCTTATGTTTAGCTTTCTAAAAACTCAGTTTTCTTTAAAAAAAATTTTTTTGGTGTTTATTTGAGAGAGAGAGGGAGACAGAGGGCAAGTGAAGGAGGGGCAGAGAGAGAGGGAGACACAGAATCCCAAGGGGGCTCCAGGCTGTCAGCACAGAGCCCAACAAGGAGCTCGAACTTACGGACCATGTGATCATGACCTGAGCCAAAGTCGGATGCTCAACCGACGGAGCCACCCGGCGCCTCAAAACTCTCAGTTTTCTGAGGTAGTTGGACCAAGTGGGTATTTTCATGACCCCATTTTACTGTTACAGATATTACAACCACTTAGAGCAAATCCAACCTATTAAGGTGCAGGTTTTAACAAAAATAACTTACATAGAATATTATGTATTGCATTGTGTCTCTCACCCCATCCGTATGTAAAGTCCTAACCCTCAGTACCTCAGAATGTGACCTTGTTTAGGAACAGGGTCATTACAAGGGCACCTGGGTGGCCCAGTCAGTTAAGCGTCTGACTCTTGGTTTCAGCTCAGGCCACGATCTTGCAATTTTGTGAGTTGGAGCTCCACGTCGGGCGCCGTGCCAAGAGTGTGGAGCCTGCTTGGGATTCTCTGTCCTCTTCTCTCTGCCCCTCTCCCACTCGCGCTGTCTCTGTCTCTTTCTAAATAAGTAAGTAAACTTTAAAAAAAAAGTGAAAAATATTATAAAATTAAAAAAAAAAAGAAATAGGGTCATTACAGATGTCATTAGTTAATATGAAGTCATATTGGAATAGAGTGGGTCCTAATCCAACGGGATTGGTGCCTCACAGAAAGTGGGAATTGGGACAAAGATACGCACACCAGGAGAAGGTCATGTGAAGACTGGGGTGGAGCATCTACAAGCCCAAGATTTCCAGCAAGCTTCCAGAAGCTGGAAGAGAGGCCTGGAACAAGTTCCATCCCACAGTCCCCGGGGGGTGTGGGGGGAACAGCCCTGCTGACACTTTGACCTCGGACTTCTAGCCTTGACAACAGTGAGGCAATCAGTTTCTGTTCTTTAAGCCACTGGCTTGATGGTACTTTCTTCCAGTAGCCCTAGCAAATGGTACCCGGCGACTGTTCCCTTTGAGAAAGATGATGTTTGGTAAAGAATACTCATCAAGTTAGCATGTCTCGAGGTAGCCTGATTAGCTATTGTGCTTACAATCCATTTGCCTTTTAAAATTTGATTCAGGAAGACATCCAACGCAGGATGTGTTAGATTTCTGAAAGCTTGCAGTAAAGGTAAGACATGACTAGGGTGATAATGAGAAGCTAGCGGATTCTGGTCAGCGCGCCTCAATAAGCAGGTGGCCCTGAGGGGATGGGGGCGCGGAGAGAAGGGCCCCCACCCATTGGGTGGGGTTCTAGGGCTGGCCATAGCACAGAACAGCAGAGGAGGGCAGGTACCACGGCTTCCCTTGCCTCCCTGGCCTCCTTTCTGGCTGGGCAGGTGTCTCTCCTAGAGAGGTTTTCCTCCACCGGCTCTGACGCCTAACGCGGCCCCTCCAGCTGGTGTCTGAGTCGCAGACCGCTGTGAAGGGTGGGCCAAACCATCTTCAAAGGTAATGAGGCCTCGGTTGGTAGCCTGAGGGTCCGGCATTTTTCCTGGCCGAGAACTTGCTTGCTCTGGAAGCTTCCCGGCAACTCAACTCCTTGGGGACTTCTCTGGAAGATTGAGAGGAGGTGAGATCTCTTCCCTGGGGTCTGCGCTCACACCCTCCAGCTGGAAGCACAGATTTAAGACGCGCTCTTCCGAAGCCAGAGCACGTGACCCGGAACGGGGCTAAAAATAGCGCAATTTCTTAAGGTTACATGAGGCTTTGTTTACGGGGTATATTAGTTTCCTACACAACGAAGCACCACAAGCCGGGGGTGGGGGTGGGGTGCTTCAAACAACATAAATCTATTCTGGCACAGTCCTGGAGGTGAGACGTCCCCACAGGAATCCTTCCGTCCCTCTTCTAATTCTAGTGGCCACCACCAACCCTCCGTGCTCTTGGTTTGAGCCACATCCCTCCAGGCTCTGTGTCTGCACCCTGCCTCCTTCTCTGTGTGTCTGGGGCTTTGTGTCCAAATCTTTGTCCTCATACAAACACCAGTCGAATTAGATGTAGGGTCCGCCCTTGCCCAGGATGACCTCATCTTAACTTGATTGTGTCTGCAAAGACCCTCTTTCCAAAGAATGTCCCATTCTGAGGTTCTGGGTGGGAATGAGCTTTGGAGATACCCTACTGATCTGTTTCGAAGTAAATGTTTTGCTCTGTTAAATGTGCTACATTTGAGAATCTCTTCCTCCACTGCCTTGAACTTGGATAGTCCAGAGGTATTCAGAGGACATTCGTGTTTGAGGATAATCTCTGTGCTTTAGTGGCTTTACATAGCGTCAGTTTACTTCTTACTCTCGTGAAGCTAGAGGGAGACTCTGATGAACGGGTGTTGTCCACCCGAGGAGTGACTTGGGGACCCAAGGTCCTTCCACAGGGTTCCAAGGTCTCTGTGCTCATCTGCATCAAGCCTCAGAGGGGACGACCAGGCAGGGCCTTGCTTGGGCAGGTCGATGCGGCCAGGCCTGGAAGTATCGGGTGCCCTGTGCACGCGCGTTCTGCCCACGTGCATCCCGCTGACGTGGACCACACTGAAAAGCAAAGGCAGCTGGACGGTGAGGAGGCTGAGGGCCGGAAGAAGAGGAGACGGATGAGGGGAGAGCAGAGCTGGCCAGTCAAGGTGGCAACGAGGGCAGGCTTATCCCAGAAGGAATTTTCCTTTCGACTTTTGTCCCCTTACTTCTTCCCTGTGTCTTGCTAAGCACCCGCTGGTCTCCACTCAGACATCCTAGTGTCCCTACACTGTAGTACCGGTCCCTTGGACACCAAGAGACAAACATCAAAGGAGCATCTGCCCTTTAAAAGGTGACTCTGACCGGATAAATCCTAAATCCGTGTTCCTGAGCACGGCCTAAGCGATCTGGATGGCTCAGACTGGCGGGTACCTGTGTGGGGGCCCTGCGGATGGGGCTTCACAAGCTTTCTTCTCGAGACTGGGGCCTGGCAGGAGGGGCTGGTGCTGAGGGAGCTGGGGCCCAGGTAACCCCAAGGGGGTGCTCAGGACCACACCTGGGCAGGGCTGTTCAGAAGACTGAACTCCCTCTCTGCCTGACTGGTGGTTTTCAAACTGCCACACGAGGCCAGGTTGAAGCCAGTTTTCTTTCTTTAAAGTGTCTTTACTTTTGAGAGAGAGACAGAGACAGCATGAGTGGGGAGGGGCAGAGAGACGGAGAAGACAGAGAATCCCTAGCAGGCTCCAGACCGTCAGTGCAGAACCCGATGCAGAGCTCGAACTTTCAAACGGTGAGATCATGACCTGAGCTGAAACCAACAGTCAGATGCCTAACCTACTGAGCCACCCAAGTGCCCCAGGTTGAAGCCAGTTCTTAAACATAAAATAGAACCACATGGAAAAATACCAGGGCACACAGCACAATTAGAACATAGTAAGAGAAAGTATGTTTCAAGAAACTTTGGTTTCCATTTTATATATATCTGTTCTGGGTCGTGATTTACATCACATTTCTTACCGAGGGTTGCAATCGAAACCATTTGAAAGCTACTGGAACTTGAAAGTAGGGGATAAAAAGGCACCAGGGAGCTAATAAGGGTGTTCTGGTTTTCACGAATGTTTTGTGCATCCCGACAGGAGAGATGATGTAATGCCAAGGAGGAGCCTGGGCTGGGTTTGGATCCAGGCTGACCCACTTCTCCCCAGGAGGTCCTTGTGAGGGTCACTTCATTCCCCCTGAGCCGCTGTTTTCTGGTCTGGAAAATGGGCTAAATAATTCCCTTGATGATAAGGAGGAGGAGGAGGAAACAGCTACTCACATCTATCGAGTGCTTCCCACCCCAGACCTTGTTCTGCGCATCGTGTATCGTCGTCCACAATGTTCCTCTGGTGACGTCCCAGTACCGTTGGGGGTGTCCGTACAGACGAGGAAGCAGAGGCACCGGAAGGTCAAGTAACTTGCCCCAGTGAATCGGTGCATGTAGATGCCTGATTCAGTGCTTGGCACGTAGTACTGAACAAACGTCAATTTCTTTGCCATAGTTTTGTCTCGAATGTGTTGAAGAATCCTTAAATATAAGCAGATGGTCAAGCTTCTGGAAGGTGCTGGGAGATGCTGGCCAGCAACCTTCCAGAGAAACCGCCTCAAGAGGGCCCTGGAGGGATGCCTGGCTGGCTCAGTGGAATAGCGTGTGACTCTTGATCTCGGAGTCGTGAGTTCAAGCCTCACGTTGGGTGTGGAGATTACTTAAATACATAAAAGTTGTTAAAAAGTTAAGAATATGATACTTTTTTTTTTTTTTTTAAAGAGGGCCCTGGAGGTGTGAAGTCAGATTCCCCATGAGAGGGCCCTTGAGACAAGGGGAGTTTTCAGCATCAGGGGAACCATGTAAATTGGGAGGAAGGGACCCTCGCCTTTGGCCCTTAGAGGATGCCTCAGCCTTGGCTTCTAGAAAGAAAAGATAATCATGGGCATGCGTGTCAATAAACTGGTGTGTTACAGGTGTTTTTCTTTAAAGTGTATTTATTTTGAGAGAGAAAAAGAGAGAGAGAGAGAGCAAGTCTTTGAGTGGAGAGGAGCAGAGAGAATCCCAAGTAGGCCCCACGCTATTGGTGGCCAAACTGGGGCTCGAACCCACAAAACCATGAGATCACGACCTGAGCTAAAATCAAGAGTCAGATGTTTAACCAACTGAGCCACCCAGGTGCCGAATAGTGTATTACAATTTTTAAAGACTAGAAACCCAGGATCCCCCAGCCCTACTCTGTATCCCCGGAATCAACACTGCCTCTGAGAAAAAGCCTGCAGTACAAACGCAACTTCAGAGCCTCCGGGCCGCACCCCCCACCCCCCACCAGGAGAGGGACTACAGGTGCCGCTGCCCCCGCCCCCCCGCCCCGGGGGACAGCAGGGTTGAACTCCCTTTGAGGGCATCAGACAAGTAATTAAACCAAAGTGCAAGACGTAATTACGTCTCTGTTTCACAGAAATTATAAACAGAAAGCAAAGAGAGGATTGCATCACACTGTCCCCGGGGCAGCGGGACTTTTGCTCAGAAAGTACAAGCTGAGCCTGTGGAAGTCAGAAGGGACCTTGGCAAGCATTTCCTCTGCAGTCTGGGCTCAGAAAGAGGCCTCCCTGAGTGAGAGATGCAAAGAGGTCCCTCCCTGCCGTGTTCCTGCACCAGCTAGTTCCCAAGAGTCTTTTCTCGGTCATCTTAATTGTGTAAGGTCCCGTGCTTTATGGTAATACAGTTGTTGTCTTAGTTTGAGAGAGAGCGAGAGAGCGAGCAGGGGACGGGCAGAGACAGAGAGAGAGAAAATCCCGAGCAGGCTCTGCCCTGTCAACACGGAGCCCCACATGGGGCTTGAATTCACGAACCGTGAGATCATGACCTGAGCCGAAATCAAGTCAGATGCTTAACTGACTGAGCCACCCAGGCACCCAATGCAGTGTTTCTGTTTTTGCTTTTAATCGAATCCATGACTTGTTTTGGCCTCATCAGCAAAACTCGGTAGTTGATCTTGCACAGTGCCCGGGCCGGGCCGGGCCGGGCACCAAGTACCTGTGGAATAAAAAGGTGGTGGTAGCCATCGTAACGCCCATAATTAGATAATAACACGACCCATCGTGAAATCCGAGCTAACCCGTTGGAGCCCCTTCTGTGCCTCCCGTCTTGCCCCTGGGAACATCCCGGGGGGCGCGCCGTGTCTTGTGAGGGCCGCCCCCCTGCTCCACCTGGAATAGCCTCACCACCGCACGCGGTACGCCCTGGAACCGAGGGCGGGTGGAGGTGAAGGCTGGATCAGGGGAGGGGAAGCCACAGAGCCTCCTGCGTGAGCCCTGAGCCTGCACCGGAGGAAGGGAAGTGCAGAGACGCTGGACCCAGGTTCGCACATCCCTCTGCCCCGCCCACCCGGAGCAGGGACTTGTTCCCCAGGACCCCCCCGCACCTCCCAGTGCCCGGGTCCGCTCCAGATGTAGCGGGACCCCAGGCCCCGGAGGCTGGGGAGGGTCTGGGGCTCAGGGTCCCCAGAAGGGGGGATGGCGGTGGACACCATGGGCAGGGGGGTGGGGGGGGGGTGGACAGGCTCCTCTGGGCAGGTCAGAGGAGCCCAGGCCGGGCTGGGGTCACGGGGAAGCAGGCTGTCCCTGTGTGCTCACATCTGGCGGTAACATCCTCATCCGGGCTGTGACCGTCCCCTCACCCCCAGCCCTGTCTACCCTCCAGGAGAGCAGGAGCCTGGGCAGGAAGGCCTCTTCCACAATCCTGCTCCCAGAGAAACGGCCTTCCTGTGCGACAGGAAGCTGGGAGGGCGGTGGCTGTGATGTCACTCACTATTGCCGGCACCTCTGCAAAGCCAGCTCTTCGGGGTCCCCAGGGAGCAGAATCAGAGGGAAGAGTGGGGGCGCCCGGGGGTTCAATCGCTTAAGTGTCCGACTTCGGCTCAGGCCATAATCTCGAGGTTCGTGAGTTGGAGCCCCACATCGGGCTCATCCCGGAGCCCGCTCTGCATCCTCTGTCCCTCCCTCTCTCTCAGCCCCTCCCCTGCTCCCACACACACACTCTCTCTCTCAAAATAAATGAACATTAAAAAAAAGAAGAAGAAGAAGAGTGGGGCTCTGGGGCCAAGTAAATACCTGAGAACAGTCCTTTTTTTTAAATCAGATCCAGAGGTACATCAGGGCGGCCACAACAGCATACCGCAGACTGGGGGCTTCAACAACCGAAGTTAATTCTCTCACAGTTCTGGAGGTTGGAAGTCCAAGATCAAGGTGTTGGGGAGGCTGGTTTCTCCAGAGGCCCTTGCCTTGTGGATGGCTCCTTCTCGCCGTGTCCTCACATGGCCTTGGCTCTGGGCACCGGCATCCCTGGGATCTCTTTGTCTTTCTACAAGAACCCCAGTCATGCTGGGTCAGGGGTCTACCGTCGGGCCTCATTTAATCTCAGTTGTCTCCTTACAGGCCCCATCTCCAAACACAGTCACCTTGTGGGTCACAGCTGCAGAGTATGAATTTCGAAGGGACACAGTTCAGCCCACGACAAGAAGAAAATGACTTCTAAGTGGCTCCCGAAGGCTTCCAGGCCGTTTTGGCTTTAGGCAAAATGCCCAAACTCTGCAGCCTGATACAGCATGTGATAGAGCCTCAGACGTACAGGAAGCAGGTGCTCGCCATAAATCCTGTGGCCAGCATAAACCATGTGGCATGGCCCAGACGCTCAGACACGCAAAGTTGCTGTTGTCGGGAAGGATTCTCCAGGGGCTCAGAGGTCACGTCCCAGGAGTCAATCAAGGGCCACCCTTGGGGTTTGAGCAACCCACGTCTGCTGAGCTAACCCTTTACGGCATGGCCAGCACGCCTAAGTCCCTCTGGCTGGGATGTTTGGGGACTGCTAATGTCAGTGCCAAGTGCCGTCAGTCTGATCTGCCTTTGCCAGTATGATTTGAGAGGAAGTATACGCTTTTTTTTTTAAAGTTTATTTATTTTGAGAGAGAGAGAGAGAGAGAGAGAGAGAGAGAAAGCATGACCAGGAGAGGGGCAGAGAGAGACAGGGAGAATCCCAAGCGGGGTCCACTCTCCGCCCAGAGCCCGATGTGGGGCTAAATCCCACAAACCAAGGGATCATGACCTGAGCCGAAGTAGGATGCTTGTCCGATTGAGCCACCCAGGTGCCCCAGAAATTACAAGTCTTTATCCTAATTTCCATTTATCTGTGAAGCAGAAAAACTCTGCACACATTTCGTTGCCATTTGGATTTCTTCTGTATCTTGTCTAGTCATTGAATTTGTTTATTATATATAAACAAAATGTGGGGTCACTGATACTTTTTTCTAATTTATAGGAGCCCGTTCTGCATCGCACATATTAGTTCTTTGTCACAAACTGCAAACGTTTTTCTTTCAACTTTGTCATGTTTTGTGAACCATGATTTTCATGTAGTGGGTCAGCCAGTCTTTTCTTTCATAATTTCAGTCTTCAGTGGTAGGATAAGAAAGACTTCCCTCTCCCCAGACTACACACTCTCCATTATTATTCTCATCCTTTATTTTGAAACATTGAAATATTTAAGCTTTTGGAATGTTTTGCTGTCTATTGTATTAATGTCCTAGGCCTGCTGTAATAAATCACCACAGACTGGGTGGCGTAAAACAACAAAAAGTTGATTCATTCACCGTTCTGGATGCTAGGGTTGGGGGGTCAATAGGGCTGGGCTTTTTCCAAAGGGTCTAGGGAAGGATCTGTTCGCTGCCTTTCTCCCGGCCTCTGATGTCGCTGACAATCTTTGGCATTCCTTGGCTTGCAAACACATGCTCCCGTCTCTGCTTCTCATCTGCACCTGCCTCACTGGATCTCTTCTCCTCTTGTTATAAGGATCAGCCATGTTGCATGGGGGCTCACTCCAGTGCTCTCAGCTCCGTTGATCTTGTAGACTCCACCCACATGGCCACCACTGATTGGTCAGACCTGGACGCCTCACCCTAGCTGGGCCAATCAGAGCCCTTCCCTGGATTTCTGAGCTTGGGTGGGAGCAGTGGATTGCAGTTGTCTGCGGGTGGTGAACGCCCAGGGTCCTGGCTGGTGGAAGAGCCTGACTGGGGGTAGGAGAAAGTGAACAGACACCAAGAAAATCCCTGGGAGAGTTTCTGCTTTGTCCCAAGTGTCTCTGAGGCCCAGCTGCACCCTATGTCCTTTTTGGATGATAAGGACCTTCTGTCGGGTTTCAGCCGAAATCTCTCACGAATACAAAGACAGCGTCTCATGTTCTCTGCGTCTCCAACGGGTGCTGGACGGTGGGGCACACACTACATCTCACACGAGGGAGTGAATGACAGAGGAAAGTTTTAGGGACTCGTCAACACAGTTTTTGCCATCCCTGCCTTTCGATCCCCATTTACAAACCTGGCAAATCAGCGCCGTGTCACGATTTCTTCCTTGTGGGTCATTTCAAACATGTTGAGCAACGTTCGTTTTACCCAGCACCTTCAAGATGCTGGCCAGGTGATTTGCCAAAAACAGTCTGCTGGCCTAATGAAATCAGAACAGCCAGTGGCTTCCATCCTAAACTCGGGGATTAAAGAGGAAAAGCCGCTGTAAGCAGGACACCCGGGTTAGCACAGCTGTGCCGGCGTGCAGTGAGCAGATTGCGGGGCTCAGCATGACGGCCCAAGTCAGGAGGAGTCGGCGAGGACACAACCCAAATGGCAAAACTCGGTCAATAAAAATAAATAAAGGAGGTCTAGGTCTTACTTCTCAAACAGCTCATCTTAAAAGAGGTAAATAACTCAAGACAATGAATTGGTTGGACACGTTATTTCTACTTTATGCCTACGGCTGCGCGAGGGACAGAAATAGGACACTGGTGTATGTTTTGGCAAAATGAGACTCTCTTGTTTGCTTGTTTAAAACAAAACTGTGTTTTTCTTTTTTTGATTATACAACATACAAGTCCATTTATAGGAATTTTGCAAAATATCGGAAAATACGGTGCCCAAGGCTGGGTCGTGTGAGGAGGGCGAGGGCCGAAGTGGGTGGGTGGTCAGGCGTGGCTTTCGGGTGGCCCTCCCTGGGAGGCCTGAGGGCCTCTGGGGGCCCCCGGGGGGCCTGGCAGGGTGGTCAGCTGCAGGGAAGGAACACAGCCGGGGCAGAGAGAGCCTCACTCAAAAGCCTGGCGTTTGACTTCTCTGCTGTTGAAGCTACAAAGGAAACCTCCCTGAGTCTGCACAGCAAGACACCCCCTCCCCTGCCCCCCGCTCCCGTGAGAGCGGGTGTCCACATCTGGGTGGTGGACAGGGTCCAGTGAAGTCTTTCCAGGGTTTAGAGGGAGTCTGGGCAGCACCCAAGGTGACCGTGGCCTCGGTGGAGAGATTTGAGGGGTCGCTCTAGACTATCACCCAGCTTTGAGCACATTGAGCCTCTGACCTTGACTCCAGCAGCAGCAGGCCTTGGGGTCCCAGGCTCTGGTGGCCCTGGAGGGCAGTGGCGGTCCAGAGGTGGTTCTCTGGGGGCAGAGGCAGTGGCTCGGGTCCTGGGCACACCAGAACACTTGGCCACCCTACTTTGCAAACAGATGGAAATTTCCATGAGCAGGGCCCTAGCGCCTGTTAATTGTCGTATCTCCCGTATCCCTACTCGGACACAATGCCTAGCACAGAGTATGCTTCCAATAAACATTTGCTGAATGGTAATTATTATTACTGGAGATTCTCAGTAAATATTTGCTGAATAAATGTCCGCCTGCCAGCAAATGAATTGTTTTCCATATTATATTAACAAAAAAAATGGGACACGCTGGACTTACAGATCTGTTCTGAAAAGGAATAGAGATTTTTTGTGTAAGTAGAAAGTGCCAAGCGGGATAAGTTTAGCAGGATAAATCCTCTGAAACGGATCAGCCAATGGCCTCGAGGGGGTTGGTGGTGGTTTCTTGAATCAGTCTGTAAGTGGAGATTATGGATTTGCGGCTCCTCTCAGATATGTGGAGCCAAAGCAGGAAAGACAGCTGTCAGACAAGTGCGACCGTCAGTAAGAGGAAGCACTTACGTGGCACCGTCACCTACCACAGCCATCTCACAAACTTGCCCTCGGGTGGGATGCGTGAGACCTTAGCTGGCCTGGAGACGTGACGTGATTTTGCCAAGGACACGCACAAGGTAGAGGTTGGAAACCAGGCCACGTGTGTGTTTTGCTACCTTCTTCTCCTATTTCACGTTGACCAGGGCCATGGCGATGACGTCCGGCGGCCAGTAAAGGGTTTCCCGAGGCTGAGCTGTGTAGACGCATCTGTGACTGTAGGCTGAGGACCATTTAGAAAAGGTGAAAACGTGAGGAAGGAGCCGGCGCCGTTACTTACTCCTTGAATGTTTCCAAGGAAACCTGGAGCCACGACTGACCCTGCTTGGCCAGCCCTTGGGAATGGGGGTCTCAGAAAGTTTTTATGTCAGTGATGGATGATCTTGTTGTGTACACCGGGAGCCACGGACCGGGTCCTGCTAGCTTGTTGGGGTGGCTTTGCGCGAACATTAAGATCGATGAGATACGCCTGGCTTCCTGCTTGGAGTCCTGGTTTCAGTTGCCGTGGCTGATTGATAGCAGGATAAGTCCATCTGACAAACGCCCCATAAACACCTTGGAGCCTGAGACCTGCATGGGTTTCCCCGGACGCAAGACTTCACACATGACCCTGTAGTTCTCTGGCAGAGAAAAGCCCGTCCCGACTGGGCTCGGGTGAGGAGGCACAGGGGGGAGCTGGACTTCTCTGGGCTCCGCTGGTGTGTATCTCCTCCTGCCACCTTCTCTCTCTGCGTCCTTTTCTGCAGCAAATCTTAGCTGAGCACCACTCACTATGGAGTCTTTTCAGTCTTTCTAGCAAGTCACCAAATGTAGGGAGATGTCAAGCCCAGCTCCTCTTTATTCGGCAGGGTTCCACCCAACCTTGGAAGCCCAGCTAGCCACACACCCGACCCCCTGCGGTTTTGAACGTGGGCTGTGAGAACCGAGGGTGGGAGAAGTTACAGGCAAACCGGGGGCTGCAGTCATTATTCCCTTGAAGGGGCTCCTCTTCCAGAAGCTCTCAGCCCCAGGGTCCACCTACCTGGAAAAATATGGCAGGGAAGGGGGATGTCTGGGCAGAAGGGGGTAGGGGGGGTGAAGGTCTCTGGAGAGCAAATTTCAGGGTTGATTGCTTTTTGGAATTCTGAGATTTGTAGACTCCAGTTAATATACATGACTGGCGTCAAAGCCGCGAGGGCTTCCCTAGACCTCTGTTACTTATTACTGGCTCAACCAGGCAAGTGCTTTGGGTCAAAGTATCCTCCAGTCTTGCAAATTCTCCTCCACGTGTGCATATCTCTGTCTCGCAGTCCAGAAGCACATTGCAAATTCATTCTTTCCCTTTTTATCTATCTATCTGTCCATCCATCCATCTACCTATCCATCCATCTATCTGTGTATTTATCTTGAAGATTTTTATATGTATAAACTGATGAGCACAATCATAGACACAAATACAAATTAAACAGTTAAAAAATAAGATAATTGAATAATTATAAATAGACTTGCTATTGAAAGCAAGTCCCAGCATTTATTTTGCATCAAAACTTAAGGGCTAATTCAGAATAGCCCAATCTTGAAAAAAAAGGGCAAAGTAGGAAGGCTCACACTTCCCTCTTCCAAATTTTTTTTTAATGTTTATTTATTTCTGAGACAGAGAGAGACAGAGCATGAGTAGGGGAGGGGCAGAAAGAGAGGGAGACACAGAATCAGAAGCAGGCTCCAGGCTCTGAGCTGTCAGCACAGAGCCCGACACGGGGCTCGAACTCACAGATCGCGAGATCATAACCCGGGCTGAAGTTGGACGCTTAACCGACTGAGCCACCCAGGCGCCACACTTCTCTCTTTCAAAACATCCAGCAAAACAGTAGTAATTGAGACAGTGTGGTACTAGTACAGGATAAATATATTGACAGAGTAGAATTGAGAGTCCAGAAATAAACCCACCTGTCTATGGTCAACTGATTTTTGACAAGAGCTCCAAGAGCATTGGGAGAAAGGATGTCTTTTTAACAAATGGAGCTGGGACAACTGGATAGACACGTGCCAAAGAATGAATGACTTTTGACTCTTACCTTACGTCTATACAAAAACTAACTTAAAATGGGGCACCTGGGTGGCTCAGTCAGTTGAGCGTCTGACTCTTGGTTTTGGTTCAAGTCATAAGCTCATGGTTCGTGAGTTTAAGCCCTGAGTCGGGCTCCATGCTGACAGCAGAGAGTCTGCTTGGGATTGTCTCTCATGCTGCCCCTCCCCTGTTCTCTCTCTGTCTCTCTCAAAAAATGAATAACTACAAAAAAAAAAAAAAAAAAAGGAAATCATTAAGATAGTGAAAAAACACACAGAATAGCAGGAAATATTTGTAAACCATACACCTGAGAAGAGTCTAATATCTAGAATATATAAATAACTCTTACAGCCCAACAACAAGACAAACAACCCAGTTTAAACATGGGCAAAGGACTTGTATAGGCATTTTCCCAAAGGTGATACACAAATGCCAACAAGTACATGAAAACATGTGATTCGAACTTCAGTCAATATTATCAGTAAATGGACAAAATTGACATCAAGTGTCTCCATAGGGGAGGCAATGACAGAGACACTTCACTATATATTCTGACCAAAAATGCATAATCCGAATCTAGTGATGAGGAAACCTCAGATAAACCCAAATTTCACTGAACTACAGTAAATGCTAACTAACTTGGATTAAAAAAAAAAAAGAGGGGCACCTGGGTGGCTCAGTCAGTTGAGCATCCGACTTCAGCTCAGCTCGTGATCTCCTGGTTCATGAGTTCCAGCCCTGGGTTGGGCTCTGTGCTGACAGCTCAGAGCCCGGAGCCTGCTTCGGATTCTGTGTCTTCCTCTCTCTCTGCCCCTCCCCTGCTTGTGCTCTGTCTCTCTCTGTCTTTCAAAAATGAATAAACATTAAAAAAAAAAAAAAAAAGAATAACCAAAAAAAACCCACCCAAATTTCAGAAAATCTGGGTGAAGAGTATACGAGAGTTTTTACCACTATTCTATTGTTCCTCTTTGATGGCTACTTACATGTGCCCTTCAAAAGTGTTACTGTCATGTAACACACACACACAAGCCAAAAAAAGCTAACAAGAGACGTCAGATTAAAGGAGACCGAAGAGAATTGTAAACCAAATATAATATGTGCTTCTGATTTGGATCCTAGACTGGAAGACAATTCTATACGGACATCACTGGAGCCCTTGGTAATTAGATGATAGGACTCTATCAGTGATGAATGTCCTGGCTCAGGTACTGCACTGTGGGTATGAGAAAGAAGGTTCTTGATCTTAGGAGATCTACGTGGGAAAATTTAGGGATGAAGAGCCGTGATGTCTGCAATGACCGGGGAAAGTAATACGGACGCTTATCTAGGGAAAGAGGGATGATGTGGCAAAATACAGCAAAACGGTCACAATGGGTACGTCTGGGTGAAGGGTATATGACAAATTTTCATGCTATTCTTGCAACTCTTCTGTAAGTTTGCTATTATTTAAAAATAAAAGGTTGAAATCAATGAATATAACATAAAATATATACAAATCTTATCATAAAAAGAAAATATTTTATAGTAGAAAGTTAGAGAAACAAAAGGATCTCTACCATAAAAACTTTGGGGACAAAATGCCCCAAGCCTCTAGGGGGCAGTGCAGCCTCCAGTTGCCCAGGGCGGTTGCAAATGGAGCAAAGGTGAGCTTGGCACTGACAGCCTTCCCTGGAAGAGAAGAGCCTCATTTCCTGGCAGAAGATGAGGAGGAGACTCATCTGGGACTCGTGTGGGACTAAGTGAGCTTCTAGAAGATTCCAATGACCCAGAAGCTCTGCGTGTTTCCTGAGTGTCCTCAGCAAAGCCAGCTGTGCCCCTTTCTACCCCAGGTGATCAGAGCCACATTATCTCAAGCCAAGGTGCAAGGTTTGAGCATCTACTCTGTGTAGGATCCTGTGGGAGTGAGGAGGCCATCCAGAGAGGCGTGTGTGTGTGTGTGTGTGTGTGTGTGTGTGTGTGTGTGTTTGTGTGTGTGTGTGTGTGTACATGCGTGTGTTTGAGGTGGGGTGGGGAAGGCTTCAAAGCTTTGCAGCAATGCTCACAGTTATTACTGAATTGGGAACAGGATGCAACCTCACTCCCCGGAAAAACCCATCTAGTGGCGGTGTTTCAAAATGGTGGGATGACGGGTCATCCTCATGAGCACTTACTCTTCGCCAAGGAACCCTTGAACTATTTCACCCACATTAACTCATAACCCTCACAACAACCCCAGGGAGCATCACTGTTAACCTTATTTTGCACATGAGAGGTTAAAATAACTTGCCCAAGGCCACACGGCCAGTGACAGCAGCAAACAGGATCCATAGGTTCTTGGTCAAAGTGAAGGTGGCCTCCCTAGCACTTCAACAGATACGTCATTGGTTTTGATCTTGCCCTCTTGAAACATAGGTTGAACCGCCTATAGGAAGCAGCTCTAAGGAACATTAACGGTGTTCTTATCACTCCGGGAGACAAGCCAACACTTTTGCAATACTGTGGCATGTTCCTACACAGAAGGAGTTATGGCCCCATCCCCGCCTGCACAGAGAGCTTCTTCTGTCATGGTTTCATTGCTCAGTTATGAGTCGATTGCTTAAATTAGCATTCGTGCATCTCACACCAAATTGGAAAAAAAAGATTGGTTCAGCCAGATGACATTTTAGGAGCGTCTAAAATATTTAAAGGTACTGGCACAAGCTTTTGTGCACTCCCATTAAAAAAAAAACCCAAAAAACAAAAAACAACCCCAAAAACCAGATTGCTGCCAAACATATTTTGAGCATCGTTTGTGAAGACAAATGCCCACACTGCCCAAGGCCAGGGAAAGAAAATCAGGGGGAGCTTCCTTCTTCTCCCTCTGGAGTGTCATTTACAGGCAAGTAGTACCTTGGGGAAATGCTCTTGGCCCCTTCTTCTGAGTTATTAGGAAGAATTATAGCCACGCAATGAGTCTGCATTTCAGATTTGCACCTGCCGGCCATCACCAGGGAACACGGCAGCTAGCACGTTGTATCTGGCCCATAGTTTTTCAGCACAGATAGCTACTTAGCCTGGGCCAATGGGCAAGTGACAGCCCGAGTGCACAAACTCTTTAAAAAGAGTATGTTGTGTCTGGGAGCCGGTGAAGGCACCACACACCTACCTTGGCCTCTGGAGATAGAAGGTGGTCTAAGCCAAGAGTCACAAAGGTCTTCATCTAAGACAGGTGTTCTCCAGCTCAGGTGTCCAACAGCATTACCTGTGGACCCTAGAAAAAAAAAAAATCAATGCTTCCCGGCCGCAGACAATTCAACCAGACTCTGTGGATGGGCCTTGAACCCATGGTCTCAACAAGTCCCCAAACAATACAACTGGAGAAGAGATTTAGGTCAGGCATACTACAGTAGTGGTGAAAAGTAGTGCCATCGTTGTCTTCTATGGCCCAACTACCAGGTAAAACTCCGGCGCAACACGAGACAGAGGCCGCTGTCAGGACCGGTTGAGCCTTCTCTAGTTGGGTCGCCATTTTGGGTCACCCAGTCCACCTGCAAAATGCTCACATTACCCATCAAAGGTGGTTCCTCACTCACAGGAACAGCAAGACAACCAAAGTGAGAAGGGAATACCTTCAGGATGAGGTCACTCAAATTGGGGCAAAGAAGTTTCTGCAGTAGGCAGGCCCGGGCTAGGCAAGCTGTGTTTTCCACAGTATTCTCTCCCCTCCCTCAGGCACTCCTGCAACGTGACCTTGTCACGCCCTTGCTGAGAAATGGAGTCTCTTTCTTCCAGCCTCCGGCTGCCTTGTAACTAATAGCACGTGGCAGTAAGCGACGTCCCGTGACTTCTGAGGTTAGGTCAGAACAGGTCCCGAAGCTTCTGCCCGGTTCTCTTGGAATATCCCCCCTTGGCGTGCTCACTCCTGCTCAGGTGCCAGTCACCGTGCTGTGAGAAGCCCACGCCACTAACATCGCAGCCGAACCCAGCCTTCACGTCATCCCAGGCCGGGAACTGAGAGTCCGGAAGCCTCCAGATGACCCCAGCCCCGGATGACGCACGTCTTCCCCGCTGAGCCTGCAATCCATCCCCATCTTACCCCACGCAAGTCTCGACCCACAGAATCCCTCGGCATGATAAAATGGTTCTTACTGGATGCCTTTAACCTTGGGATGCTGTTTCTGCAGCATGGGTAGTGTCATGAGCATGTGTGGGTGATGTAGCCCTGGGGATAGGGACCCTTGGTGAGGCAAGACCTCCTAGGCTCTGGCTAAGAGACCAGCTCTAGAGCTGCCTGGGTTCAAATCCACTTACCAGCTCTGTGGCCTTGGGGAAGTTATTGAACCTCTCTGTGCCTCTCAGTTCGTCTGTGTAGTGGTGACGATAACAGCCACGAGTGGGTTGTTATACGGATTAAATACATCAATACATGAAGAGTGCTGGTAGCACTGTGTTTGCAACATTTACGGTTTGCCCAGGCCTTGGCCCAAATTTGACCCCTGGAGGAGTTAGTTCTGAGCCAGAGGGCATTTATACTTGCAGGACAGTCCGATTTCCTTGTCTCCGAACCCAACGCGGGAAGAAAGACAGGTTGTGTGTCTCTCACTGTCTGTGAGCTGGGAAATTGAGGCATAAAGACAGATGCTGGGGGCGCCTGGCGGGCTCGGTCGGTTAAGCATCTAACTTCGGCTCAGGCTCAGGTCACGATCTCACAGTTCGTGGGTTCGAGCCCCGCATCGGGCTCTGTGCTGGCAGCTCAGAGCCCGGAGCCTGCTTCGGATTCTGTGTCTCCCTCTCTCTCTGCTCCTCCCCCACTCATGCTCTACCTTTCTCTCTGTCTCTCAAAAATAAGTAACATTGAAAAAATTTAAAAAAAAGGAAGAAAGAAAGAAAGAAAGATGCTGTATTCCTCCTGGAAGGAGCTGCAGGGTGCCTGGGAGAAAGCATGCCGATGGAATCGAGAATAAAGCGAAGCAGGAGAGAACCAGGCGAGGAAGTCGGAGAGGAAGGGTCCCTGGCCTGGGGAGGAGGGTTGGCGTTTTAGTGGTGTGTGTGCATGTGCGTGTGTGTGTGTGTGCATGTGTGTGGTGTGTGCACGCACATGTACATGCATGTGTTTGCGTGTATACGTGTGCATGTGTGTGGTGTGTATTTGTATGACTGTATGTGCCTGGGGGGTGGGTGGTGACCCCAGGACAGGATGGGAGCTGCCTCTGGAGAGGTGAGCCAGGCTTAGCCAACGCAGGGCACCCGAGACGTGGCGACCGTATGCTGGAGTTTAGCAGTCGGGGGTTTTATGCGAGGCCACGGCGGGGACAGTGATCAGAAGTCCCTCTGGCAGTGGTGACAGGGGCGTGGGGAGGTCACGGGACGAAGCACAGGCATGACCACCTGCGTGGTTCCCGAGAGCGTAGTAACTTCCAGATCCTCTGCTCGCGCCGAGACGACCCTGTCTGCGGTCTGGCCAAGACGGAGGGATCGAATCCGACTCCCCGCACACGGATAGACATGGATGCGTGACTCAGTTCCTGGGTTAATTTTTCCTTCGGTCTCTCTCTTCCCGGGGAACGGACCAGCTTCACTGTTCCTGGTTCCCAGATAGCGCTTCCCTTGCGGCCAGGTTCCCCGGAACATCTGACAGATGGCTGTGTCGGACACCAAGCAGACGGCACTGAGGCTGGCGAAATGCTGACCTTGGGGCGGGGGGTGCGGAGGCTGCTGTAATAAAGACCTTGAGATTGCTTTGATGAAAGTGCTGCTTATGCTAAACTATCGCGCCCACAGATCTGCATGTACCATCTGCCCTTGTGAAAGACAATAACGTGATGGTTCTCCTGCAGAGGATTCCAGCCACTGCCTCCCTGGCTCAGCCAAAAAACCGGGCGATTCCTCTCGTAATCACTTTGGCTCCCAAACGGTTAAGCATCATGGTGCCAGTAGCTGGCACACAGTGGGTACTTAACAAATGTTTGTGGGACGAGCGTTAATGAATAACTGAATGAAAAGCGCTGGCAGTTATGAGGCCCTAATTAAAATTGTTCTAATTTAACTCTCCCAGCCTGGACCAGCTGTGCTTTCCAACGTCACCCGTGCAAGGCGCGTGCTCGCTCGGTACCTGGATTTGACCATAAGGAGGGAAAAGGCAGAATAAGGGACAGGCTGACGCTGCTCACCCGCCTCGGGCAGCTGGACCTGCCCGTCCCGGCCGGACGTCTGCCCCCCCCCCCGCCCCCCCCCCCCCCCCCCCACACCCGGGGCCTCCTCACCATCGTCACCGGCAGGGTCCCAACCCGAGGGCCAGGGGCTCCGAGGGTCTTAGAATGAGGCTGTGGAATAACAGAGCAAACTCGTGCCCCCCTTCACCCAAACAGCACCTGAGTGGCAGGCGTGGCCTCTCGGGGACGCCATCGCGGGTGACCTCACCTGGTCATGGGCCCCGCGCGCTGGCAGCTCCTGAGGCCAGACGGGCTGGGCGCCCAGCTCGTGCACTGGCGGAGCCCGTCGTATTCCACCCCTGCGGCTTTCCGGGCAGGCCCGCTTCTTTCCAGTCTCCCGTGGGAATTCTTCTGCGCCTCCAGGAGCTGCCTGGTGCTCTGCACGCCTCTCCCCCCGGGGAGGGTGGGCCTCCCCAGCGTGACCGGCCTCGGGCGGGCGCCACCGCCTCATCCGCGGCTGGAGAGGACACATCATGATTATGCAACTGATCCTTCACAACCTCCCGGTCCCCCACATCCCCAAGAGGAGTCACCTTGAGAAGCGAGATGCAGATTTCAGCGTCCGTGATGCTTGAACTGCTTTCCCACCTTGTGGCAAGTTGTTTTGAATACATTCCCACCAAAAAAAAAAAAAAAAAAAAAAAAAAAAAAAAAATCGAAAACCTTCAAACTCTAAGGGTTGACGCCAGAAGAAAGCTGAGTCACTCAGAGCTGAGTCCGGGAAGCGAGGTGAATGATCAAATTTGAATAAAGAAGGCATTTTTAGGTGAAAACCGAGGGCTGCCTTTAAAGAATCAAACTGGTTTTCACATGGGACTCCTAACCCGAATTTAGTGAGTACCTCATAGGTGTCTTGGGCAAAGACAGCTGTAAAACTGAAAAGCACTCTTTCCCAAGATTGCCCACAATGACTTCCACTGAGATGGGCAAATGTGGGTGTGTTCATTTATTGCCACAACAAATACTGTCTGAAAACAAATCTGAATAAGCCAGGATGGTCAAGGAAGTGTGCCCCCAGCAGGTATCAGACCCCCCCCGTTCTGCAAAGCTGTCCTGGCTTTTGAAGCTAAGAGTTATTCTGTGTGTCTGTGGACTGTTTCCCACTTTCTTGCCTTCGGGTCTCCACAAAAGTCACAGGGGCCTCCAGGACGGGACTAGGCCTTAGTCCCTAATATCCCACCGAGGCTCCACACCAGGCTATTTCCAGCCTCTCTCCTGAGTGTCTACCCCCAGGTCATTCCGAGTTGTTATGACAGACCCAGTAGCAATGTGCCCAACACCCATCCCTGCCCTCTGCCTTGTTGGCAAAGAATCGCCATTCGACCCCAATATACATCCTTCTTGCAGCCGGAGGCCCACTGCATGAAAACAGAAGTCACCTGGCTCTTACAAAATGTTTAGCTTTCTTTTTTAAAAAAATTTTTTTGATGTTTATTTATTTTTGAGAGAGAGAGAGAGAGAGAGAGCATGAGAGGGGGAGGGGCAGAGAGAGAGGGAGACACAGAATCCGAAGCAGGCTCCAGGCTCCGAGCTGTCAGCACAGAGCCCGACGTGGGTCTCCAACTGATGAACCATGAGATCATGACCTGAGCTGAAGTCGGATGCTTAACCCCCTGAGCCACCCAAGCGCCCCAAAATGTTTAGCTTTCCTGATGAAAGGCCCAGACGTGGCCACAGCCTCCTCTTGTCTTCCTTCTTGCTGTCTTGAAGTTAACGTGATGTCTGGGGCCGCAGCAGCCCTTTTGAAACCAAGAGGAAACGAGCCTGAGGATGAAAAGGCAACTTGATAGGGATGGGGGTGAGCCTGGGTCCCTGATGGCATTGTTCAGCAGTGAAAGCAAGACCAGTGACCTCAGACTTCTGGGCTTCCCAGCATCCAGGAACCACACGACCATTTGCTACGGCAGCCAGGCTCTCTGTTCCTGGGAGCAGACACAGCCTGACCTAACACACCATCCCTTTATTCAACAAAAGACGTGGCGAACACAGCTGTGCGGCAGGATGGAACATTCTTGATGGAACATCGAGCCTGATGATTCTGGTCTTGACAGAATTCTGGAGTCAATAGTTGTAACACAAATTTGGTTTCTTGTGTAAAGTGCCCTAAAGCAATTGTATATTAATAGTTTGAATTCGCAAATGACTCATGTGCTTGGGAGGCCATAATCTTTAGTGGGTGGCGGGGGGAGGGGATCGGATGCTGTTAAGACCCTCGCTCAGGGGAGAGATGAAAGGAATCTGGTGTTTAGCCTGTGCTGCTGTGTGCCCACGCTGTACCACAGACTCCGCCTACATCACTTCATGGAGTTCCTACACCCACTTTGACAAGGAGGTCTTATGCTCTCTCTTTTATACATTTTGAACACGAGTCTCAGAGAGGGTGAGTAATCTGCTCAACGACACACAGCCGGTAGAGCAGATCGCAGGCATGCCTCACCACGAGCAGACTTGAGTCACAATTTCTTGATAGAGATCTATCAGAGAAGAGCCCAGTCCCAACCTTAGAAGCATCCAGTTTCTTTGGAGTGAGTGGGGAGGCGGGTACAAAACTTGTAACTTTAGAGGCTCCTGAATTCCTCTGATGCATTAGCCTAAGGAAATTGCTGGGCTGCTCTCTGGCATGTTTAGAGAGAATGCGAATTAAGAACTGTTGAGAGACACATTAATAGATGTGAAGTTTTTGTCATGATTTAACCAATGCCGTGTTCGTAAGAAACAGACCGAGGCGCCCATCTGTGGAATTCTCCTCTCTTCTTGCGAGGATACAGCGGAAATGTGATTGAGTCACCCAGCCTTCCTCCTGTCTTCTGTGTGGAAAGATAGCTCAAGGTCGGTGTCTCAGGTATTGTATATAAATATCCCATGACCCCACACTTTTTTTTTTTTTTTTAAGAGAGAGAGAGAAGGCGCACACATGCTGGGGAGGGGCAGAGAGAGGGAGAGACAGAATCCCGAGCAGGTTCCACGCTGCCAGCACAGAGCCCGAGGCGGGGCTCGAACTCCCCAACCATGAGATCGTGACCTGAGCCGAATCAAGAGTGGGACGCTTAACCGACTGAGCCCCCCAGGCACCGCGCCTCCACAATCTTTCCAATCAGCTTCATTTCTACCAGAAAAAATCCTCGAGGTCCTACTGCAACTGAGTGAGGGCGTCTGGGGGACAGTTGGTGCGCAGACAAGGGCTGAGCACGTCTAAACTTACGTCTTCTCACGCCACCCTCCCGAATAACCCGAATAATCTGGAGGAAGCAGCGGGGTGGGGGGCGGGGGAAGAAGATTAGGCTGTTCCAAGTTATGGGCTGAATTTCGTGTCCTCCCCCCCCATTCATCTGTTGAAATCCTAAGCCCCACGACCTCCGAAAGTGACCTTACTTGGAAACAGTGTTGTTGCAGATGTACTTAGTTGAGATGAGGTCATGAGGGCGGGGCCCCAACCCTGTAAGACTGGTGTCTTTCAGACAAGGGGGGGGTGAACTGAGTCACGGAATTTGCACTGGGAGGTGGGCACACGAAGATAAAGATGGGGATTAGGGTGAAGTGTCCACAAGCCAAGGAACACGAAAGATTTCCAGCACGTCCCCAGAAGCAGGGGAGAGGCGTGCAACAGAACGGGGTGCATACGTGTGTGCACGTGTGCGTATATACATGTAGATGTGTCTATATGTGTGAGGGTGAGTGTGCATATGAATGTATATATGTGTGTGCATACGTGTGAGTGTGGATGTGTGTGTATATGTGTATATGTGAGTATGTGTAGGTGTATAAATACGTGTGTAAGTTTATATGTGTGTGGATGCATGGGTGAGTGTGCTGGCAGATGAGAATGGTGTGGATGTGCCTGTGTTCCTGAGTGTTTGTGAATGAGTGCCAGCATGTGTGTTCGTGTACATTTGCGTGCACATGTATGTGAGCGAGTGAGCATGTGGGAGACAATGAGTGCTGTGTGTGTGTGTGTGTGTGTGTGTGAATATGTACATATGTGAGATTGTATGTGTGGGAGTGAGTGGTGTGGGAGATGTCACAGTAAATCTGTCTGAGGTTTTGTCATCCGTCCGTCTCCTAGTAGAGTCTGAATTCACCACTAGAGAAAAGACCAGTGAAGGGTTCCCGCTGTCCCTGGAGAAAGTTTGGGTCTCTGATCCCCACTTGATCCTTGGTGCCTGTAGACAAGGGTGGTCCTAGGCCCAGATTCCCAGGACCCACACCACAAGGAAGGGAAGAGGCCGGTCAAGCCAAAATTTTCACAGGATGGGAACACTTAGGAACACCTCGTTGGCCCGCCCTGGGGATAATTAACGGCACAGCACGTGGCCATTGAAAAGTAAGTTCTCAAGAGTTTTTAATGCCCGTGAAAGCTGCTTGTGATGGATGAAAAACACCAGGGTTCAAGAGACAGCTGTGGTGTCATGAGACTCAGGAGCCTGGCATACTTCCTGGGTTCAAATCCTGGGTTCAGAGTCAAGGTCGCCATTTCCTAGCTGGGTGACCTGAGCAGGTAGCTTCCTTCCCTCCCTGGGTTTCTTCATCGTAAAGCGGGAATGACGAGAGTGCCAACCCCTAGGCAGTGGTGTGATGTTAAAGGGGCTCCGGATGCAAAGCACACCCCAGATTTGTGGCACTGCTGAGTTATTTTGGGAATCCAGGTTGCCCCCGCTATCCAAACGTGGAGCATTCCTATGAAAATGTTCATAAGCCGAAAAGCAAAACAAAGAAGCGATGACCATTAATTGATGTTAAAATTTTTTTTTTTTTATAATTTTTTTTTTCAACGTTTATTTATTTTTGGGACAGAGAGAGACAGAGCATGAACGGGGGAGGGGCAGAGAGAGAGGGAGACACAGAATCGGAAGTAGGCTCCAGGCTCCGAGCCGTCAGCCCAGAGCCCGACGCGGGGCTCGAACTCACGGACCGCGAGATCGTGACCTGGCTGAAGTCGGACGCTTAACCGACTGCGCCACCCAGGCGCCCCTTGATGTTAAAATTTTTTGAACCATCCCAGACCGACCTCCGAAGTAACCTCTCTTAGGCTTTTCTAAGCCCTGGGGGCACAGTGCTAAGAGATGCATAAAATACCTGGAGATAGGGTCCAGATGCTCACGGATGGACGCAGTTCAAAGCTCCGGGGGCTGGGCGCTGAGACGCTGGGTGTGGTTCTGGGGAAGGAGCTGGGTGGTACCCCTCGAGGCTGCGATGCACGCTGACACCAGCTCACCTCGCTGTGAAAGCAGCGCTGGCCGCTGTTGCTGTGTTTCCCCTGCTCTCGTGAAGGTGACAATCCTCTTTGGGTATCTTTCGGTCAGCCCAAACAGGTACTAGCAGAGGTCTCTCATAAAAGCGAAGCGAGGTCTTTCGAAACACAAATTTTCGACAGGTGGGAGGTACCTGTGCTGCCATAATGGCCAATTTCAAGCTCCAGATGGTTAACGACCGACTCACGAAATTCTTGAGAACTTGAACTATCAACTTCGCAAGCCAGGTGAGGTGAAGTGGAGCTGAAGCCAGCAAACCGCTGCTGGCGTTATTGCAGGGAATCAATGCACCTGTGTGCTAAACGCCTGCAACAGTGCATAGCACAAAAGACAAATACCAGTCGTCCTATCAATGCTATCATATTTTGAAACGCAGGACAAAATAAGCCAGCAGAAAGAGCAATGCATATTCAGGTGACACCGTGTGACGGATTTAGGGCGACGATTAACCCAGTCCTGTACATCTGAGGTCCAAAAAATAAGTTTTGTTTTTGTTTAATGTTTGTTTATTTTGAGAGAGGGAGAGAGGGAATGCGTGCACGAATGGAGGAGAGGCAGAGAGACAGGGAGAGAGAGAATCCCAAGCAGGCTCTGCACTGTCAGCGTAGAGCCTGACGTGGGGCTTGAACCCACAAACCATGAGAACACGACCTGAGCCGAAATCAAGAATCAGATGCTTAGCAAACTGAGCCACCCAGGTGCCCCCCCCTCCAAAATAATTTTTAAATACATATATGGCTAAAATGAAGTTCACCAGCATGCTGAGTGGTGGGATTGGGGCAATTCGCATAGGTTTGAGGATCTGCCCAAGGTATGCACCATTTGCCCATATGATGACGCAATAATTTTTTTTTTTAATTTTTTTTTAACATTTATTTATTATTTTTGAGACAGAGAGAGACAGAGCATGAACAGGGGTGGGGCAGAGAGAGAGGGAGACACAGAATCTGAAACAGACTCCAGGCTCTGAGCTGTCAGCACAGAGCCCGACACGGGGCTTGAACTCACGGACCGTGAGATCATGACCTGAGCCGAAGTCCGACGCTTAACCGACCGAGCCACCCAGGCACCCCTGATGACGCAATAATTTAATTGAAAGGTGGGAGAAGTCCGGAAGGAGAAAACATTATCTCTTGGGAGGAGGTTGTAGAAGCTCAACCGGGGCGAGAGAGCCCATGGAGGCCCCCCCCCCCCCCCGGGTGCAGGGACCTCAGCTGCTGGAGGACCTGGCCCCTGTCACCTCCCAGTAAGTGGCTCAGTTTTCACGACACCTGCCTTCTTTCGGATCTAAAGGGTTAATGTTCTCAGGGCTGCTCCTGCCTCTCAGATACAGTGAGAGAAAACCAGCCACCTTTCTATGTGGGGCTGTGGGCATCGCTGTCCCGTGCACCAGGTTGAACAGTGTCCCATCCCACCCACTGCCCAAGTCATGTCCGCCTGGGCCCTCAGGATGAGACCACATTTGCAAATAGCCTTTGCAGATTTAATTAAGATGAGAGCATTCCAAGTCCTAAACCAAGGTGACCGATGTCTTTCTAAGAAAGAAGATGGCCATGTGACGTCAGGTGCGAAGATGGGGGTAATACAGCTGCCAGGGAACCCCAGTGATTGCCCACAGCCACTGGGGCCTGGGAGAGAAGCAGGGAACGGATTCCGCCTCGGGCCTTCCAGAGACGATCAAGTCGGCTGACACCTTGGGTTTGGAATTCTGGCCTCCAGGACTGTGAGAGGATATATTTCGCTTCTTTTAAGACAGCCAGTTTGTGGCACTTGGTTACAGAGGCCGCCCCCAAACCGATACACTGGGGCCAAGGCCGGGAAAGATCGCACGGTGGGGCGCTTCTCCCTGCCCGGCCGCCAGGGCGGCGCTGGGGAGCAGCAGCCCCAGCTCAAGGCCGCCCCCAGCCCCGCCTCCCAAGCTCCGGCCGACACCCCAGCCCCTTCCCCCCGGCTCGTCAGGGCGCGATCCGAGCACCGAGGTAAGTCCTAGCCCAGCAGCTTAATAGTCACTGCAGAGCTAGACCGGTGGAAGATTAAGGGTTGCTAATTTGGAACCGGGGACTGATGTTCTATAAAAAGCAGAGGCTTTGGGATCTGTTTGGTTTTTTTTTTTTTTTTTTTTTTTATAAAAGTAAGCCATTTTAGAAACTCTTCCTACACAAAAATGATGAAGTCAGAGGAATTAGTCTGCTTTCCTCACCCGTTTCTTCTTTTGCGCGTCCTCTTTTCCAGCTTCCTGTCCAGCCCCCCAGCCCCCCCCCCCCCCCCCGCAGGTTGCCCGTGCCCCCAGCTCGGACGCACATCGGGGCCCCTCCAAACGGGGTCTGCGCCTGTCAAGACACGTGCACAGCCTTCCAGGAGTCTAGGCGCAGAGAGAAAGATTGGAGAAGGGGCCCCTCCGCGCGGTCCTGGGGTGGGCGGTCCCGGGGAAGACAGAGGGGATGCGTGGGAGTGGGTGACCCGCCCGAGGGCCCACGGGACTCGGGACTCGTGGTGGCCCTGCCAGGAGTGTCTGCATTTCAGAAAAGCACCGCGGGGGAAGAGCCCTTGGGAATGAATTGCTGTCTCGTTCAGGGGAGTGGGGCAGGAGGGCATCCCCGGGACCCTCAGATCGCACTACAGAGGCCCCGTGGCAAGTACCCTGAATACTTGCCCAGGACGGACACGCACGGGAGCCGTGCCCTTCCCGATGCCGGCGTGAGCGGGGCCCGGCTGGCGGCAGAGCCTCCCCGCACTTCGCGTGCAGAGAAAATCGAAAAAGGAGGCAGCTCCGCGTTGCAAGAAACCAGAGCGCTGAAGCTGGCGAGGAAAAGGATCTTCACTTGGCTTCGTCTCTGTATCCATCAGAGAGCGACTTAGCAAGCGGAGTGTCGTGGGGGAGCAGCTGTGTGAACACACACACACACACACACACACACACACACACACATCCTGAAGAGGACACGTCTCCAGAAAGCAAATTATGGAGAATCTGGGAGCCTTGAGTGAACCAATTTCGGCTCCTCTCTGGTGGCAGAGAATTTTTTTCTTTTTCTTTCTGAAATTCGCCCCTCACCTGTTTTTCTGGCCCCTGAGAAGCCCTTCAAGGCAGAAGCCCAGCCAGTCCTCCCTGGAGAGCTCGCTGACTGGGAAGAGGCCTCCACGTTCTCAGGGGGAAATTCCAGGACATTTGTTCGGTGGCATAACATCTGCTGTGTGCAGCCACTGAGAGAAATTCATTGTGAAATCATGAAAAGTCCCAGGGCAGGGCGAAATGGAGACCGAGTTTGGGAAGCGGGGGCTCAGAGTTGCCCACGGGACCCTGAGATGAGTAGCCGTCAGCGTCCTGATTGGAGGCAGGGACTCCTGGCTGGGAGGGGGGACAAGATGGGAGGGAGGCACAGCCTTGGGACAGCCCCGCCTCGGCCAGTGGGAGACTTGAGGCCACCTTGTCCCCTGGGACACAGGACTGGGAAGGTCCCCGTCAGAGGGTGGGGACGGGAGGTCACAGAACCGCAACGGCAGGACCCAGGGAGATGCTTGCAGGTTTCCTGCTATTCTTCTCAGGGAACAAGGAGTTGTGGGGCTTTCCAGAAGCAAATCCAGGGCTAACCCAGCTGCCCTGTGGGTGAGGTGTTGGGCTCTCAGAAAAGGCACCCACCCTCTGCCTCGGATGTCTTCTCTTTCTGAGCCAGTTCAGTGAAGTGTAACACCGTGTCTATATTGTGTAATTTATACTTTTTTAAAATGTTTATTCATTTTTGAGAGACAGAGAGCTTCAGCAGGGGAGGGGCAGAGAGAGAGAGAGGGAGACACAGAATCCGAAGCAGGCTCCAGGCTCCGAGCTCTCAGCACAGAGTCCGACATGGGGCTCAAACTCACAAACCTCAAGATCATGACCTGAACCCAAGTCGGACCCTCAGCTGACTGAGCCTCCCGGGCACCCTTATATTGTGTAGTTTATAGAATTATATAATGCTAGGGGCGCCTGGGTGGCGCAGTCGGTTAAGCGTCCGACTTCAGCCAGGTCACGATCTCGCGGTCCGTGAGTTCGAGCCCCGCGTCGGGCTCTGGGCTGATGGCTCAGAGCCTGGAGCCTGTTTCCGATTCTGTGTCTCCCTCTCTCTCTGCCCCTCCCCTGTTCATGCTCTGTCTCTCTCTGTCCCGAAAATAAATAAACGTTGAAAAAAAAAATTAAAAAAAAAAAAAGAATTATATAATGCTAAAATAGAATATTGCATATAGTATAATGATTATATAGTACAACTTATATATTTGTATGTAGTGTTATATAGTATAATTCATACATGATATAAAACACATTTATATATAATATAATAATTATATAATATAACACAACATGGTGTTATATGATTTATATCATCTACTGGGCTATGATTTTTGTCAGATGTATACAGTTGGGAAACCACCATCGTAATCAAGACAGAACAGATCTAACACTTCCAAAACTCCCTGTATAGTGACACCCCTTTGGAGGTGGCCTTCCCCCTAGCCTAGTCCCTTGCCACCCCGTCTGTTTGCCGCCCCATCCTGGAGGTCTCCCGAGCCTCCTGCCCGCGCCGGGTGCTGGATCTCAGGGGTGCAGCTTTCTCAGTGACCTCACCTGTCCCCTGGTGTTATTTTCAAGTGTAAGCATTTCATCAGTAGCCAAATCAGACTTTATTGTTACCTTCCAGGCTCTCAGGGAAGCAAACTCAGCCCTAATATATGAAAATATACCTCTTATATCTCGTTTTCAATTGGGAGAACTGCCATGTCAGACAATGAGTCACGACCTGGTAAATAATTGTTGATTCACGTCGGCCTACTGGCCTACTGAAATGTGTTTTGCGGGAACGCCCCGTGACTGGTATTATCTAACACAAACGAACAAACTCACAAACAAAAACGCCTAAAACATGAAATCCCCTCCCAAACTTAGATCAGGTGGCAAACAAAAGTTCTGAAATGTCTACTGTCTGTCCATCCTGGACGGGACAAGCCAGGCATGAGTAAGTAGCACAGATCGCTGTTACCAAGCTGGCCCCTGCCTGGGAGAGGGCCCCTCGGCCAGTGGGGGTGCCGGAGTCCAAAAGAAAATGAAAGATGGCACATGTCAGACCAAATTATAACCAACAGGTGCTCAGGCCCCCCATCCCTGCTGACGTGTCTCCTTTGTCTCTTTATTTCAACGTTTTTTTTGTTTTGTTTTTTTATTTTTGGGACAGAGAGAGACAGAGCATGAACGGGGGAGGGGCAGAGAGAGAGGGAGACACAGAATCGGAAACAGGCTCCAGGCTCCGAGCCATCAGCCCAGAGCCCGACGCGGGGCTCGAACTCACGGACCGCGAGATCGTGACCTGGCTGAAGTCGGACGCTTAACCGACTGCGCCACCCAGGCGCCCCATCTCCTTTGTCTCTTTAAAGTAAACATGTGCAGGACGCAGCCTGTCCATGGGGCCACAGGCCCGTCAGAGGGGCAGGGCCACGGCCCATCTCTGGACGGGCACCTGGTTGTGGCATGGGCGCAGCAGGCGTGTGTCCTGGGCCCTGCAGGCCCCCTCCCTGCTGCCCTCAGGCCTGGGCTACTGGCCAGTTGGGGGGTGACTCTGAATCCGTCCTCTCAGGGAAGGCCCGGCCCAGGCCTTGACGGACGGTTGGAAACCAGCAGGGCACCGCAGGGGTGGGGGTCCTGGGGGCTGCTCTTGGTGTGGACACCCACTTCCCATGGACTATGGTCCCACCCACCCCCAGCCCACTGCCCACCTTCTGGATGGCCTTCCTGGAGGCCCTCCCGTCATTTGCAGGAAAACTCAGGCAAGCTGAGGTCAGCCTCTTCTGTCCTTTCCATACCTGTCCTGGGCCCAGCTGGGTTGAGAGGAGGGAGGTTTGGGTGACGAAGCCTAGAAGGGGAAAATTCCAGGTGGAAGGAACGTTCAGATGCTGGTGACTCAGGACGTCTGGAGGAGCAGCATGAGGACTGGGGAGGAGAGGAGAGAGGAGGGAAGGGGAGGGGGGAAGAGAGAGTGGAGAGGAGGGAAGCGGAGAGGAGGGGAGGGGAGGCCAGTGCTGTGAGCTGGGCCAATTTGGAGATAGCTCTGGGGTCCGGCTGGAGACTTGAGGCGTTGCCCACGTCAGTCCCTATTCCTGATCCTTCTTTTTATTCTCTTGTCTAATGGCTAAGGATGATTTCAGGAATAGAAGGTTTCAGGGGAAGAATCTAAACCCTAGACATCCAGTACTGAGGGCCTCAGACCAGGTGGTGGCCATGAGAATGTTCCAGAAGGAGCCTAAAGGAGAAGAAAGTGCCGACTGACCTGCAGTCTTGCGTAGAAAGTTCTGGGGGCCGGGGGGGGGGGGTGTCTCACCTGTGCCTGCACGTGTGTGTGTGTGTGTGTGTGTGTGTGTGTGAGCCTGCGTGTGGACACGGCCCCCGGTCAGGGGCAGGAGCTCTGCTGTCCCCACCTCCACCTGGGAGAGCTGGCTCCTGTCCAGGGCATTCCAGGCCGCTCTCCCACCGGGGAGCAGGTGGCGGGCACACGGACTCCATGGCCACGCCCGCAGTGAAGCCCTGCTTCGAAGACGAGAATAAATCACTTGATAGAAGAACATGCTGTGCAAGGTGGAAGGGAACAAATAGAAAGTCCCCACGCCTCCCACGCCTGTGGGACTTCTGGCAGGGAAGGAGGATGACGGAGCGCGGAGGCAGAGGCACAGACAAACCACAACTGCACTGCCTGTTATTCAATTCGTGCCGTCGCTTCTTACTTTTTATGTCGTGCTGGTTCCAAGGAGTCCCTGTAAACACTGGCTTCGGGATCACTTTGCGCGCCCCCTCCCCCTTAACACACAGGGCCGCCGAAACCGCTTGTTCACATACGGACAGATAGCATCCGGCCTGCAGGTGATTTTATAAAAGCCTCGTCTGGTGGAGCAGGTTGAACCGAGTTAACTTCTGCCCTGGGGAAACCGAGTGGGGACGTGACGTGGAGTGGAAGTATTTTCAGGCAAGACCTCATCATGTCTCACCACGCTGCTTGGAGGCCACCCTTCTGATTTCTCTAGATGATTCCGAAACCTCACTGGCTGTGTTTCAGCTGCAAATTAGGCAAGGCTTTTTTTTTTTTCTTCACATCTTTGGGTTGACATGGAAACCCTGCTGGGCATGCCACAGCCCCATCTCGGGGAGCTTGTCCCATTCCCAGGTCCTGCTGGCTGCCTTCTGGGACTCAGCTGAGTTGGCCAAGGGTATAGGGTGGACTGCTGGCCCAAGAGAAATCCATATGGCAGCCTGCAAGACAGACTGGTGCAGAGAGTCCCGTGCAATAAGGACAGGGCTGGGCCCATCAGCTTCCGGGTCTTGAGAATTCATCAAGTAGGAGCAGAGGGTAAAGCTGAAGTCATCCTCAGCAGGTGCAGCGGGGGTCATGGGTGATCACAGGTCCATCAGAAGTGGAAGATAAGATGAGTCAGACAAAAGATGTGGGGTCTCGAGTAAGGCAGCCAGTGGATGGCCAGGCACAGCCCAGGCAGAGATGGCCTGACCAGCAGCAGACACCCCTCGAGCCCAGGTCACCATGCCTTGGACCCTCGGGACACCCACTTCCAGCATTGCCAAATCCTGGCCCACCCATGTCATGGCTTGGACCTTCAGGAGAGTCTGGACCCCATTACCCCCATGATACTCCATCCCCTCACTTGCGGGGCCTGGGAGAGCCTGGCCGTGGAGGGAGAAAGAAAAAGCCACGTCACCAAATCAGTCTCTGCTACACAGGATTTTAAATTCATGATGAGTCAGGGTCATGATCAGAGCCCCAGGGCTTGGCCGCTCCTGTGTGTAGGTGCTCCCCAGCCAGGCCACTGTCTGCTCCTGCAGCCCATACCCTCCTTCGCCTACCAGCATCTCAGGAGCCGTTTTATTAGCTATCAGGCGAAATCCAATTCTGTTCCTAGTCTGTGAAGATTGATCAAACGGCCGCTGCATGCAGGGCAGTGCAGGGGGGACTGTGCCCGATGCACCGGATGGTGGAGATACGATGCCGACCTTTCGTCAGGAGAAGCACGGGAAGGAGGCGGGAGGGGACGAAGGTGTCCAGGAGTCCCCAGGCTGTGTTAGTGATCACAGCATGTTTATCTCTTGCGGCTCTCTGGTCTGCTGCTCTGGAAATACACCCAATAAAAGTCCATCAGTGCACAGTGGAAGCGGGGGAAAGGTAGCGTTGTATGGGAAAAGCCTGGCCGATGCCACCTTGGCCAAACAATCAAGGTCAACACCAGCAGCGATGAGTCCGGTTGAAAATGTGGCCCCTCGATAGGGTGTGATGAATATGGAACTTAACCTCTATGGTCTTTCTGTCAAAACCGATTGTCTTCATCTATTTGTGAGAAAAACACCAGGCATATTCCGATAAAAGAGCATTCTACAATATTCCTGACACTCTCCTGAAAACTGTCAAGGTCATCAGAAACAAGGAAAGCCTGAGAAACTGTCACAGCCAAGAGGAGCCTACGAAGACATGACTACTAAATGCAATGTGGAGTCCTGGATGGGATCCTGTGACAGAAGAGGAATATTAGGTAAAAACTAAAGAAATCTGAACAATCTTTGGGCTTCAGTTAATAATAATGTATCCGTACTGCTTCATTATTTGTAGCAAATGTACCGCACTAATGATAGCTATTAATAATAGCAGAATCTAGGTGCAAGGCACGTAGGAACTCTCTGTGCTACCCAAAATTGTTCTAAACACATAACATCTATTTAAAAATAAATTAAAAAATCCACCTGCGGCGGTGAGATTTGAGACGGCCGGCCCGAGAGCCAGAATCTCTAGTTCTCCATTTTGGCGAGTTATCCAATGTCTTTCCTACATCCATTTTCTACTTAAGCCAGCTGCTGAGAGAGTTCTGCAGTCCTGTGCCCAGGCCAGGACGCGCAGCCCCAGATTTACATGCAACATTAAAAAAAAAAAAAAAGAGCGGCAAGAGATCTGGTGTCATTTTCGATTTTGAGTTACAGTCATTTTAGAAAGGCAGGATAATGTGTTTGAAGCACCTGGGGACAGAATCGGGGCTAATGAGATAATATCTGCAAGATGCTTTGGGTTCCCTGGAAAGGCAAGGTACACGTATTATTATTAGAAAAAACATGCTTTGAAATTTCGGCAGGAAGGCGGATATAAGTGGAAATCAGTTCAATTACTCTTGCTTTTCAAAATAGAAAAGTTCTATAAAAGTTAAAGTGATTTTTTTTTTTTTTTGTAAATCAAATTCCTCCTTCCTTCCTGTGTCAAACATTACTGTTCTACCATCTCTCAATTATTTTCGGTCGGGCACCCTTTGACAACATATCCAAGTAGCTTTAGCTTCTCTGCTTTCAGATTCTCTGGCTGGATATTCTCGTACTTTAAAATCTATCCTCATTTTGAGAAAAAAAAAATCATATGCTTTCCTTGAATGTTATTTGAAATTTCAAAACAACACGATTACAAACAAAGCAACGCAATGGTAATAATAACAGAAAATGATTATTTCTTTTCCTTTAAAGATACATTTAGGGGTGCCTGGGTGGCTCGGTCAGTTAAACGTCCAACTTCAGCTCAGGTCATGATCTCACAGTTCAGGAGTTCAAGTCCTCCATGGGGCCGTCTGCTGTCAGTACAGAGCTGGCTTGGGATCCTGGGTCCACCACCCCCTCCCCTCCCTCTCTTTCTCTCTCTCAAAAATAAATAAACATTAAAAAAGTAAAGATACATGTAAAAATATTGTCAACTCATACAAAAACACTGGGTGAGCTTGGGGTTTACGTTTGACCCCGTGTATTAGAGGATGAAAATGGTCCCTCCCCTCAACATCAGCCCGATGTGCTGTTTGGTTTTCAGAGTCCATCGTGAGGAAAAACCAAGCACGTGTGGTTAAAAGTTGCGTAACTCTAAGAATGCCTTCCTTCTCATTTGGTAGAGAGATATTTTACCTAGAAACTCTCCAAAGTGATTGTATCAGTTAAGACCCTGTTTGAATTAAGGAACTGTCAGTTCTGATCGCACTTCAACCCAAGCAAGCTAGGTTTTTGGGGTTTTGTTTTTAGTTTTTTGTTTTAAATCTTACAAAAGATCACAAGAATTAGCTAACACGTCTGGAACATTTTGTACCAAGACCTAATACTATCTTGGTAGACACATGGCCTATTTCCTAAGATGTAACTGAAGACAATTTAATTAACCATTTTGCAAACATGTAGCAAGATTTGCCAGTTTCAAAACCTGCTAATGGTGTCCTCACTGTTCTCCAGGCACTTCAGAATTTTACAGTTTTTTTTATTTGCCACACCCACGCCCTGGCCTCAAATTCAGTTCAGCAAAGATACCTGATGCGGCAAGTAATTAGGAATCCAATTTAAATGACAAAGGAGATTCGCTGGCTCCCATAATGGAAGCCAGAGGTGGGCAGATTTCCCAGAAGGCTGATGGATGGCTGAGTTATGTGATATAGAAACCCAGGTTCCTTTTGTATAGATACTTTTATTGTGGACCTGTAGAGGTCAAAGCCACCTACTTCCTCCTCAACATCCAGCAGGACACAGACAGCTGGTCTGTCTACAAATCCCCAAGTGTGAGGGTCACTTGATTGGACAGTTCGCACCACATGGTCATCCCTGGACCAGTGATGTGAAGGACACTGGGCACCAGTCAGCAGCAGCTCAGCCCCTGGAATAGGGAGGTGGTATCACCTTCCCCCCAAACTCTGGGCTTCCCCAGGCAGTGGGGGGTGCACCCAAATGAAAATCTGGTTGCCCTTAGGAAGGGGGAAATGTCAACAGATCCTTCCAGCAGACCCCCCTATAGGAGGGACCTCTGCTCTGCAGTGATTTTCTGAAAGTTACCTTTGGTAAAAGTTCAATTGTCAAAATTTCTTCTTGAGCACAGCTGGAATATTAGGGGGAGAGGGGATTTATTGATAAGCTCTGAAAAGAGATTTTTCAGTCATGACATCTAGAAAATAGTTCCTAAATTCAGCCTATACACACACTAGATACAAATTTATTTTTTGAAATTCTTGAAATAAACGAAATTCTTTTTTTTTAAATTTTTAATGTTTATTTTTGTGAGAAAGAGAGAGACAGAGCATGAGCGGGGGAGGGGCAGAGAGAGGGAGACACAGAATCAGAAACAGGCTCCAGGCTCTGAGCTGTCAGCACAGAGCCCAACAAGGGGATCGAACCCATGAACTGTGAGATCATGACCTGAGCCGAAGTCGGATGCTTAACCGACTGAGCCACCCAGGTCCCCTGAAATTCATGAAATTTGTTTCAAGACCTTTGTCCTTGAACGTTTCAATTTAAAAAAAAAAAAGTATAAAATGACAATTTTAGCAAATGATTGCCAGCATCCATGGCTTGATTTGGGCGCTAAATGTCTTCGTAATAAGGGGAAGTGTATATTCAAACTTCCAAATATAGTTGTCAAATATGATAGGCTTTGCTGAAACACATAATTTTAAGAAATTTACAGCTGTAGATCTTTTCTCCAGTATTTCAAAAATAGGACACCTGCCTCTTGCAAGAAGAGAAGATGTTTATTTCACTTTGCCAGTCAACAAACCTCAGTGGAGCAGAAACTTCTGACTGGCGTTCAGATCTTCACGCAGAGCAGAGTGAATCATCTGGGGGCTGACGCATAGCTTTTCATGTAATTGATTACCGTTAGTTGTGGTTTTCTTATCAATTCCTGAACAGTGTGCTGAAAGGTATTGCTGATGATGCATGACACAATGTGTTCCAGAAATGAGTGTCTCCCTTTGATTTTCACTCGGTATCTGCAAAGCCCAGCATCTCTGGAGCATCACCAGGGCAGAAACCCGTTATTACTTTTTTTTTTTTTTCTATTTGGCCAATTTACTTTGAAGAATTTTCACACTGCTTCAAAAATATCATCAGCTTCCTCTAAGACCTGAGAAAACCACAGTTCTTTCCCAACAGTGTCTTGAGCCATTGTGCCTCATCAGATTATGAAGCTGCATTTCCTCCATGGGTCTCTTTATCACAAGTAGTCGGGAAAAGAGGGGCATTAAGTCAGTCTTTTGCAAATAGGAAGTTTGATGTCCTAAGCAAATTCAGCTAATCATTATTTGATTGAAAAACTGGACTGGCTTAAACCACAATATCTAGTTTTTTTCTTTTGTTTTTTAATTGTCTCTCAGATTCTTCTCCAAAGAAAACTTTGGCAGTTTTCAGAATGCAAATGTTCACGTAAGTTTCTCCACCACGAAAGGGTGACTTTGCCGTTCCTGCTGTTCCTCCAGTGTTGTGATGTTGAAAAAGCTGAATCATGCAAAACCTTCAGCACTTTGTAGATTCCTGATATGGTGTTCTAGTTCTGTCCAGTCTTACGGGCAGCCGAAAATTCTCTTTTGCAGGAAAAAAAACGAGTGTATAAACATACAGAAAGTCCTCTTGAAAAATTTTGGCCAAAGTATCATTTAAATCAAGAATTTCTGACACAATTACGGATTTATGGAACTCCAACATACCGGGGAAAAAATACTCCATCCTTTTACCTGAATCCCTATAGGACATTGCCAAACATTTGTGATGCCAGCTTCAACTACCCGAAAGAAAAAAAAATGTGAGTAAAAATGAAAGGTTTGCTGTTTCCGATTCTGTGTCTCCCTCTCTCTCTGCCCCTCCCCCGTTCATGCTCTGTCTCTCTCTGTCCCAAAAATAAATAAACGTTGAAAAAAAAAAAAAAAAAAAAAAGGGGCGCCTGGGTGGCGCAGTCGGTTAAGCGTCCGACTTCAGCCAGGTCACGATCTCGCGGTCCGTGAGTTCGAGCCCCGCGTCGGGCTCTGGGCTGATGGCTCAGAGCCTGGAGCCTGTTTCCGATTCTGTGTCTCCCTCTCTCTCTGCCCCTCCCCCGTTCATGCTCTGTCTCTCTCTGTCCCAAAAATAAATAAATGTTGAAAAAAAAAAAAAAATGAAAGGTTTGGACATACACTTCTGGTCCTGCATTTGTAGAGTGATGAACGGTGTGGTGTGGTGGCTGGTCCAGACACCTGTGATGCTGAGACCGCCTTCGGTTTCCCAGTCCCGTCCTTGGCCCGAGCCCACCACGTCTAATGGCACTGTGGCAAGAGGCAAATCCTCTCTCTCAATAGTAATCTAATGTCATCCTTGCAGGGTCAGGACACGTGCTAACCTGTACAGACCAAAGATGCTCCCAGCGTCTATTTTATAACTTTATTACAGTATATGATTATAATGATATAGTCCAATGTTATTTTAAGGATATATGTATCTTTGTATTTAAACAGAAAGCTCAAACACTGTGTGGTAGGAAATAGCAGAATGAATTAAATTTTATAGACCAGGTGAACACAACACGTTATATGAACACGTGAGTTTCCTCTAAAGGCTTTTTTGCTTGGTTTTCTACTTATCCCCACCGTTCAGGAATCTTGTTATTTACCCTTCGTAGTTTCTATGTAAAATAAATAGGCATCTTTGGGGCGCCGCGGTGGCTCAGTCAGTTAAGCGTCTCACTCTTGATTTCAGCTCAGGTCATGATCCCAGGGTTGTGAGATTAAGCCCCGTGTCAGGCTCGGGACTGAGCATGGGGCTTACTTAAGATTCTCTCTCTCAGGGCACCTGGGTGGCTTAGTTGGTTAAGTGTCTGACTCCCAATTTTGGCTCAGGTCATGATCTTGCAGTTTGTGGGATCAAGCCCCAAGTCGGGCTCTGCACTGACAGCTCAGAGTCTGCTTGGGATTCTCTCTCTCCCTCTCTCTCCGCCCCTCCCCATGCATTCTCTCTTTCTCTCAAAATAGGTAAATAAACTTAAAAAAAAAGATTCTCTCTCTCTGCCCCTTTCCCCTATTTGTGCACTCTCTCAAATAAATAAATAAATAAATAAGCAAGCATTTTTAATTTTCCAAATATAACTTTAGATTAGGATACTTACTGTGTTTCACTCCTGCCATCCATATTCTGACATCCTCTCCTACCAAATCCTTCCACACGAAGTACGTAACGTAAAATGACCCAGCCATGAATCTCCGAGAAGCAAGAGTGACTTTGTGAAACTCAACTACACTGAGTTGCTCAAGCGGGCGTGAAACCAAAACACTAAAGTAGGCAGTCCTCAGGTGACGAACGGAGGTGTGTATTAAAATGCCGTGTGTCAGTCATTTATTTGGAATCTGGAATCACGGCTCCATCAAACAAAATGTTCCAAATGGTGGCTCAGCCATGTCCCATATCTGTAAATCGAACCAAGTGACTCATGATGGATGTCGACGTGCCACAAACCGAGCGGCTTAGAGCCACAAAAAATTTATTGTCTCGTAGTTGTAGAGGCCAGTAGTCTGAAATCAGGGGGTCACCGGGGCTGTGCTCTCTCTAAGGTCCTCGAGGAGAGGACCCTTCCTCACCTCTGCCAGCTTTTGTAGGTGTATCAGCTGCGCGCTTACTGCTGGGCTTGTAGTTTCTCAGCCCAGTCCTCGTGTGGATGTCTCCCCGTGTCTGTGTCCAAATGTCTGTCTTCCTATAGGGACACCAGTCACATTGGATTCAGGGCCCACCCTCGTCCAGGATGGATGACCTCATACAAAGATCCTACTTCCAAAGAAGGTCATATTCACAGGTTCTGGATGGACACAGATTTTCGGTGGTCACTACTCAGCCCAGTACAATAACTGATAACAACACAAAATAATTCTGTCCTGTTCAGGAGAGGTTCAACTGACTTTCTCCCTCTGCCCTTGGCCTTTATTGGCACAGTGTGGCCTTTATTGGCACATTCATCTCAATATGGTTTTTTTTTAATGTTTATTTATTCTGAGGGGTGGGGGAAAAGCAGAGAGAGAGGGGGACAGAGCATCCGAAGCAGGCTCCGTGCTGACAGCTGCAAGCCTGATGTGGGGCTCATACCCACAAACCACAAGATCATGACCTGAGCGGAAGTCGGACGCTCAACCGACTGAGCCACCCAGGCGCCCCTACAAGCGCTCATTTTTATATCTGTATGAGAGTCATTATTTTACTTTAAAAAATAATTATCTTTGGACAGTGAAAAGGAATACACAAGGAAGGAAAAGGAATGCACAGGGACTTCCCTTCCCCTTCCATGGGCCTTGGGTGAGCCCTGAGCAAACTGCTGAAGTAGGTCAAGGCTACCTTGAACCCCCTCTGCCTTCCACTCAGCACCTGTCCAGTCTCCCAGGAGACGTCTTCTTAGGTCTGTCCTGCACCCCAAGTGGTTGGAACCCTCACATGGGGCCTGAGCACCTGATACAAATGTTTGCTCATAAACCCAACCCACCTTCCCCATCCAAAGGCCTACTGTCCTCAGTGGCTCCTGTGTGAGCTAGCTCCCAGGGAGTAACTAACCTCCTGTGCCCCCCAAACACCTTCACCTTCTTCTGCTTTTTAATTTTTTTCTAATGTTTCTTTATTTTTGAGAGAGAGAGAAAGAGAGCACAAGCAGGGGAGGGGCAGAGAGAGAGGGAGACACAGAATGCGAAGCAGGCTCCGGGCTCTGAGCCGTCAGCACATGGCCTGACGCGGGGCTCAGACTCACGAACCATGAGATCATGACCTGAGCCGAAGTCGGTCGCTCAACCGACGGAGCCACCCAGGCGCCCCCCAAAACATTTCTTTTTAATCTTAACGTGCTTATTTTTTGGAAATGGGCAATTGCTTTAAAAAATTTTTTTATTTATAAATTTTTCTGTTCCCCCCCTTGGTAGGTGATTTGGTCTAAATTTTCAAAAGTGTAGAAACAAGCATATAAATAATTCCACTTATAGTAATAATTTAAGGATTTAAAGATATTTTTATGCAAGGATGTGCATTGCACTCTCCCACAGGAGATAAATTAAGGGCTCATCAACATTGGATTGTTGACGTAAATTATGATGTGACTGTGTCATTCAATGCTATATAACCATTAAGGAATTTGTAGATTAGGGGATGCCTGGGTAGCTCAGTTGGTTAAGCATCGGCCTTCGGTTCAGGTCGTGACCTCATGAAACGTGAGCTCGAGCCCTGCTTAGGGTGAGCCCTGCTTCTCTCTCCTTCTCTCCCTCTCTGTCCCTCATGAGACTCTCTCTCTCTCTGCCCCTGGCTCACTTGTGTCCTCTCTCTCTTAAAAAAAAAAAAAAGACATTTGTAAATTAGATTAGTATTTGTTTCCATTTTGCTGTGGCTGGTATAACAAGGTACCACAAACCAAGTAGCTTAAAAGAACAAAAATTTGTTTTGTCACAGTTGGGAGGCTGGAAGTGTGAAGTCAGGGTGTTGGTCAGGCCGTGCTGTCTCTGAAACCTGAGGGAGAGGATCCTTTCTCACCTCTTCCAGCTTATGGTGGTTGCTGGCCAGTCTACCTCCGTCTTCGCATGGCCTTCTCCGTGTCGTTTCTCTTCTTTTCATCCTTTTTTGTTTTTTGGTTCTTTGTTTCTCTTCTTAAAAGGACACCAGCTGTACTGGATCAAGGTCCAGCCTACTCCAATACAACCTCATTTAATTTAACTAATTATATCTACAATGACCCTATTTCGAAATAAGGTCACATTCTGAGGCACTGGGAGTTAGGACGGCAACATATCTCCTTGGGGGACAGAGCTCAACCCATGACAGCATGTGAAGATATCTACAACATATTCTTAAGTAGAAAGAACGGATGAAAAGATATCGTGCATAGGACTGTCTCATTTAATTATGGAGCAGGTTCTGATGGAATCCCACAGGTTGGTAGGGAAGTATGTGTCAACTTCCAAGGTCAACCAGAAGCAAAGCTGTACTTTTTTTTCTTAAAAAAATTTTTTTTCTAATGTTTATTTATTTTTGAGAGAGAGAGAGAGAGAGAGAGAGTGCAAGCGGGGAGGAACAGAGAGAGAGGGAGACACAGAATGCGAAGCAGGCTCCGGGCCCTGAGCTGTCAGATACGGCCCGACCTGGGGCTTGAACTCACGAAATGTGAGATCATGACCTGAGCTGAAGTTGGATGCTTAACCGACTGAGGCACTCAGGAGCCCCACAAAGCTATACTTCTTAAGAACTGGTTCTGACTGAAGAGGAGACATGAGCCGTTGAAAGTTAGGTTTTCAACGTTTTGTGGCATTCACCCAAAAGAGTTGAAGTCAGATAGATGGATTTCAGGTTTGGCAGGTTTCAAAGATTTAAATAGTTACTCGAGACCAGGGAATATCCATGGCTGTACCTTGGGTGGCTCTTCTAGCTTCAGGATTGGGAAGTAGCCCCTCTGGCAGGAAAGATTAGGCTTGTCCCAGGAAGGGATTGGCAGGGGGAAGAGGAAGCTTCCAGGAGACCAAGGTGTCCTACTAAAAGCCGAGTGTGAAAGTTCAGTGGAGCTTTGACATATCATGGCGGAAGGAAGTTGGCAATTCCAGATCAGGACAGTCTGTAAATTTCTGGAAGCTTTTCTGTGCTTGTTGTTCCCTCGTTCCTGTCCCAGGAGAGAAGGCAGGCTAATGGGCGGTGACCGTGTTTCACCGCATAACTGGAGAAGGGCCTTAGGCGTGGAAGGGCTACTAGTTGTTGTGTTAAAGGAGGACTTGCTCAAAGAAGAAGGACGTTGCTGCCACAGCTGGTGGGAGGCTGGGCAGTGACCTGGGAGATGGCCCAGGATGGGTCCACCAATGCCTCGGCTTTGTGGCACCTAGTGGCCCTGGGGCTTTGGAGAGTACGATGATCATATCCTTGCCTGTCGTCTTTACCCTCTTCACTTTTTAATCTTCCAGAATGACACCAGGTCTCAGGTGGCTGGTATTCTCCCGTGTTGCACCCTGCTTCTCCTGTGTGTTTTTCTGGAACCTGGTATAACCGGAGGCTAGTTAGAGCAGAGGAAGACGAGGGCTCAGACTTCAGGACAGTTAAACTGAAGAAACAATGTGCTTGTGTTCTAAAGAACAACGGTGATGCCAATCCCAACACTTACGTAATGCGTATTATGTGCCAGGCTCTGTTTTAAGCATTTTACATAAACTAGCTCATTTAATCCTCATTAACAAAACTGTGAGGAAGACACGATTACTATTGTCATCTTTATAGACAGAGAAAGTGGAGCACAAAGAGGTTAAACAGTAGCTGAAAGACTATTCTACTCGTCAAGGAAAGCTCACGTCTTTCTGAGAATTACATTAATCATGTCCCCCAGAGAAGGCTGATCTTGAAGAATGGTGGGTATTCTGGTGAGCTAGTTGGGGACTGGGGGCTACTGGCACATTCTTCATCTTCAATGTCATTCTTTGGGTTAAAATGTGCAACAGTAGATCTGAGGGGCACACTGGGTAGACATTCCAGTCGGTGATCTGGCCATTGGGAATTCGGGGGTAAACAATGATGTTAGTAATGGTTAATTAAGTTCCTGAGCCAACCAGAAATGTCTAAAACATGAGTAAGCCTAGAAAGGATCCCAGATTCCAGATCCTGAGGGGATTTGGAGCCTGGACAAGCCCCTCCTCGCTCCACTGGGTGGGGTGGGGGCAGAAATTCCCTTCTCAGAGGGGGGTTGGAAAGGGGTGGGTGCCCCTCCAGAGGGTTTTCCTTTGTAGAAGCAGGGCCTCCAGCTACAGGGATTAAGAGAATTTTGGGGGTGGGGAGAGTTGGGCTTTTGTTTATCTTTCCCTCCAGGCAGGTTCACTGAGTGCTAATGAATAAGAATAGCTAATATTAATCCAGTGTTTATTCAGTTAGTTTCCATGTTAAACCTCTTTGTAAAGTTTTCCTGTCTTCCCTCATCCTTAGAGAGGGATATTTAGTATTAGAGGGGTTAAATAAATTGCCCAAGCTAAAGAGAGTTTTAAGATATTTATTGAAGTGTGGTCAACATTGGGAAGAATCGTAAGGGTATAGATTGATGAATCATCTGCAGTCATCTGTCAGGATTATGGATAGGACAGGACATTCCACATGCCCCAAACACCTCCCTGGCTCCTTTCCAATCACTGCCCCTCCTCCTCCCCAAAGGTAAACATTATTCAGATTTCTAGCAAAAGAGCTTAGTGTTCACAAAACAAAATCCAACCATTTGAAGACCTAACTGGTTTCATTAAGTGGTTCATGAATCCAGAGGCCTTCCGTGGAACAAGTAAAAGAGAGCTTTAGAAGTCCCGCAAAATGGAAGGTAGTCTGTGTTTTTTTGAAGTTTATTTATTTTGAGGTGGGGGAGGGACAGAGAGAGAGAGGGAGAGAGAGAGGGAATCCCAAGCAGGCTCCGCACAGTCAGCACGGAGCCCGATGCAGGGCTTGAACCCACGAACCGTGAGATCATGACTTGAGCCGAAGTGGGGTGTCCAAATGACTGAGCCACACAGGCACCCCCAAATGGAAGGTTTTTATAGAAAGTTATTAGCAAAAGAATAGAAAGGAGAAAGGATTGGTTTAGGTAATATCACTTTACCTTAAGGGGGACTGCAGGGGTCTTATTATGCCAGATTATCTCATCTCCCTTGTGATGGGGGTGGGGGGTTGACCAATGGAGGAGACTCGGATGACATATTCCTCATGGGTGCTGATCCGACGATTCCTAATTGACCCCATAAGACTGCATTTCAAGGGGAGGCTGAAACTACAAGGAGGCTAGGTATTAAGTCCGGATTTAGTGACTTGGCTTAAATGACACCACTTAGGGCCTGTGTGTGTGTGTGTGTGTGTGTGTGCGTTTAAATGTTAGTTTTGCCCTATGTTCAACTTCTTATAAATGGAACCATACACCGTGTGTTCTTTTGTGTTTGGCTTCCTTCGGTCAACATTCTGCTGGTGACATTTTTCCCTGTTGCCCAGTGGAGCCAAGGTCATGCATTTCCACGGCACTGTGATGCTCCACTCCATGATTGGAGCGCCGGATAGGCCACAGCAAATGGATCCAATCCCTTCTTGGCCAACATTTGTTTTCTCTTCTTCTAGTTCTCGCTTTCTCTTTCTCTCCTCCTTCTTCCTCCTCTTCCCCATGATGAATGAAGCTCCTGGGAGCGGCCCGGCCCACATCTTACTGGACACGCATATACATTTGTGCGAATGACTGAGTCGTAAGGCTGGTGCCAAGTGGGATCTCGAACCACACGTGTCAACTTTACCCCTAACAGTTGTGCCATATGCCAACATGTGCCACGGTCGGCGTCAGGCTGGGGATGTGGAGGCAAAGCCGGAGACAGGCATCCTGGGGAGACACCTGATGTGGCAGTGGCAATTGACAGGGAATGGGGGGGAGTAGCAGAGCTAGGAGACCTGGAGGTGATGAGGAGAAGGATCTTGTCTCAGGGTTGATGCTGACGTCAATCAACTTGAGGTCAGAGAGGGGAGCCAACTTGTGGGAGAAAAATGTGCGCTCTGTCTGGCCCACCGGAGTCCCAAGATGCTGGAGGGACCTTCAGGTGGCGTTGTCTCAGGCGCAGTATGGCTGTGCTCCTGACGCTTCCCTCAGGAGCCCTTGGTGTGGGGCCAGCCTGGGAGGTGAGCTTGCCAGGGGAGGGTGGTCACAGAGTGAAGAGCCTGGTGGCCCCTGACACTGGAGGGTCAGGTGGTCTTCTATGACCAAGTGTGGTCAGGGGAAGACAAAGTGGTAAGTGTCTGGATAGCAAGAACCAAGAATGGGCCCAAGAACTGGCCAGTGGCTCTGAGCACCTCCCAGGGTGGGGACCATACCCACTTTTTTAGGACCCTTCTCTTTTAGTAGGGTGGGCTGGAGTAGGGTACGTTGAGAGAACGCCTACAGCCGAGAGCCCTAGGAGTGCTGGTTCGGGGAAGAAAGAAACTCAGTTCGGTATGAGGTATTTTGGGGCTGATAGAGTTCAGAAATGGTGCCATTCCCCTGATGACCTGGAGAAGGGCCCAAGCACCTGGGGCTCAAAGAGCAGAGTCCGACATGGTGAGCGGTGACAGGCCGTTGGTAACAGAGAGCCAGAGAATTAGGTGACGTCGAAAAAGCCGCCATGCTATGTCCTCCTAGGTATGTGTTGGGGGACACGATCCTGCCAGGGAGAATGGGGACCACCGGAGCCGCTTGGCCCTACGTGACAAGACAACAGTGACACGGGCAACCTCACTGCACCTCTCACCCGACACACGCACCCCATTAGGTTTGAATGGCCGAATGTGCTGGCACATCCCCTCAGCTGACCACCCCGCGTAAGGACTCCGGTCAAGCTGTTCCCCTCAACAGACGAAGCCTTTCAGCTTGCCTCCCCAAATTCAAGGACGTTGTCGCGGGCCTGCTCTCTGTGGGGACATCGTGCAACCCTCCCTCTGGAGTGACCCCCGGCCCCGGATGGTGGCTCTCGGGGACACTGACCGCCTATCTGGTGAGCACGTGGGCCGGCACCCGCGTCTCCTCCCCAAGTCTAGCGGCTGCTTCACAGAGGGGGACCAAGCTGGAGTGCTTTTCTATCCCTCCCATTAAATCAGCGCTAAACTTACAAACACTGTCGAGGATACCTGCTCGAGGGATGGGAATCTGTGCTAATAAGGAAGAAAGCAGAAGCCAGGTCTCAAAGGGGAGCCTCTCCCTGAAATGTCCTTGCAGTCCGGTGAGGGGGACCAGCTGCCACTGCAGGGAATGTGGGCATGAGTCACTGGTGGCGGGGGGGGGGGGGGGGGGGGGGGGGGGGGGGGGGGCTCCGTGGAGGAAATCTATGATGAAATGTGCATATTGAGACATTGATTGTACATCTGCCTTGCTCAGTAAACCAGTTGTCTGAATAACTCCAGATTGGGGGGGAGCGGGGGAAGAATAGAACTTTGCGATTTTATCATCTTAAACTGGGGGGATATGTTTGGTCCAAGAATGGAATACCAGAGTGCTCTGGTGAACTCTGGAGGGAACTCAGTTCACTGTCCTTCAGCCTTGCCCCTCTCCCACTGCCTTCCCCTTCCTGGAGTCCTGGGGGCCGCGAGTAAGGGGCATCCCTGCTTCCCAGCTCTGCCTTGAGGAGCCGCGGGGACCACCCTGTGGGCAGCCAGAGGGAGTCCAGGCGACCCTGTCTGTGTCTCCTCTCGGGGGCCACAGTTCAGTCAGAGAGCCGTGTGGAGACGTTGACTTTGGGTCAGAGCTGGAAATGTCCATGAAGAAGCCTCCGCAGGTCCCCTGGGGAAGCAGGGGAGGGGAAGAAGCAGATGACAGACATTCAAACAGTAACAATGGCGACCGAGAGGGGAGACATCGTCCTCCCACTCTGTGGACTCAGAGTGCTTGGAGGCTTTTCCAAAAAAACATGTGACTTTTGTAATCTTCAAAAACACGTTTTTAGGGTGGCTCAGTCGGTTGAGCTTCTGAGTCTGGCTCTTGATTTCGGCTCGGGTCGTGATCCCGGGGTCGTGGGATAGAGCTCCTTGTCGGGCTCCCGTGCTGAGCATGGAGTCTGCTTAAGATTCTCTCTCCCTCCTTCTCTCTCTCTCTCTCTCTCTCTGTCTGTCTAAAAAACAAACAAAAAAAGCCACATTTTTTAAACGAGTAACTGAAACACGAACACTGGGGCTTGGTGAAGATTTATCTTGCAGAAAGTTCGTTTGTGAAAGCACAGCAGGATGGGGGAGGCGGAGGGGGAGCAGAATCTGTTTTAAGATGCAGATCCGAAGCGGGTTGTGGATGGCCAAGGACAGGTGCCGCATGACATATGAGGACCCTGACAGGGAGGTATTAAGAGTCCCCAGGGAGGAGGGCGCCGGATCTGGCTGTGGGGGAGGGAGCCTCTTCACTGGCAACTGAGAGGCGACAAAGGCCAGAGAGGCAGATGAGTGTCAGCGAAGGTGACTGTGAGTCCAGAGGAGATTGGTTTCATCTTCTGTGTGGAGCAGGAGGAGAGGGCTCTGAGGAGGGCGGTGGGTTGGGCTTGAGGGCAGTGAGGAAGGTCTGAGAAGGCCCCTCAGGTCAGGTTGTGGGTGTGAGCCCCACGTAGGACTCTGTGCTGACAGCATGGAACCCGCTTGGGATTCTCTCTCTCCCTCTCTTTCTGCCCCTCCACCGTTCCTTCTGTCTCTCACACACACACAAAATAAATAAATAAACGTAACAAAAATTCCTGATATTAATCTGGCTTTACGGGGAACCACAGAAGGTCAGAAGCTGGCACATTGCCCTGGACGTTGCTCAGGGTCCCAAGTCCTCCCACCCAGGTGGGAATCCCAAGTGCACTGTTTTTGTTTTTGTTTTTTAATTCCTGAAGAAACAGAGACTTGGAAGTACAAATGGCTAAAGAAAGTTCAGGTTCCTGTGCTCGATCGCGTATAAATCCAGAAGGTTCCCAGACACAGCTGGGGCTGGCCTAGCAGCCCTGCCTGCCCTCTCCTCTAACAAGGACCCATTGAGCATCACTCAAGACGGCGAGGTACCCGCTTAGCTGACGGACATCAAAAATACTAAGAGTTGATTTTGAATTTGGTGAACCCTCGGGTTTTAAGGAGGATAGTTCTGCAAAAATTACTTGAGAACGGGGCTGTAAGAGCTATTCCAGGGGTGTGAACAAAGAAGCAGTGATGGCAGAAGGGCAGGGGTGGGGGCTGCGGGGGGCATTTGCCCTGTACTTGGGGTGGGAGGCCAGCGGTCACGGAGAAGCCTTCTGTTGTGTAAGTTGCTTAACAGCTTTTGACATCAGATGTCACTCCTCGAATTGGCCTTCAGAATCATAACCTCGATCTTAGAAAAGAACCAACTTCATTCAGGTGAAGACCCAAGGCCTTTTGTCCTTGAGTCAACATGGCGTCCCTCGCTATGCCCCGTTACTGCTAATTCCTTGTCAAGAGCAGGAAAAAGGAAGAACTGGCTTCAGGTGCCCTTCCACAAACATCTTCCACATATTTACCCTCCAAGGCAGAAATCCTCCCTAAAAGCAAACGAAGCTGTTAAATGGTTAGACCCACTCAGGTCACAGCGAGAGCGGGCTCTTGTGTCCGTCAGTTGAAAGGCGTTAGGGCCAAACAGGAGGTAATCTCTTCAATAAGGAGATCCAGAAATACACACAGAGACTCTTCTACTTCTAAGCAGCTCAGAAAGGTAAGCTGGTCTCGTCATTCTATAGATTGATTTCAGGATACTCTAGGTTGCTTCCCTCCTTGTCATCAACCCAGGGAAATTTGCAAAAACTCCAGACCAAAGGATTCTGGTTTGCTTAAACTGTTTTCAAAAAACGAGTGACTGAAAGGTGTCCTGTCTCCCGTCACTTCTTCCTCTTCTCACACAGGCAGAGGGGAGCTTGCTGGAGCCCGCTGCTGACCTTAGAAGGCCGTGTGCGTCTCCAAGCTCCGTCTGGAAGTTGCGTTCCGAGGGGAAGGCGGGAGCAAGAACAGGCAACTTCTCAGCCTTTTCGCGAAGCCAAGCCTGTGGGCTCCTCCACGGCCCCAGACCCACCCCGAGACCCCGTTTTCTTCCTTCGACACCAACCACAGGGACTGGCCTTATTCCCCTTTTAACTGTGCCTGTCATTCAGTCCGGACCCCAAGAAAGCAAGACGCAGGCCAGCCCACGAAGCTCCCTCCCAAAGCCCAAAGCCCAAAGCCAAGCAAAGAAACGTTTTCATGTTAATGAGCTTTATTGCTACCGGCCCGGGGAGGGGGAAGGGCAACAGGGTTAACAAAATTGATAAACACACTGCTTTTTCTTCTTTATTTGCAAGCATCTCTCTCGATTCTAGTGGGGAATCATTTGTAACAGGCAGCAAAATTAATGCGTTCCCTATAATTAGTGTTTTTCTCCCATTTGGCTTAAAAAACCTTCCCCCCCCCCGAATTAATGTTATACCCACAGTATGCCTGAGTATATCCACAGTAATACACATTCAAAATGTAGAACCTTTGGCTTCCAATTCAGCAGTGGTGGAGTCATAACAAGAAGCCGGGTCTGGTATCAGAATCTGCTCTTTACCCCAAACCACAATGCCTTTCCTACGAGAAAATAAAAAATAAAAAACATTTTTCATTCCCCTCACATCGGCTAGCTCTCTGTGCCCACGGGGCAACATATTTGGAGAAGCAGATCCTTCAGAGCCGTTTATATCATCAAGACTTATGGTTATCTTAATTTTAATAACAGGGTAACTTCACAGTAATCGTGTGCTGAATTCCAGACGGACGTGCAAAGGTTTAAAACCACTCTCCCAGTCCATCCTCCCTCCAGCCCTGGTTCTGAACGGTGGGGTGGGCTTCGTCTTGGATCCGATACAGTTTCTCAAAATGTTGCTTTATAGTTATCCTGGGTGTGTTGGCAGCTTTCATAAGCTACTTTCTCCTTGCTCTGCAGATCTTGTACACGTAACGTGTAAGTGTTGACTTTATTAAAAATACATATGCCTCATTTTGTGTTCTTTTGGCGACACTGAGAATCCATTGTCTTTGTGGTGAAAGGGGTGCGTTTCTAAAAGGGTTTGAAAACGGTCAGCCCGGATTGGGAGTCTGGTCACTGGCAAATGGCCAGCTAGTTCTTACTTGGAGTAAACGGCTCCACAAATTTATCTTTCAAGGGAAAACCCCATCCCGGTGCTATTTGGATCCAAATTTCTAAGAAAGAAAAGGAGGAAGTGGTGAACTCTGAACACAGGGCCTAAGTTATGTTGCTCAGTAGTGGGGAGATGAGGGCCACGGGGCTGCCCGACTCCAGAAAAGGGTGCGTGGGTTCTGGGGCTCCATCCATCAGGGACCCCGCCGCAGCCCGCTAGAGTTCTTTCTTTGAAACCACACGCTGCCTTACAAGGTTGGGAGGGGAGGGCTAGCCAACTCAACCCTGACCTGGGATGGGGGTGGGAGGGCGGCATTTCAACTTGTAAATCCCCTGACTGTATTTGACGGGCCTCTGGAAACGCTACCACCACTGGCGACCCTGAAAAGGGGGAAATTCCCAGTGGGAATTTATGTAAATGTGGCCAGTTACAGAAAAAGGTGAGAAGCAAACCATGACTTGGGTATTTTTGACGTCGGAAAGAAAGTCCCGAGTACAGAAGGGAGCAGGGCACCTGAGTTCACTGCTAGCTCAGGGAGTGCTCAGGCGTGGATGCGTCTTCGCCACAAGTCGCTGTCCGCCGCCCCCCCCCCCCCCGCACCCTCGTGAGCCCTGCGGACGCTGGGTTCTGAGCCGGCTCCGATGACACTGAAGGTCCGCGTGATCGCCACGGAGGGTCTCGCCCAGTGAGACAGGCTCACGAGGTCTCGCAGGTCAACCTGGCTCCGGCCCCACCGCGCACCCAGGGCATTTTTGACCGTGTTCCCTACTGAGCCCCTCCGCTCGCCCTCCCAAACCAGGGGTCCTTAAGCTAGCCCCCCCCCCCCCGTGGTTTCGTCTGCCTGGTCGCGTCCACCTTGGGGCCCCGGGGGCCTTGCCCGGGCCTGCCCCGGGTGGGCACGCTGTCAACAGCGGTGGAAAGGGAAAGGAGGGAATGGGGGGGCAGAGAGAGGCGTGGCTGTGCCCCTCGCGGGACCCGCATCGCCCCCACGACCCAAACGGTTTCTTCTGCCAAAGGGGCAACTCTTCCAACCCGGGCTCACCGCAGCGCCCTCCGCGCACAGCCTCTTCGCGAGGCTGTGGCCCGCCGCACACCGTCTTCCCCGAGGTCGGGGGCTCCCCGCGGCAGACCTCCACCCCCAGGCCGGGGCGGCGGCGCCCGACCGGTCCGCGGCAGTCTCCCGCGGCCCCGCTCTCTGCGTTTGGCAGCCGGCCGCCGTGTCAGCGCCCGGTCGCGGCCTCACGCGGCTCTCTGTCTTCACTCCGCAGATCCAGGCGCGGTGACATTGGCTAGGAGTGGGGGAGGAGGGAAGCCTCACAGCCCCGGCCTGGAGCCCCCCCCCCCCGCCCCCCAGTTTCCACCAAGGCCCTGAGACGCCGCCCTAGGGTGGCTCTTTTAGGAGCACCCTGCCAGCCACAGTGGGCCCGGGGGCTGCGCGACCGGGGGACTCTGCGGCCCCTCCCCTCCGGGAGCTCTCAGTTCAGGGGGGCGCGACCCGCCGGGCAGCTCCGGCCCCGCCGCCCGTGCACCCACTAGTCCTCCGCGCCCCGCGGCGACTCCCCGCTTTGAGCTCGGAGTGGAGTCGGCCCCCACCCCGAGCCCCGGCTCCCGGGGACGCGGAAAAGCGAGCTCAGTGGCTCCGACGCCGGGAAAGTTCCAACCCCGACCGGGAGGCCTGACGCCCCGGGCGGTGCCGGGCCACGGCGGGTAGGGGGGGGCGCGGGGGAGGGGTGTTGGAGGCTCCCGGGGCGGGAAGCAGGCTCGGCTCGCGGGGTCCCCCGGCCCCCACCCTCGCCCTCCTCCCCGGGGCCGCCGAAGGAGAGGGCGGGGCCGCTCGCCGCCCGAGGCGCCGGCGTCCGGGCTCCCGGGGCCTTGCTGCTAGTTGTCGGGCGCGTGCGTTTCCGCGCTCCGGCGCCGGGGAGCCCTCGCTGCGCTCCGAACTTTTGCCGGGCGCCGGGGCGGGGGACCCGGGTCGCGCGCCTCCGCCCGCGCGGCCGCCCCGCCCTCCTCCCCCCCGCGCGGTCCCCGCCCGCCGCGCCCGGAAAGCCCCCGCGGCTCCTCCCACCCCCGAGGGGCTTTTCTCCCGCCTGCGGCGACTTTAGTCTTCGAGCGCGGCCGCCGGGCGCTCGTTTCCGCCGGGCCGGGGCCCGCGGAGCACGGCTCTTCTGGGGCCGCGGGGGACGAGGGGCGGTGACCTCGGTGCACGCCCCGCGCCCCGGTCTCCCGGCCCGCGCCCCGGCCGCCGGCATGGTGTTGCTGGCCGGGCCCGGGCCGGAGGGCGGCGGGGCGCGCCGCGTGTCTCCGCAGCCGCCGTCCCCACCCCGGGACGCTCAGGCCGGGGAGGACCCTGCCGACTACGAGGAGTACGAGGACTTCTCGTGTCTGCCCGACACCCGCAGCATCGCCTCGGACGACTCCTTCTACCCTTTCGGAGGCGAGGAGGAATACGGCACCGCGAGCGCGGAGAGCGTCCCAGAGGGCGTCCCGGAGGAGGCGACCCTCCTGCGCGCCGCCTGCGCCAACGACGTGGGGCTGCTGAGGGCGCTGGTGCGGCGGGGGCCGAGCGCCGAGGAGGTGCAGGAGACCGACCGCAACGGCCGGGTAAGTTGGCTTCTCCGCAGGGTTCGGATCCCTCCCTGCCATTCCGCGCCACCCCGATCCCGGCTCTGCCCAGGCTCCCGCGGCGCCTCTGCCGCCGCCTAGAGCGCCTCTTCGTCGCTGTCTGGGCGTGCGGCGCGTGCGGCGCCGGGGGTGGCCTGCGCATCCCGGGCCGGGGTCACGGGCGGGGGCGGGGTGGGGGGCGCTGCCCGAGGTCACAGCGCCGCGGGAGACGCCGCTAATCTCGCGTCCTCGCCGCCTCCTGGTCGCTTCCCGCCCCCGGAGTCCTCCTGCCCTTGAATTCCCCCCCCGCCCCCACCCTCACCCCCGGGGGCCCGCGCTCGGATCCAGGTTGGACACCTCTCGTCGGGGCTGTTCGATCTGGGCTCCCCCCGACCGTTACCCTTCCTCGCCTGCAAGGAAAACGGTTCTGCCCGGAGCCCCGCTGGCGCCCCTCGGTGACCTTGCCCTTTCCCTTCTACGCCCGAGCGCGGGCGGGCGCCTCCAGGCCCCAGGGATTCGGAGTTGCTTCCCGGAATGCCTGCCGCCCACCTCCCCCGCACCCAGCCCCCGGCCCTGCTGCCCCTGGTGACCCGCGTGGCGACCTGCGAGCGTGATCTGCATGGTCACCGTCAGGAGCCAGGGCCAGCCGGGGGCCCCGGAGGCAGGTTCCGGAAGGGCAGTGGAGGGGCCGACACCCACCAAATAGGGCCGGCAGAGGTGGAGGTGGAGAGAGGCACGGGGTATCCATTAATCACGTCAAGACTCACAGATGGCAGGGCGCATCTAGAAAAGGAAAGAAAAAGTTGGCTTTCGAAGACTTGAGAATGACTAGAACAACCCAACACACGGAGGGAAAAACCGCACAGCGACCACAGCGACCAAGTGCCCGTTAGCCTGCGCTGGGTGGACAGCGGCAGCTTCTCACCTGACTGTCACAGTCTCCAGGGGCGTCTGCAGCCTCAGCCTTGCACAACTCTGGAGTGCAGGTGCACCTGCTCCCCTGCCCTAGGTGACAGGCCGCGATTTTACTTGTGCGCTGTGACCCTGTGTCTTTGGCTTATCTCTGGAGCAGGGTGGTTTGTCTCTGCCTGTGTTTTGGGCTCGGCTCAGTCAAGTTGGGACCCGCTGGTGTCACTTTCTGCCACTTGGGCGGCTCACTTGACTAAGCGTGTGAAATGGCAGAAGGGACTGTGCTTGGTGTAGCCCTGAGCCCTCCGTGGCCTTGTGACTCAGGACAGTGCCTGTATCCCAGCTTCCCTCCCCCCTCTCTGGGAAGGTGCGTGGGCCGCTGGGGCCCTTTCTGCACCTCTGCTTTGGCTATTACTCAGGTGAGTTTTCACACACAGATGTGTACAGGAGAACTCTCTTTCCTGAAGGAGGCATCAGGCCCTGCTTTTAAGGAAGCCCCACAGGGATCTGGAAGAACATGGTGGGGGGCCGGTAGGTCCTGTGTCCTGGGCAGCCTGGGGTCTCCAGTGGGCCCGGGTGGGCAGAGGCCCAGCCTGGCTTGTCCAGCCCCCACTTCGAGGCTCCCCTGGGCTCAGCTTTATTATGTTCCCTTCGGGGGCAAAAAATAAAAGTTTGGGAACGGCCGCCTTCAGGCCAACTGAACGATAAGCCGATGCCAGGGGAGTTGGGCCTGACCAACTGGGTTTCTGGGCTACTTTTGAAAGCCATTCCCTCAGCATAGCATCGGGGGAGGACAGTAGAGATGGACAGCGGAACAGGGTCCAGCCTCTCTACCTCGGTTTCCTAGTTGTACCTCCTGGCGTGGTGAGTACGCGACCCCCTCATGCACACGGCGCTCTGACATGGCCCTTGTTTATTTTTTTATTTATTAAAAAAATTTTTTTTAACGTTTATTCATTTTTTTTAGAGACAGAGACAGAGCATGAATGGGGAGGGATAGAGAGAGAGGGACATATAGAACCCGAAGCAGGCTCCAGGCTCGGAGCTGTCAGCACAGAGCCCGATGCGGGGCTCGGACCCACGAACTGTGAGATCATGACCTGAGCTGAAGTCGGATGCTCAACCGACTGAGCCACCCACGCGCCCCTGACACGGCCCTTGTTAAGCATCTTGTCTGTTTCTCACCAGCCTCCTCCGGCACTTTTCTCTTCTGCCAGGCAAAGCTCTTTTTCTCTCGGCTTTTCCCCTTGATTACAGAGTCTCTGTTTGTTCCTCTGCATTGAGTCTCCTCCTCTCTGCTCCCCTCCAAATCAGGATGGAGAAACGGTACCCGTCTGACAGACTGCAAGACCCCTGGGCCCCTGTATCTTCTCATCAGGAGCAAGTCCTGCGTTAGGTGCTTTGGGGGAGGAGGGAGGCCAGAGCTTCCGTTCTTCCCAGTGGCTCCTGGATTCTGTTGATCAAACAGCCTCCCTCTTCCTGTGAAAACTGAGAATTAAGTGTTGTAAAGTGCAAATACACGACCAGTGGCAAATGGGGTAGCGAGTCATTGCATAGCGTTTCTTACAGACGTGTTTTGTGCCAGGCAGTGGTTAGGTCCCGTAGGAGACGCGGAGAAAAATCAAACAGTGCTTGTCTTTACGAGGCCACCTTTTATTTGAGGAGAGAACCCAGAGAGTAATAGCTCCTGGTGCTTAGAGCCAGAGGCAGGGCCCCCGAAGGCAGTCTAAAGAGATGTGGGGCTAATGTGTCCGATGCAAGCAGCTTGTAGCATCCCGGGAGCCCAGGGGAGACTTGGGGGGAGTGGAGGGAAGATGTTCTGATCTGGCTGACCGAGCCAAGGGGGTGTTGGCAGGGGCAGTATGGTTGGTTGTGGGGTGGTACAGAGAGGGGGGGATGTAGGAGCCCGAGCTGGAGAGGCCAACCTGGGTCAGGTGGGAAGAGGCTGGCCCAGGGCAGCTGGCTAAGAAACAGGAGATTGGGAAGCCAGCTGTTTTCAGCATGACAGCGGTCAGCCTTGGGGCTGAGGTGTGCCTCTCCAGATGGCCGCATGACTCGCTCACCCACTGCCTTCAGGTTCTCATCTCAGGGGCACCTTCGCGGGGATCTAGCCAGCAGCCTCTGGAGCTGGGTAAGCACAGTCTAGGGGTTCAGGGATCGAGAGTGGTCACTTGAGAGAGCAGGTGACATCTGACTAAGGTGTAGAGAAGATAGGTGGGGGAAAGCACACTGGGCAGCGGGCAAAGCAGGTGCAAAGGCCCTGAGGCATGAGCCCTTTGGGCCCGATCTACGAGCTTACCACAACGAGTGACAGTAAAAACCTTACAGAAAGCCCTAGAGAGAGGTTTGGGAGTAGAGGGGTAATTGCGCGAACAGCAGAATGCACAGCTCAGAGTTATTGCCCACAGCCAGGTTTCTAGAAGAGAAATGTCTGTAAAGGCTCTGAAAGGTTTTCTGGGTATACTTGTTGAGCTAATAATCTCCTGTTAGTTAAGAAGGGCGTGCTTCCTGAGCTGACAGACGTTTCATTTGGTTTGAGTAACCAAGGATCAGATGTGTCTTGTTTAAAAACGTGCTCTCTCCTGGCTCCTGAGATGGGTTTTATCTTGGATGTGGGTCAGCATACGGTTTTCTTCTAAAATATTTATTGCTCTGAAAGGATTGCATACTTTAATATGCAACACGTAAATATTTGTCAGATGATTCTCCAGTAACATTCAAACTGTGTTCTTGCTGTCATTTAGATTTATGGTGGTTTTGTTCCCTCTGACTTGGGGACACTGCAAGCTGCCATAATTCTCTTTCTTAATTCTTCTCTTCCACTTATTATCTCCCGAGTTCCACCTTTATGGCTGTGACAGCTCTGGAGACAGGACTGAAGCCAAAGGACGTATTTGTGCTGCTTTCCTTGTTGCAGAACAGCACTTTGCGTGTCAGATAGCTCTTGAACCAAATTAGACCCAATTATGCTAAATTGAAAATGTTGCACTCCCTTTTTTTATTGTTTATAAATTTTTTTTAATGTTTACTTATTTTTTTGAAAGACAGAGACAGAGCGTGAGCAGGGGAGGGGCAGAGAGAGAGGGAGACACAGAATCCGAAACAGGCTCCAGGCTCCGAGCCGTCAGCACAGAGCCCGACGCGGGGCTCGAACTCACGGACCGCGAGATCGTGACCTGAGCCGAAGTTGGATGCTCAACTGACTGAGCCACCCAGGCGCCCCCTTTTTTTTTAATGTTTTAAAAAATGTTTCTTTTTTAGAGAGAGAGAGCACGAGCAGGAGAGGGGCAGAGAGAGAGAGAGAGAGAGAGTGGGACAGAGGATCCAAAGCAGGCTCCGCCCTAACAGCAGACAGCGCCATGCGGGGCTTGAACTCACAAAGGGCGAGATCAGGACCTGAGCCGAAGTCAGATGCTTAGCCAGCTGAGCCACCCACGCACCCCTGTTGCACTCCTTTCTTGCTGTAACTCTTCTCACATATGGTTAACTTCTAGGGACTCTCCAAAGGCCCCTCCGCCCCTTTGTCTCTTGTCTCTCGGTTCAGCAAAGCCACACCTCGGCACGGGCGAACTCTTCCTTCACTCGCGTTTTACACATTTGCAGCAGTGACAGGGCCTTTTATCTTGACACATCCGTAAGGAAAAATTTGGGTTCGATTTTTGTTTTTTGTTTGTTTTTCGAATGCAGCAGGGAGATTTACAAACTTTGGAATCACCTTTCCCCAAACTGAGACTCAGGTGGTTTGGAATTCACACCCAGCCCTTCGGCGGCTCCCAGGCCTCATGCACTGAATGTGCCGAGAGTGGCCTCGCGTTGATGAAAAGTGACTTCTGGCCTCTGTGGAGTTGAGGGCCGGCAGGCAGTCAAGCGCGAGAGCTTGTGGGCAGGGAGCTTGACTTTGCTGTTGGGGATGTATGTTAGTGTGTTATCGTAGATTCTGAAGTGTGGGGGAGGGGTGGGAAGGGAGAACAAGCAGATTAGACCGGAGCCCGAGGGGCGGGAGCAGAGAGGCGGTCAGCTGAAGCCGACACGTGCGTGCGGCAGACAGGCCGACCGATTTGTGCTTCTTCCTCCCCAGGGACCATGCAGGGGTGGGGGCTTTGCTCTGGGCCCAGCATCAGTAGGGAGGTCCATGTGCTTTTCTGAATCTTTGCTTTTATTTTATTTTTATTTTATTTTATTTTATTTTATTTTATTTTATTTTAATTTTAAGTTTATTTAGTTATTTTTAGAGAGAGAGAGGGAGAGAGGGAGAACACAAGCAGGGGAGGGGCAGAGAGAGAGGGAGAGAGATTCCCAAGCAGGCTCCACACCATCAGTGCAGAGCCCGCCGGGAGCTCAAACTCATGAACTGGGAGATCATGACCTGAGCCGAAATCGAGAGTCGGACGCTTAACTGACGGAGCCACCCAGGTGCCCCGTCTCTGATTTTTTTTTTAAGTGTAATTTTTTAAGAACAGTTTTAGATTCACAGCAAAATTAAAGGGAAGGTACAGAGATTTCCCATCGACCTCCTGTCCCAGCACATGCATAGGCTCCCCCATTACCAACATCCGCAAGCAGAGTGTGTATTTGTTACAACTGATGAACCTGCATTGACCCATTAGGATCCCCCAAATCCATGGTTTACATTGGGGTTCATTCTTGGTGTTATACATTCTGTGGGTTTGAACGAATGTACCCATTATTATACCATTAAGAGTCTCCCATGTGTTTTTGATACAACTGTACCAGTTTTCCTTGGACACAAGAATGTGGAATAAGGAATAACTGTGACACCCCCAGGGCGTGTAGGACAGTAAACATTTTGCTAAGGACGGTCCAGCTCAGCTGATCTTGGCTGGACTTGAGACCAGCGGGAGTCTGCTGACGATGGCAGGACCAGGGAGGTCTTATCTGGGGTGACTCTGTCCGGTGGGTTTTCTCATCCTCCAGCAGGCTGGCCTGGGCTTGTTCTCCAGGGCAGGAGAGCGAAAAAGGATCAGCGTCCCTTCTGCTGAAGCAAGTCACGAGGCCAAGCCCTCTTGAGGGTGGATTTGCTTTTGTTTGTAAAAGATGTCATTCACTAACCCTGAGCATTTATTTGTTTATTTTAAACTTAGTTTTTTGAAGGAAAATTTCAGATAGACTCCCAAATAGAGGGTACTAAGAGCCTCTGCCTCCTAACCATCCAATATCAGTAAGCATCAGCTCCTGGGGCACCTGGGTGGCTCAGTTGGTTAAGCGTCTGACTCTGGATTTCAGCTCAGGTCACGATTTCACGGTTCATGAGTTCGAGCCCTGCTTCAGGCTCTGCACTGTCAGTGGGATTTTCTCTCTCTCTCCTTTCTGTGCCCCACTCTTGCTAGCCCCACCCCTCTCAAAATAAATACACATTAAAAAAAAAAAAGCATCAGTTCCCAAAGTCCTGTTTTAATTTAATTTTTCTGAGTTTTTTTACCCATTGTTTTAGATTTTTGAAAAACTCTTTAATGTCTGACTTTATAGTATAAGCTAAATTCTCATATTTGCTTCTATATTTAATCTACTATAAAATGGTCTTTTATTTTATTTATTTATTTATTTTAAAAATAATTTATTGTCAAGTTAGCTAACATACAGGGTGCTCTTGGCTTCGGGATTAAATTCCCATGATTCGTCGCTTACATACAACACCCAGTGCTCATCCCAACAAGTGCCCTCCTTAATGCCCATCACCCTTTTTCCTCTCTCCCCCCAACCCATCAACCCTCAGTTTTGTTCTCTGTATTTAAGTTTGTTACGGTTTGCCCCCCTCTCTATTTGAAACTAATTTTTTCCCTTTCCCTTCTTCTCCCATGGTCTTCTGTTAAGTTTCTCAAGTTCCACATATGAGTTAAAACATATCTGCCTGTCTCTGACTAATTTCACGTAGTATAATACTCTCCAGTTCCATCCACATTGCTGCAGATGGCAAGAGTTCATTCTTTCTCATTGCCAACTAGTATTCCATGGTATGTAAAACCACATCTTCTGTATCCATTCATCAGTTGATGGACATTTGGGTTCTTTCCATACTTTGGCTATTGTTGAAGGCGCTGCTATAAACATTGGTGTGCATGTGGCCCTATGCATCAGCACTCCTGTATCCTTTGGGTAAGTTCCTAGTAGTGCAATTGCTGGGTCGTAGCTTGGGTGAAGGTTTTAGAAATTTAGAAAGACCCCTGTCATGGGATTTTGGGACTGGAAGAGATTTTAGAGGTTATTTGTGCCCACCTTTTTGTAGTTGAAGAAAGTGAGGCTTAGGGGAGAAGGCATCTAGTACGTCAGGAGAGCCGGGTTCTAGAAGGACCCCAGGCTGCTCCCGCTGCTCCGTTGAGCCCCCCATGGGTCTCTCCACTGTGCCCTTGCCTCCTCTGGGTGTCCATGGGGAATGGGGTAGTGGTTGGGGTGATTTTGAACATCAGATTGCTTTTTCATCCTATACTTGTAAGGGAAGACTAAGGCAGAGGCGTTCTAGAAATATGAAATAACGAGGTATACGAACTCCTGGAATACCATTTATTCGTCTGACATTTATATCAATATAATATGCAAGCTATTCAAAGCGATTTTGCATGAGAACTGCTATATATGGCTTTGAGATAGGAAACGCTCTAAGTATTTAACTAATTGTTTAAGTTGCTAAAATCCAAGCCGTCCTGTCAGATGTTTAGGTCAGTAACTCTAATGGTTATGGGATAATTCAGATTTTCTCTTCTTCCTGAGTCCGTTATGGAAATGGCTGTTTTTCTATGGAAGTCTCCTATTTTTTCTAAGTTTTGAAGGTCAATTGTCGGAAGTTTTTATAGAGTTTCCTTTTTAATGTTTGTTATAACTGTCTTCTAGCTGTTTTAGTATATTTTTAAATTTGTGCTGTTTCTCTTTTGTGATGAATATCATACAAAATATCCATCCAATTACTTCTTTTAGAGAGTCAACTTTTGCTCTTTGTTCTTTTTTTAAGTAGGGCTTCAGGCTCAGTGCAGAGCCCAGTGTGGGGTTTGAACTCACGACCCAGATATCAAGACCTGAGCTGAGATCAAGAGTGGGATGCTTAACCAGTTGAGCCGTGCGGGCACCCCTCTGGATCTGTTTCCTCACTATGTCATCAGTTTCTGTCTGTAAAAATATTATTTCCTTCAGGTTTATTAAAGTAACAGTTTTGCTTTTCCTACAAATTGGATATACAGTATTTTCTTATTGTTCTAATTTGCATTAGGATTTTCTTTTCTTCTTCCTTATTTATTTTAGAGAGAGCGCATGGGGGAGGGGGAGAAGGAGAGGGAGAGAGAGAATCTTAAGCAGGCTCCATTTTCAGTGCAGAGTCCAATGTGGGGCTTGAACTCATGACCCTGGGATCATGACCTGAGCCCAAACCAAGAGTCAAATGCTCAACCGACTGAGCCACCCAGGTGCCCCTCTTCTTTTTCTGATCTAGAAGTTATTTAGGATTATGTTTAACATTTTTAAAATACGTATTTTTAAGCTTTATTAGATGAATTTTTTAAGCCTGATTCAGAAAATATGGTCTTTTTATTTAATGTTTATTTGTTTATTTATTTTGGGAGAGAAAGAGAGAGTGCAAGCAGTGGAGGGGCAAAGAGAGAGGGAGAGAGAGAATCCCAAGCAGGCTCCAAGCTGTCAGCACAGCACATATAGACCATACTGAGAATATGGTCTATATGATACTTACTTGAAATTTCTTGAGACTAGCCTTACAGCCTATTGGGTCAGTTATTCTAAATGATAACCAAGTGATAGTCTATGATTTCTCCAAAGTAAGTAGTTCCATACATAAAATAATATGTAATTCCTTTTTTTAAAAAAAAATTTAATGTTTATTTTTGAGAGAGAGAGAAAGGGAGAGGGCCAGAGAGAGAGGGAGACACAGAATACAAAGCAGGCTCCTGGCTCTGAGCTGTTAGCACAGAGCCCAACGCAGGACTCGAACTCATGAACTGCAAGATCATGACCTGAGCTGGAGTCAGACACTTAACCAACTGAGCCACCCAGGCGCCCCTGTAATTCCTTTTAATTAAAAGAAATAAGAAGGTTGTAGAGAAGTTGTTAACATATGTGAACAAAGAAAGTATGTTTCATTCAAGACAATTGGGAAGTAATTTTTTTAAATTTTTTTTTTTTTTCAAATTTTATTTATTTTTGGGACAGAGAGAGACAGAGCATGAATGGGGGAGGGGCAGAGAGAGAGGGAGACACAGAATCCGAAGCAGGCTCCAGGCTCTGAGCTGTCAGCACAGAGCCCGACGTGGGTCTCGAACTGATGAACCATGAGATCATGACCTGAGCCGAAGTCGGCCGCTCAACTGACTGAGCTACCCAGGCGCCCCTCAAGTGATGTTCTTAAGTTTGAAAGACAATTGAAGGTGAATTTTACTTATTTCTACCAAGACAGAGATAGGAAATTACAGTAGACATGAAATCTCGAGTGACGGCTCAGTGGCAAAATTGGGTTGGAGTCGTGGGACTGAGAGCAATTTCAAAGTCACAAAAACAGATGTATGCTTCCCAAGGTGTATTCATGTCAGCTCTGAATAAGTTCAATCCGGAGTAGGCAAGTGATAGGATGTGGAGTCAAGCATTTCTCTCTTGCTTCTGTTTCTGGGATTTAACTGACTCCTGGATCAGATACAGCACCTGCCGAGCGAGGGCCATTCCAGCGGAGAGAGGCCGGGGGGGGGGGGGGGTGGAGAGGCGAGCCCCTTGAAGAGGCAGGAGCAGGGTGTTACCGTAAATTCAGGGTCGCACATTTCCTGAGACGACGGAAGGTGCAGGAAGTTGATTTAAACATAAAGGAAGGTGGGCAGTTAGGCTGTGTAATTCCATTTGTGTAACATTCTTGAAATAATGCAGTTGTAGCAATGAAGACCAGCTTATGGGTTGCCGGGGCTAGGGTTTCTGAGAGAGGAGGAGTGAGGGCCTCCCTAACGGGGTGGCAGGCGGGGGCCTGTGGTGACGGCCAGGCCTGCATCTGGACTGTGGTGGTCTACACGTGGGTTGAAATGGCAGAGAATCACCCCACCCACCCCACAGCTGAGCGAGCTCTGTGGATGGTGGCCATGTGCATTTCATGGTGGTGCCCCTGCCCCGTAATTCTGTCACATGTCGACACCGGGGCGGGGGGGGGGGGGTTCTGTGAATCTATCATTCTTTTTTTTTTTTTTTTTTAAGTATTTATTTTGAGAGTGAGAGAGAGCAGAGGAGGGATAGAGAAAGGGGGGCAGTGAGAGGGAGAGGGAGAGAGAGGGAGACAATCCTAAGCAGGTTCCTCACTGTCAGCACATGGAGCTCGAACCCACAAACCGTGACCTGAGTCAAAATCAAGAGTCGGACGCTTAACCGACTGAGCCACCCAGATGGCCCGTGTCATTATTTCACGATCGCCAGTATAATAATGAAGGAAGGCAGCCCTTAAAAGTGGTTAAGGTAGAGATATTTTATGTCCATTTTACCACCGCATAAAAATTGGAAAATAAAATGAAGGCATGCGTTACCTTTTATCTGTAGCCTTACCACCAGTAATAGATCAGTTTTAGATCTATAGTTTTTAGAAAAGCAAAGCAGTGTCAGACCTGGTTAATGTGTGGGAATGGCACCCGCTGGGAATATTAGATGTATGAGCCATTGCTACCGTGCACTGGCATCACATGAGAGCTTTTCCCAAATACAGGATCCCAGGCCCTCCCGAGACCTACTGGACCAGAATCAGTACTTCACTCAGGCCTTGATGTGATTGGCACGTACACCCGTTTGAAGAGCTCTGGGACTTTTCTTAGAGCAGCTTGGTGGCCAAAGATGGCGGGCTCAGGTTGGTTACCGTGACAAGTGGACAAGTCACATGATCTTTTCGTCTTGAGTTTCCTCTAGATCCCCAGCCGTAAAATGGGGATGCTTATTATAGAAATAACAACACGTTACAGAGGCTCGAGGCAGAATGCACATCACAGGCACTCAGTAAGTGGAACTATTGCTTCCATGGAGAGTTAATCTCAAGATGGTTTCCAGTACGGCTGTTCCAATCTTAGCCAAGAGAAAAGGAGGAAGCAAGAGAATGGCATGTCTAGTTGGTGATGACTCTTCTGTAACCACAGGAACGTTGAGGGTGGAGCCCATGTTGAGCGTTTATACTCAGCGAGCGGCAGTTGGTGCCATGGGTGCAAATGAAGCCAGGTGTCGGGCTAGATGGGAGGGAGAGAAGGGTGTGGCGCCCCGTCTTGGTGCATCTTGGGAGCACCTGTGATTCCAGATGGGTGGAGACTGAGACGCTGCCTCAGGAAGTGGAGGGGAAGCAGTCTGAGGCTCGGGGGAGAACGAGAAGGGTTTAGACTCCCAACCGATGAGGAAGGAGAGCACTTCGAGGAGGGGAAAGATGGCATATGTGTGCTGGGGAATCATTACAAGCCTTTTTCGTTCTTCAGCATTGTCCTCGAGTGCAGGTCAGTGCGGAGAGCCCTGGAATCGAAGCCCTGGCCCATCGGGAGACTCTCACAGTCTGATGCCACTGCAGCGGGTTTCCAGAGTTTCCTTCCGTTTCTACTTTTCCTTGACGTGGTCGAGCCAGGCATTCCAAAGGGCCTGGCCCTGCCCCTTCTGTCAAGTGGGTCGGTCTGTATGGCTTCCTCCCAGACCTTCCAGCTTTTGTATTTGAAAACACGAGGGACAGTAGTCATGTGCTAAAAACAGCAGCGGTGACTCAGCTCCTGGGTCAGTTTTACCAGCGCTGTGAGTTCGGTCTTTTCTCTTTCGGGTTAGATAATGGGTGGGTTTCTAGGAAATCACGTCCATTTATAGCAGTGCCGAACTGCACCGGACTCCGCCGAGGAGGCTTTGAAGCCGGGTTGCCGCGCCGTGGGGTCCTTTTGTTACCAGGAGATGCGTCTCCCTGCTGACTGTCCTGCCTCACGGGATCCAGATCTTTGGGGGACCTGTTTCGTCCGCAGTGGAAAGGGACATAGGCACCGAGGAGCGGGGAAGGAGCATCTTGTCACCGCACATCCTCCTCTGTTGAAGGGTGCGCTGGGACAGGCCACCTCGGATGTCTCTGGCACAGCCTCCCTGCGTCGTGATGGAGTGGGGAGGCCGCCTTCAGCGGGCACACGGTGGCCCCGCGGGGTTATCATCCTGCTCCGTTGCATCTGGGAGTTTCCTGAGGCAGCCCTGGAAGCCCAGCCTCCTGGGAAACCCCTGTGCCCTGGCAGATCCAGTGGTCGGTCACCCGTTGGGGCCACAGACGAAGTGTCCCCGAGGGAAGCTGAAAGACCTGCTGACCACAGATTTCCTCCTTTAGTGGCACCTGGACTTCTTATCTTGGAGGGAAGCTGTGGTGTTAATTTATATTGGTGGTGGTGGGGGGGGGGGTTGTCCCTGGGAGGGAAGCATTTACCTAAATTTAGTTGCTCAGACTGTGTTTTTGTTTTACATTTATTTATTTTTGAGAGGCAGAGAGAGCACGGATGGGGGAGGGGCGGAGAGAGAGGGAGACACAAACTCTGAAGCAGGCTTTAGGCTCTGAGCCGTCAGCACAGAGCCCGACGTGGGGCTCGAGCCCACGAACCGTGAGGTCATGACTTGAGCCAAAGTCGGATGCTCAACCGACTGAGCCACCCAGGCGCCCCTGTTGTGTTTTGTTTTAAAATAGATTCTATGCCCAATGTGGGGCTTGAACTCATGACCCCAGATCAAGAGTTGTATGCTTGACCGACTGAGACAGCCGGGCACCTCTGGGCTGTTTTTTGTTTTGTTTTGTTTTGTTTTATCATGCTACAGCACCCACGTGGGACACATGACAGGTGTAGCTTCTTGAGGGTACTTTTGGGGGGCAGGGGAGCCCTTGATCAGGAAGGGCCCTCGGGTGGGTCCTGGAGAGGAGGGTTGAGTCTCCATTGCCACACGTGAAAAGTAGGATAAATACATTTCCCTAAAATGCACCAGGAACTCTGAGGTGAATTTGAAATTTTCTTTGGTGTCAACAGATCTAAATCCATTGGTTTTAGAATGAGGTATGAGTGAATTGAGTTATTTTTTTTTTTTTTTTTAAAAACTGGAACTGGGGCTCCTGGGCGGCTCAGTCAGTTGAGCGTCTGACTCTAGATTTCCACTCAGGTCATGATCCCAGGGTCATGGGGTCGAGCCCTGTGTGGGGCTCTGTGCTGAGCATGGAGGCTGCTAAAGATTCTCTCTCCCTCTGCCCCTTTCCCCTGATTGTGCTTTCTCTCTCTCTCTCTCTCTGTCTCTCCCCCCCCCCCCCCATCGTGCTCAGTAAGATGCTGTTAACTTAATTTTGAAAGGATTCCCAGTGGGAGTGCCTGGGTGGCTCAGTTGGTGGAGTGTCCAACTCCTGACTTCAGCTCAAGTTATGATCTCACGGTTCGTGAATTCGACCCCAGAGTCCAGCTCTGTGCTGACAGTGTGGAGCCTGCTTGAGATTCTCTCTCTCCCTCTCTCGCTCTGCCTCCCGGTCACTCGTGTTTGTTCTCTCTCTCTCTTTCTCAAAAATAAATAAATAAATAAACATTTTAAAAATAGAAAAATAAAGGGTTCCTAATGTTAAATCAATGGAGGGGCCCTTTGAAAAGAACTAAAAACTCCGTTTGCATTGGGCTGTTTCCATGTACCATTTTGCAAATGACTTGATTTCGACCTAAGAGCTTTGGCAAATACGTGGGGGCTGTATTTCCTTATCAGCAACATGCGTACTTTAGCAAAAAGTTTCTGTAAAAAAGAAAAAAGCTCTTTTTTTTCAAAGGAGTGGCTGTTCCTGAATGTTGGCTGTTTAAAACATGTTTTTACCCCATTTCAGAGTTCTCTGGGGTCTCTTTTATCGGGGAACTAATCTCATCATGCAACTCCACCCTCCTGACCTCATCACACTCCAGAGGCCCCACCTCCTAATACATCAAGTGCTGAAGAATTTTTTAAAAATGATTTAAAATATTTTTCTACTTGCAGAGGAGGTACGTAGTTTATTTATATAATATGTGGAGAGAACCACAGGTACCCGACTTTCAAAAAACCCAAGGGGGTCCACCTGGAGATTTGGATGGGTTCACATGAAGACAGTCTCTGTGTCTGAAAGGGTAGAATTCTATTGTTCTGTGATTAAAAAAAAATGTTTACATGAGTAAAATTAAGTCGTCATAGGATGTCCAGGAATAGAAAAAAAAATTTTGTTCACAGGAAAGCTAATGTAAGTCTTTAAGGTTCGGAGTGATGGGGAATCCCCCAAAGGCAAACTCGAAGGAAGTAATGCGAAGGGGAAAGTGAAGGAAAATGGGTGTGTTAACAGCAGCCGCATTGGTACAGTTGAGAGGACTTGGGGACATTCACAGACGAATGTCCGCATCCCCTCTGAGAAAACTTGTACCTCCAACTGTGACCCTCTATCCCAGCCTACCCTTTAGCCACAGGCAGCCACTAATCCGTTTTAACCATTTACATTATTTGCGAAAGGAAATTTATGAAGGAAGAACCAGATCCCTGTCACTTTATGGCAAGACATCGTGGCATTTGACTCAATGACAGAACGCAGCCTTCGCTCGGCTGCAGGAAACACCGGCCGCGGGCGCGATGGGGTTAACATGATGGGGTAACATGTGCTGGTCCTGCCTTCACGCGTCTTAACCATAAACTTCCTAGACGTTGCGACGTATGAACAGGACCGAAGTCTTTACAAAAGGGTGCCCAGCCCCAAACCTGACCCGTTTCACACTGAGCATCAGGCCGAACTTTCCTCTTGGGCATCCCTCCGTCGTCTTGCTGACTGGTCACTGAGGTCCTCAAAGTGCCCAGCAGCGTCAGCAGCAGCTGGGGACGCGCTCCTGACTTGTTGGATCCGAAATTCTGGGGTGGGGTTGGCGCCCTGTGGTCAGCGAACCCTCCAGGACATTCTGACGCTCAGCTCTGAGAAGCCTGATGGGTTGCACGTGTATCTCCTGGTCGGTGTTTCAGTTCAACCTGGGAGGCTTTCTGTCCCTCCCAGGCGCATCCTGGCTTTCTGTTTTGAAGAGAAGAGGGAGGGAGTGTTCTTCAAGCTTGTTACCCCCACCCCCTTTTCCTTGATCCTGCATCAAGGGATAGCAGTGTTTCCTTGGGCTGGCCAAGCTGGTTTTGCCCTTGACCTGTGTCGCGACAGGGACGGGAGCAGGGGAAGTGCTCAGTCAAGGCCAAGGACACACAGCTGCACTGCGGTCACCCCTGCTCTCGGAGCACGAAGCCCCTCCCTGAGTGGGTCTGGACCCCCTCAAGCCCCCGCTCCTATCCACTCATTGCTGTCTGCCCAGCCTCTTCCGTCCTGCCCTCTCTCTTTCCCTTCTTGTTACAGTGGACTTGGAACCCTTCTCCTAAACAAGGGAAAAAGAATCCAAAACCAAACAAACCCTAATCTCACCTGCCCCAGTGGATCCTGAAGTCCTCTGCTTTCCAAGGCCAAAGGCACGTGGGGCGGGCGGGTCTGTGCCCAGTGCTTGGTGCCCAGCCGTGACCGTGGGGACTCTCTCAGGACCTCCGCCTTCTCTGGCTTTGCAACTCTCCTCGTGGCTCTGTGGTTGGGTGTTATGAAAGCATCTGTTCTGGGGGCCCAGACTGACTGTTGTCAGTACTGGAAAATGACATCCCCTTCTGCATGGAAGGTGGGGGATAACACAGCTTGGCTGGGCTTTGGAGCCCCTTCCGTCCCCTTTGGCCAGGTGCCCCTGGTCTGAACGGTCTGCTGCATGATCCTAACAGTGGCCTGACCTCGGGGCACCCCCAACCCCCCGAGCCCCTGTGAAATGCTCTGCAGCTGGGGTCACACACACACTGAAGCCACCTCCTTGGACCCCATAGGCTTCTTGTCCCCTGCTCACTTTCTGGTTTCACCTGGACTTTCTGGTGTCCATTTCTTTGCCCATTTCCTGAGCCTCTTGCCATGGGTTTGTCCCTCCCCTCCCTGTGGTGGCTGTTTTTAGGCATCAGCTTGGGCGAGGCTATAGCACCAAGTTACTCAGTCACACACTGGTCTCGGAGTGCTGTGAAGGTACTTTGTGGATGTGGTTACAGCTACAGTGACTCAAGGAGATTGCCACCACTAATGTGGGTGGGCCTAGTCTAATCAGTCGAAGGCCTTAAGAACAAAAACGGACTTTTCCGGGCGAAGGAGGAATTCTGCGTCAAGACTAACATCAGCCCCTGCCTGAGTCTCCAGCCTGCCAGCTCTCCTGCTCGTATGACCCGTTCCTTAAAATACATCTCTCTGTGTCTACATCTCCTGCTGGCTGTGTCTCTCTGGAGAGCCCTGAGTCACACATTCCCTTAGGAAGACTGGCTGCTGGAAGAGCCCCCTCAAGACCTGTTCTGCCGATGCCAGCCCTCAGCCCTGCACAGCACTCCCAGAGTCATACCCGCATTCGGATCGGCCGCGGGATTTCTTGCGCCAAACCTTCTCCCAACGTCTCCTACTTTACGTGTTTGCAACACGGCTCGTTGCCACCCTCCAACATTTGGCATTATCGCCTCTGCCTTCAGGGCTGGTGTTGTGGGTGTGCAACCTGTGCCACGCTCTGGGCCTTGTGCTTAAAAAAGGCCCCCCGTGTGGTGCAATGCTCTGCTGTCGCTTTCTGGAAATTCTTAATGATTTTGAACCAGGGCCTGGCGTTTTCATTTTGCACGGGGGCCGCAAATCGCAGGGCCGGCCCTGGTGGTCCGCATCCTGGGGCAGGCCCGGCCTCCCCCATCACGTCACTTTCTAAATCCCGGACGGGCCCGGGACGGCCTCCCCCTTGCCTTTGGGGTTTCACACCGCTGCTCTAATTTGGGGCTCTGCGACATCTCCCTGAAATAGATGCCATGCTTCCTCTCTGGTCTCCGCCCGCCCGTCCTTGCCACTTTCCGCTCTGTTCTGCTGCTACTTCTGGGTTTGTTTTCACACACGTGGCTTTCAGTACAGGAGCAGCATCTCCGGAAGCGCTTCCTTCAAGGCCCCCTGCAGGAAAGCTCCAAATGCCTGGCTTGGTACTGCTGCCCTTGCTGTCGGTAAGGTGACAGCACCGGCTGACTTGGTGTCCCCCCAGCCACGTGCCGTGCCCCCTCCGTGCCACGGCAGATCCTTACTGTCCCTGGACCCACACCCATCCCCTCTCTCTACTGCAGGGCAGTCTTAGATATCACTTTTTTTAAAAAATGTTTTTATTCACTTTTGAGAGACAGGGAGAGACAGAGTGTGCGTGAGCAAGGGAAGGGCAGAGAGAGAGGGAGACACAGAATCCGAAGCAGGCTCCAGGCTCCGAGCTGTCAGCACACAGCCCGACGCGGGGCTCGAACTCACGAACCGCAAGATCATGACCCCAGCCGAAGTCGGACGCTTCACCGACTGAGCCACCCAGATGCCCTCAGATGTCACTTTTGCAGGGATCTTTCTCCGACACCTCCTCACACCCTGGCTTCTCTCTGGGGTTCCCAGCACGGTTTGCAACTTGTTTACAAAACCCCTCTGGCTTTGCTTGATAATGCTGGGTCAGTATTTTCTGTCTAGGCTTGGTCAGCTCCATGTGGGAGGGCGTCAGCACCATTCAGTTTATGTCCCCTTCAGTCAGGCAGAGTTGGCCGCACATGGTAGGCGGTTTGTATCTGCTTGTTGAATAAAATTGGGCGCCGTGTCTGGCTGTCAGTTACATACCTTGATTTTGAAATACTTAAAACTAAGGCTTCAGGGTCATATATTTCAGTTTTTTAATCCACTTCGAGTTGATTTTCGTGGCCGGCGTGAGATAAGGATCTAATGTCATTCTTTTGCAGGTGCATATGCAGTTTTCCCGGTACCATTCATTGAGGAGACCATTCTTTCCCCGCCGCGTGTTCTCGGAGCCCTTGTCGAAAATCAGTTGACTTTACATGCTTGAATCCTTTTCTGGGCTCTATTCTAGTCCGTTGACCTGGGTGTCTGCTTTCGTGCTGGTACTATACTGTTTTCATGACTACAGCTTTGTGATATCATTTGAAATCAGGGAGGGTGATGTCTTCAGCATTGTTCTTTCTCAAGGTTGCTTCAGCTCTTTTGTGGTTCCATACGAATTTTCGATTCTTATTTCCCTATTTCTGTTAAAAATGCCGTTGGAATTGTGATGGGGATTGCACTCAATCTGTGTGTTGCTTTGGGTAGTGTGACTATTTTAACAATATTAATTCTTCCAACCCGTGAACACAAGATATCTTTCCATCTTTTTTTTTGTACTTTCTTCAGTTTCTTCCATTAATATTTTACAGTTTTCAGTGTACAGATCTTTCACTTCCTTGGTTAAATTTATTCCTAAGTATTTTATTCTTTTTTGATGGTATCATCAATGGAATTGTTTTCTCGATTTCCTTTTCAGATAGATCTTGATTGGTGTAAAGAAATGTGACTGATTTTTGCATGTTGATTTTGTATCCGACAACTTCACTGAAACTCGTTATATTATTTCTAATAGTTTTTTGTGCCGTTTTTAGGGCTTTCTATATATAGGGTTACATCATCTGCAGCGATAATCTTCTTTCTTTCTTTCTGATTTGGATGCATTTCATTTCTTTTTCTTGTCTGATTGCTCTTTCTAGTTCTTCTAGTACTGTGTTGCGTAGAAATGGTGACAGTGGGCATTCTTGTCTTATTCCTGATTTTAAAGGAAAACTTTCAGTTTTTTCCTCATTGATGAGGGTGTTATTTGTGGGCTTTTCATAAATGGCCTTTATTATATTGAGGCTTCTCCACCTTGGCATTAATGGCGGTTGGGACCAGGTAATTCTTTGTTGTGGGGATCGTCCTGTGCACTCTGGGGTTGAACAGCGTCCCTGGCCTCAGCCCAGTAGCATCTCTCCACCCCCCCCCCCCACAGTTGTGACCACGAAAAATGTCTCCAGACATTGACTAATGTCCCCTCAGGGGACAAAGTCACTCCCCAGGGGACGATCACTGAACTAGAGGACAAAAGGAAGCGAAATTGTTTTGAGTTGTGAATGCTGGTACCTATTTACATGGAGAAATTCCTGAGGTCTGACCCAGAAAAGTCTATAGCATTTGGCACATCTGGCCGCTCTCTCCTGCCTCTTACTGACCAAACGTTTCGTGAGGCGCTTTTAAAACATCCACGGCTTCTTTGGAAAGTTGTGTTTACCAGCTCCTGTGCAAGGGCCTGGTCCACAAAATGAGCTGGTGTCCTCAGTGCAGTAGACGCGCCTCAGTGTCTCAGGCGGACTGTTTGTTGTTGTTAGAATCTGAATGTTATACTTCATTTTCCTCTTGGAAAATACTCATAATAGGACAAGTTGTGCTTTTGAAAATGTAACACGAGGAGATGAGCCTCAAGAGGCATGACGCATCCACTCAGATTTCCCAGAGTTTGTCTTCAGTGATGATCATTCCGGCTTCATCCGGTGCTCGGAGAACGTGTGACGTGTGGAGGCGGCCACCACATGCTCGTGGATATTTAATTGATCATGAAGCTAATGAGTAGCCAGAGACGACCCACATCACACCTGGCAAGACTGTGATGTGCCTTCTAGCACGTAAAGCCCACATTTGGTTTTGATTTCAAGGGGATTTTTATTAACCAGTCGCACTCCAAGCAAACCCCGGGCTGCAGTGCTTCCTTTAAAAAGAAACACCACAAACGCCGTTTGCATTAAATATGCTTCTTGGTTTTGGCTCCTGAGCTTTGAAGTGACTTTCTCCTCAGTTCGAGGGATGCGTTGAGTTAGCACGTGTTTATTGAGCAGGTGCACCTGTCGCAGGCGCTGTTCTCGGGACCGGAGTGCTGAACAAAGTCTGAAATCCCCACTCGGATGGGGCTCGTGGGCTCTTGGGGGAGAGAAGCAATAACCTAGGCATTTCAGTAAAAGGCATGAGACCGCTAGCATGGGTTGGAGCACGGGGTGCCGAGGAGAAACGGTAAAGCGGGCGGGGTGTGAGCGGACGGTGCGGGGCAGATCTGAACCTTGGAGCAAAGGCAGGAGAGAAGTCAAAGTCTTGGCTGTGCTGCTGTCTAGGGGAAGGGCAGTCCAGATGCAGCAGCAAGGGCAAAGGGCTGTGTGGTGGGAACACAAGGAATGTTCTGAAACAGCCGGAAGCCCGGAGAGGCAAGAGCTGAATGGAGAGGGGGAGCTGGCAGGAGAGGTCAGAAGGGACTGATGAGATCACTTAATGAGCGAAGACCAGTCTTGGGCGATGAGAGTTAGAGGGGAAGGAAAAATACCCGGTTCCACTCCGTAGGGAAAGTTTCAGTAATGTCCCATTGAAACACGGTGCTGTTTCCAGTGGACAGAACACGTATTTGGGGCCACAGGTCTGTAAGGACTGGTGGTGGTGAGCTGGTCTGTTAACATCACACTTAACTGGATTAATGTCTTTTCAGCAGTCATGTAACTGAATCGGGTGTTTCATGGATGCACGTTGGGTTGGCAGCCGAGGTCCCCAGACGTTGCCCTTGGTTCACAAAGCTGTGTTTGGGCTGCTCATGTAGCGTCCTTGAACTTCAGCTTTTTTAGGACTGACTTCAAGTCCGTGTGGCCATTTCCCCTTGATGCAGGTTGTTTGAGAATGTGCTTGTGCGAGTCCGTAGGAGCTCTGAGGCTTCACTCTTGGGAAAGGAGACCCTGAAAGAAATCCTAGAACTGGAAAGCACTTTTGGGGTGCTTGCGGCTTCCTCTGTCAGCCCCCGTGGCCTGGCTGCCCAGGCACTTGCTGCAGGCAGGTGTGCGGGGCTCCCTCCCACGGAGAGGTAGCTGCGCTGTGGTGTTTGATGGGTTTCCATGTGAGGTTGAGGGCATCGAGCGGGACATGCATGAGGCAGAGCCAGGGTTCTGGGGTGAAAGACAGAGGACGGAGCCTCACCGCCACGCCCAGCACAGGGCCCAGTGCAGGGCTCCATCATAGGAACCTTGAGATCCTGGCCTGGGCCGAAATCAAGAGTTGGGTGCTTAACTGACTGAGCCACCCAGGTGCCCCTGGACGTTATCTTCATGCGTAATTGAGGAAGTTGCTGTTGGCCTCCCCGTGTCACAGTGGATTCAGATGAGGAGAGATCTTGCTAGTGCAAATGTGGGCCTTTTGCGATACATTCACGGCTTTATTCTTGTGTTTCCCGGGTCTCAGCAGCAGTATATGCTTGGAGTTGGGGGAATCTTCTGCTTGCTGACGTTCCAGGTGCGGTGGAGTTGGAGCACATGAATTTTCATCGCGGCAGAACGTTTCTGATTTTAGTGACTCGTGAAGATCCTTCTGGGTGGAGTCTGACTTCCCCTGTCAACGATCATAGCACCCTCCGATCCTCATTCCGATACTCTGACATGTAGCAGTAATATTTATTAGATATTCCTTCTGCTTCCAATGTAAGTATTCAGGTGCGGAAAATGAAAACAAAACAAAAGCAAGGCAAGAAAGAGCCACGTACAGGGGCGCCTGGGTGGCTCGGTCGGTTAAGTGTTCGATTCGGCTCAGGTCATGATCTTGTGATTCGTGGGTTCGAGCCCCGGATCCGGCTCTGTGCTGACAACTCAGAGCACGGAGCCTGCTTCGGATTCTGTGTCTCCCTCTCTCTCTCTGCTCCTCCCCAACTCAGGCTCTGTCTGTCTCTTTCTCTCTCAAAAATAAATAAACATTCAAAAAAATAAAAAAAAAATAGAGCCACGTACAAAGAAGAAAATATAAACACGTCTCATCGGTACCCGGAGATAACGAAGTCAACGTGATCTGTCCGTCTGTTTATCTGTCTCTAAAGTTTATCCTGTAAATACAGGATATCCTTCTTTTTTCACTTATAAGCATAGTCTGAGCTCATTTCTCTATTATTATTATTTTTAAAGATTTTATTTTTAAGCAATCTGTACACCCAGTGTCAGGCTCAAGCTCAACCCCGAGATCAAGAGTCACGCGCTCTACCAACTGCGCCAGCCAGGCACCCCCATTTCTATGTTAAAAGTACTTAAGAATCTTGATTTTTAAAAACCTGTTACTGCGTTTATCATTGTTTATTTAATCATCTGTTGGACATTTTCCTTGTTTCTGAAATTTTTGTATTTAGATAATGCTCTGATGAATGGATGTCTTAGTATATCTTTTATTGGCACTTGGAACGTTGCTTTTTATGTCAAGTTTTAGGAGGCATATTATAGGGTTTAAGGCTTTGAGCCTTTTCCGGGACACCTGGGTGACTCAGTCAGTTAAGTGTCCAGCTCTTGGTTTCGGCTCCCGTCATGATCTTGCAGTTTCGTGAGTTCGAGTCCCACGGCTGGCAGGGTGGAGCCTGCTTGGGGATTTTCTCTCTCTCTCTCTCTCTCTCTCTCTCTCTCTCTCTCTCTCCCCCTCTCTCCGCCCCTCCCCTGGTCGTGCTGTCTCCGGATCTCTCAAAATAAATAAATAAACTTAAGAAAGGAAAAAAAAGAAGAGTATGAGCCTTTTAAAGGCTATTTTGCTTTCTAGGAAGACTACTGATTTCTCCTTCCACCCGCATGTTTATGAAATTGCCTGTTTTGCTGGATCCCCGTGACACCGAACATTTGTTGTTAAAAATATCGAAAGGGGTTTGTTGGTTTCTGAAGGATTGAAGTCACACAGTCTTATTGTGAAATGTTCAGATAAATAGAAAGGCAAAATGCCAAATCCGAAAATCTCTGATCTAGAGATAATTACACGTTTTAGGTTTAACTTCAGTCATTTAATATAATATGGGACATATGATCTGCTTTCCTGAGTAACTTATTGAGGACATCTTTTCATTCATCAAGTACACACCGTTATTTTATTATTATTATTTTTTTATAAGTAGGCTTCCGATCCAGCGCAGGGCCCAACTCGGGGCCTGAACTCATGACCCTGAGATCAAAATCTGAGCTGAGATCAAGAGTCAGGTGCTTAACCAACCAACTGAGCCACCCAGGCACCCCACATGTCATTATTTTTAACTACAGCAATATAATCTATTTTCTGTATGTTTTCAGTGATTTAGCTTATGACGTCCTGGTGGACACTGAGATTATTTCTAGTTTGTCCTTTATGAGCGATATGGCGGTTTACATATACGTTTGCATTTTGATCCAGTTTTTGTTTTTTTTTTTAAGGAAATCGTTAGGTCTTGAGTTTGGATGCACAGGCTGGGTCCTATTATTTCCCCCCCAAATTCCACCTCTCCCTGGAGCATGAGTAGGCTTCTCTCTCCATAGCATTACGCTTGGCCATCGCACTTACTCTGGCAAAATCAGTGTCATTTTTGGCCATCAGTTTAAGACCCATGGCATATGGTTTGCCATACCCACTTGTCCCTCTGTGGTGAGACTCGAAATATTCTAGGTAGAGCCTCCTCCACGAACCCGAGTCCTGGAGGGAAGACAGCATCAAAGAGCCACGGCCCACCTTCAGTGGATGTGTCATGTGAGCAAGTAGACATTTGTCATAGGCCACTGAAATTTTGGGATTGCTTGTTACTGCTGCACAACGTAGCTTAACCTGACTGATACTAACAAATTGCCCACTAGAATCGGCTCATGGTTTTAGCAAGATAGAAAAGTACCTTTCCTTTCACTCACCCTTCTAAATCTTTTCTAACTCGTGGTAAGAAAATGACACCTCACTTTAACATGAGTGTGTCTGATGATTAGCGGGGTCAAAGCATGTTTCATATAACATCAGCTTCTTCATATCTATCCTTTGCCCATTTTTTTATGAGTCTGTGTTTTCTTCTTGAGTTCTAAGAATTTTGAAAATATGCTAAAGATGTTATTTGTCTAGCATATGTTCCACATTCTTCTTCCAGTTTGTATTTATTTTTTAACTATTTTTTAAAATTTATTTATTTTGATAGAGAGAGGGAAAGAGAGAATCCCAAACAGGCTCTGTGCTGTCAGTGCAAAGCCTGATGTGGGGCTTGATCCCATGAACCATGAGATCATGACCTGAGCCGAGACCAAGAGCCAGATGCTTAACCGACCGAGCCACCCAGGTGCCCTTGTGTTTATTTATTTAAAAAATATTTATTTATTTTTGAGAGAGAGAGAGTGAGAGAGGAGAGAGTGAGCACACAGGGTAGGAGCAGGGAGAGAAGGAGACCCAGAATCCAAAGCAGGCTCCAGGCTCTGAGCTGTCAGCACAGAATCCGATGCGGGACTTGAACTCACGAACTGTGAGATCATGAGCTGAGCTGAAGTTGGATGTTTAACCAACTGAGCCACCCAGGTGCCCTCCCTGTATTGATTCTGTAAGTCTTCTTTGGAGTTTATAGAATTGCTTGAATTTATGGCTTGATAGCTTTGGTCAGTTCTGGAAGATCTTCAGCCACTATTTTGCCACATATTGTTTTGTCCCATTCTCTTTTTCTTCCCATCGTGTGACACCAGATTCACACATATTAGACCTTTTCCACCATCCTCCATGTGACTCGTATGTGTTTTTTTCTTATCTTCTCCATCCTTTTTTTTCCTGTCCGGGCATTTTCAGTTCACCCATCTTTCAGTTCACTAATTCTCTATGTGGCCTAATCTGCTTCTTTACTCCTTTTTAAATTCTTAGTCTCAGTTACTTTATATTTTATTGCCAAAGTTTTAATCTGACTCTTTCCTTACATATTCTAGTTCTCTGCTGAAACTCTCCATTTGTCATTATTTTCTGTTACATATTAATCACACAGTTACTGTAAAGTCTTGTAACTCCAATATCTGTATCTACCTGGAGATGGTTTTTTTTTTTTTTTTTGGTCTCTTTTTCTTTTGGTCCTGTCTCCTGATATCTTTGGTAAGTTTTTATTTACTTTTTATTTATTTTATTTAATTTTTTTTTTTTTTTTTTTTTTCTTTAGAGAGAGAACGGCAGAGAGGGGCAGAGGGAGAGAGAGGAGAGAATCCCAAGCAGACTTCATGCTCAGTGGGGAGCCGGACGCGGAGCTCCATCCCACAACCATGAGATCATGACCTGAGTGGAAACCAAAAGTTGAACTGAACCACCCAGGCGCCCCAGTAATTTTCTTTTTAAATGGTAGACGTGGTACGTGAAAAACTGAAGTAGTATCTTCCTCCAGAATAGATTTAATTTACTTCCGGCACAGTGGGGCAGAGATGATGATCGCAGAGGCTAGGTTGTGGTCTCTGTGAGGTCTGGCTTGCCTTACTCCCAGGGGCCAGACTTGGCGCTTGCTACAGGAAATGTGGCCTGTGTAACAGGCCTGTCTTCCTTGGCAGCCCGTGAACTCCCGCTTTGTGTCCTTAACGCCCGAGACTGATAGACTTTGCCTCATGCCCCTGACCTTTAGCTCCTGTTCCCTCCTCGGTTTCTCAGTCTCTCAGCCTTACGAATCTGCAGGTACCACGGGCAGAGCGCGGTGGGGGGAAAGGAAGCTTGTCTCAGGGCTTCTGCATTCTTTCTGGGATACTGAGCCTGCAGGTCCTGGTTGTTTCGGAAGTCCGATGCTTCCAAATAGATTTTTTTTTTTTTAATTCAATTTCACTCGCGTTCTCGGCGGCAGAGTAGATGCGATTGAATCTAGCTTTTTGTCGCTGAAGGGGGACGTTCTCATCGTTTGTCTTTTTACTTTGTTTATTCTGTTGTTTTGCTGAAGAGGTGTAGATTTTTGAATAGTCAGATGTATCTGTCTTTTTCTTTATGGTTTCTGGCTCTGCTGTTATCCTTCAAAATGCGTTTTTAAAGCCAAGTTTATAGAAATCGTCATCTCAATTTCCTTCCAGTGTTTTTTTGGTTGTATATTTAATGATTCATTCTGGCATAAGCCATGAGGTAAAGATCCAATCTTATTTTTCCCATATGGCTAAGGCATTTGTCCAACACCATTAACTGAGTAATCCATCTTCTGTGAATAACTGAAATCTAATCTTTTTTGTTAAGTACATGGTGTCTCATTAATATTTTAATTTTCACTTCTTTCTTATTAGTGAGGTTATATGTATTTCACATTTATTGATTCCTTGTTTTTCTTCTGATTTTTCTGTTCTTTATCCATTTAAAAAACTGTACTATTGGTGTGTTTAATGCTGATATTTAATATATTTCTGTTGATATTTAAATAATCCTGCCATTAATTTTGGTTGTTGTTTTTAAACTTCTATTAAATTTGCTTGCGCTTTTTGAAATGTAAATCAATATTATGTTTTCGTGCAAAGTAAATTTATATTTTTATTTGTTATTTGATTCATTATTATTATGCTTTTGAAGCCCTTCCTTGTCTTATGATCAGTTAGCTGTTTTAGGACATAAGTATATGTATATATATTTTTTGCTCTTAATTTTTTAATCCTTTTGATCTGTATTTTGATATATGGTGCATGTGTATAAACTTTTTCTGCTTAATAATCAACTTTCCCAGCAATGTTGGTTAAATAATCCGTCCACTTTCCATATTATTCCTTTAACATGCCTCGGCCTTTAAAGACAAGATTCTTATTCTGTGCCATCTGTTCTATTTGTTCCCATTAATGTACCTTTTTTTTTTTTTTAACGTTTATTTATTTTTGAGAGACAGAGAGAGACAGAGTGTGAGCTGAGAGGGGCAAAGAGAGAGGGAGACACAGAATCAGAAGTAGGCTCCGGGCTCTGAGCTGTCAGCACAGAGCCCGACACAGGGCTCGAACCCACTGACACAAGTTCATGACCTGAGCCAAAGTCGGACGCTCAACCGACTGAGCCACCCAGGTGCCCCTATTAATGTACTTTTTAATTCTTGTTAGTATTCTATTCTCTTCCTCCTGTTTTTTTTCTTAAATGGAGATATAACTGACATGTCATATTATGTTAGTTTTAGGTGTGCAGTGTAATGATTTGATATTTACGTGTATTGCAAAGCGATCACTGTAATAACTGCAGTCAACATCCATCATCACCATCATCCATCACGAGAGTTAACAGCTTTTTCTCTTGTGATGAGAACTTTTGAAATCTACTCTTAACAACTTACAACTTTCGAATAATGCAACGGGGTATCATTGACTATAGTCACCGTGCTGGATGTGACACCCCTCTGGCTCATTTTATAACTGGAAGTTTGTACCTTTTAACCCCCTTCACCCATTTTTTTTTTTTTAAAGTAGTGCACTTACTTATATGCTAGAAGATAGATTCTTGCTGGTGAGCTTGTACTGAATGCACCCCAGACCTTTTCTTCTCTGTCTGCTTTCCAGAAGGGGTCACTTTGAATCATTCCCACTTTCTTCTGGTGGTCACCTGCTGGCTGATGGACAGCTTGCTCATAATGGGTGTCTTGATTTATCCATTTGGGACAATACTAATGACTCCTGCAATGACGGATGGATGCTGACAAGACTACTTCCCTGCCCTCTCCAATCAGTATTTCATGTTTATTCTAGTCCCTAGTGGTTTTGTGTTCTCAGCCTATCAGAGGTGACTCTACCAGCTAGAACAGCTTGGGGCACTCACCTGGGCATTTCCCCAACCAGAGCCCATGTTGTGGTTGGATCGGCCCTTGTGGTTCTCTTTAGGATTGCAAGATGCCCTCAGCAATAGTCATCAGGAAACTGAAAAAACAAGGTTTATTACTGACAGATCGGGAAGATACACAGCCTGTCTGAGGTCATGGGACTGGTTGGGGGGAGGGAGGGACGGAAGGAAGGGAGAGAGAAGGAGAGAGAGAGGCGGGGAGGGAGAACACTCAGGAGCCTGGGGTTCTGCCTTTATTGGGGTTGAGGGTGGAGCCTAGGGTGAACTGGTGAATTCAAAACCTAAAGTGGGAATTAACGTGTGGGAAGAGGAAAGCAAGCAGTCCATCAGTCCACCGTGAGGTATGTAGGTCACCCAGGGCTTTCTAGAAAGGGGAGCGTCAGGGGTGGGGCTGCCTGGTCCCTTACCTAGTTGAATAACTGGCCCCGTGTCTGTTCATTCAAGATGGAGGTCTCTGAAATGGAGGCCTCAAGAATCAAGACTTAATGTCAGGCACTTACAATTGTATAAGCCAGTCATTGGGTGCCTACACTACACTATATATTGTATTTCAACCTTGATTTCTTTTCCATAGTTGTGGTCAATATTTCTGGGCTTCTGTGTTAGAGAAGAGCATTCCTCACCTTTCCCTCCTTCCTCTCTCCACACCCTCCTCTCAGTTTTGTTCTCATTATGTTTTCACGGACAAGATGAACATCATTTGCTCTGCTCTGTAATTATGCCTGTGTCTATCTCGATTTTGTCTATTCTTTGATTCCAGCGCTTGAAAACAATAACTTTCATATCACTCTAACCAGATGGCTGCCATCAGTTGAAGAATCAGCCAGTGTGCTGGCCCACCCTTCCTTTTCTACGCAGTGACACATTTTTAAGCATTGTGCACAAGTGGGGGAGAGGGGGAGAGAATCTTAAGCAGGCTCCATGCTCTCCGTGCAGAGCCCGACATGGGGCTCGATCCCATGAACCGTGAGATCATGACCAGAGCTGAAATCAAGAAGTCGGTGCTCAACCGACTGAGTGACCCAGATGCCCCCTTTTCTTTTTGTAAAGCTTTAGCTATTAACCCAGTAAGTAAGTTCTTAAAAAAAAAATAACGGGTCATAGCTCAAATGGCTCCACTGTTGAAATGTGAGTGTAACAAATTGTGCTGGACATGATTTGAGGCATTAAAACTTCGCAGGTGAAGAAGCCCCTAGTCTTCCATTCAGTTTTGCTGTGAACCTGAAACCACTTTAAGAAATAAGGCCTGCTAAAACAACGACAATAACATTCTGCAGTTGGATGTTTGGAGCATTCGGTCAGCCAATGATTGGCTGCTGATTTGGGAAAGACCGAGAGGCACCCGTGACTCTACATAACAGACCTGAGAATCGAAGGGACTTGTGGTGGCTGTGGTACAAGCAGTGGCCTGAGCCACGGCCCCATCTCCCCGTGGGCTTAGGAATACCCTGCATTCCTGATATCCCTGTAGGGAATTAGATGATTGGATGTTTTAGGGAACGAATGGGAAGCCTAGCGTCCCCTGTTACTGGTATGGGATGGTCTCTGATGGCGTCAGTTGCCCAGATTGTCTCTTTTGGAGGAACAGCATTTATGTCACAAGGCTCTGTTGGCACAGTCCTTGTCCTGTTCATTTGCCTAATCAGCCATATTTTGGCATTCAGTAGAAGCTGAGGTTGCTGGCGGCTGGAGGAATGAAAGCTAAGCAGGTCGCCCTGCATTTCGAGTATTTTGGTGCGTGGCGCGGTGGGATCTTCTGTTTGCAAATGCACCAAACAATTCCTGCTACTTTTGCAGTAGGTGTGACAGACGAGATGCCCGCTCAGGCCAGGGATGGGGGCGGGGGCCAGCCCCGGGCTTTTCCTCCTGAGGACAACTGGGAATTGCGGGAATGGACCCTTCTAAGCAGGGAGAACAGAACACGTGAGTGGGAAGGATGGACAGGAGCCAAGCCAGGAGGCAGGTGACCGGAGGGGGGCTTTCGCTGCCTTCGTGGACGAGCGAGGGCCTTTTCCAAGAGTGGTATCCGAGCAGGAAAGGAGGGGGAAGGTCAGGTGGGGGAGACGCTTGGAGGACACAGGCCAGATGGGTGCTAGAGTGTTGATGTATTAGCTTTCTCGGGCTGTTGTAGCAAATTAACACAAAGTTGGTGGCTTAAACAACAGAAATTTTTCCTCTCATGGTTCCAAAGGCTAGAAATCCCAAATCAGGGTGACATCAGGTTTGTACTCCCCCTGAAGACCCTCGGAGGGGTCCTTCCTGCCTCTTCCAGCGTCTGGTGGCCCCAGACATTGTTGGCTTGTGTCTGTACCACTCTACCCTCTGCCTCCGTTTTCACATGGCCTCTCTGTGTGTCTGTGTCTCATCCCCAGGACGACCTCATCTCAAGATCCTTAACTTGAGTATGTCTGCAAAGACTCTTTCCAAATAAGGTCACATTCACAGGTACCAGGGGTTGGGGGTGGGGGGGCACAGTTCAACCCAGGACAGGTGGTTAGCGGGCAGGTGAGGGAGAGAGGGTCATGGCTCAGAGGCCTGAGTGAAGGGAGCCTTCTCAGAAGTGGGCTCTGGGGAGGCAGGGTGTGGTAGGGGGAGGCCCTGAGCGCCCCTCCAGAGAGGAAACGGATCCTCAGAGATTCATCATTGCCTGCGATGCGTCTTTCTGGGCTCATCCCTGCACCCCAACTGGACATTTTTGTCCCATCTTTTTTAGTCACCGCCATCTGGATGATTTTGACTCTGGAAATCTCTGTCCTTTTTTTTTTTTTTTTTTTTTTTCTTTCTTAGTGAACAGGCAGATGTGACGATATGAACGAAGAGGGAGGCACTTCTGCTAATGCTGTTATTTGGACAAAAGATACCGCCATTCACCGACTCTGGGGAAAGTTTGAGGACATGCTGTCTTGCACGTGCTTTGGGGACATACTGTTTTTCGCATAAGCCAGGCAGACTCTCTCCAGCCAGAAACAAAACAAAACAAAACAACAAATGACTTACATACCCTTTAAAATTGACTGTGCTTTCCACTGTGAACCTTTTGATTCAAATTGAATGTATCTTTTCAGTTTGTGAGATTCTTCTTTTCGCTGGTGTTAGGTTTCGGGGCCTTCGTTTGTTTCCCAAGAGCACTGGAGTTTTCTTGCTGTCTTTCTTTCCTGGGCAGAGAGATGACTTTGATACTCTCTTAGGGGCCCAGGTCAGAAGCCAATCACCTCTTACCTCTCGCCTCGCGTCCACGTGTTTGTTTTCCTGCCCCACAGCTTCTGGCTTTGCCTCCTTTACCCTCCGCCAAGCTGCCCCCTTATTCGGTGACACTGCCTCCTTCTGACAGGAGGCTTCTAACTGCATTCCCGCCTCTGACCCTGCTTTTCCCCGTGCCCTCCGTAGCACTGTCAATACCGTATTTTATAGTAACCGTGGTTCAGTGAGGCGTAATTTACATACAGTAAAGTGCACAAGTTCGGAATGAACAGCTGCGTGATTTTTGACAAACTCATGCACCTGTGCTTCGTCCCCCAGCTTGAAATAGAATTTCCTCTATTTTCTACTCAACCCCCGCCCATCAGAGGCCACCACTGCTCAGATTTCTGTCCCCACGGGTTAGTTCAGCCAGCTCTGGGACTTGGGTGGAATCACACAGTGCGTGCCCTGGTGCCTGGCTTCTTTCCTGCGACATCATGGTTTTGAGATCTGTCCGTGCTATGTATGTGTCTCAAAGTTGCTTTTATTTCTTTTTTTCATTTTTAACAGCTTTATGGAGGTATAATTCAATATATGCATGTATACACACACACACACACACACACACCATATTCTTTGTCCATTTAAAGTATAGATGTAAATGGTTTTGGGTGCACCCAGTTATGACTTTATTTAGTCGTATATATACATATATATCTATATATATATTTACTTATTTATAGTGTGGTGTATATATATATATATACACATATATAGTGTGGTGTATATATATATATGTTTATACTTATAGTGTGGTATATATATACATATATATATAACATAAAATTTCCCCTTTTAGCCATTGTAACGAACACACAGTTCAGTAGCATGACTTACTCTCACACTGTTGTGCAAGTGTCACTGCCATCTATTTTTATCACTCCGAACAGGCACCCTGTAGCCACGAAGCAATGACTCCCCATTCCTTCCCCTCCTCCCCCCCGCCCCCCCCCCCCCCCCGCCTTGGTTCTGGGAGCCTGTAACCTACTTTCTGTTTCTGAGTTTGCCTCTTCTAGATGGCACATAGATGGAATCATAGAGTGTCTTTTTGCGTCTGGCTCCTTGCACACAGCATAATGCCTCCACGGTTCATCTGTGTTGCAGCACGTGCTAGAGTTTCATTCCTTAACTTAAAGAGATAGTACCCCATTGTACATGGCTGCATTTCTCTCATCCACTCATCTGTTGACGGACACATCTGTTGACGCCTCTTGTCGCTCTCGTGAATCATGGCGCTAGGAACAGGGCTGTACAAAGATCTGTTGAGTGCCTACGTTAAATTCCTTCGGGTACATCCCTAGGAGGAGAATTGTTGGGTCACGTGGTCACCCCGTGTTTAGCTTTCCAAGGAGCCACCAAACTGTTCCACAGTGTGGCACTATTTTACCTTCCGACCAGTGGTGCCCACGGGGTCCAGTTTCCCCACATCCTCGCCAACACTTGATGTTTTCTGTTTTTCTTGATTATAGGCATCCTAGCAGATGTGGGATATCTCACTGTGGTTTTGGCCGTTTGTATATCTTTGGCTCAGTTTTTTTTTTTGTGCCATCAGTCCTTCATGAGATATAATTTACACACAGAGAAATGCATAACTCTTAAAGGTACAGCTGAGTGAATTCTGACAAATATATGCATATAAATATTACCCCAATTGAGATGTAGGATGTTTCCATTACCCTGAAAAGTTCTCTCCTACTCCTTCCAATAATCCCCTTTACTGTTTTTTTTATCACCATCGATTAATTTTGCCTGTCCTTGGGTTTCATTAAATGGAATCAAACAGCATGTATTTTGTTACGTCTGACGTTATTTCATTGGACGCAGTGTGTTTGAGACCTATTGCTGGTGTTGGACGTGTCAGAATTTTGTTCTTTTTTGCTGAGTGGTATTCCTAAACTTGAGTATAGCAGTTTCCTTATCCAGTCTTTTGAGGATGAATATTTGGGTTGTTTGCAGTTTTTGGCTCTTATGAATAAAACTGCTCCAAACATTCTTATGCACGTCTTTGTGTGGATGTAGACTTTCTTTCTCCCGGGAATAAACCTGTGAGTGGAATTGCTAGGTCATAAGGTAGGCGTGTGGTGAGTTTTATTAGAAACTGCCAGTTTTCAAATACGGTTTTTCCATTTTACACGCCCACCTGCTGGGAACACGAGAGTTCCGCACCCTCACCAGCATTTGGTATTGTCTTTTTAATTTTAGCCGTTCTGGTGGGTGTATGGTGGTGTTTCAGTGTGGGTTTGATTTGCATTTCCCTGATGACTAATGATATCAAGAACCTTCACATTTGGAAAAGGTTATAATTTAAATTTTTACATTAAAAAAAAAAAAGTCAAGTTAGAAGACATTAATGAACACCTGGAGAACAGGCATCCCAGAGCCCGGAATGTTCTGTTGAAGCCAGCAGCCCTGACAGATATGAGTCAGACAGACAGATGTCAGTTTCAATTACATCTTAAATCATGAAGGAGTTGCCAAATCAGCTTGAAAAGTCGGGGTGGGGGGCGCACATATTTAACGAATATTTTGAAAATAGAAGAAAATGGCAAAGCTCTCCTCTTCCACCCTACCTCTCACCTGAGAGGTGGGTTTTCGGGAATGCACCCTGCCTCAGACCTTGCTTGGTTCTCCCTAGCTTCGGACATGACTCCGGCTCTTCGGCCCTCTACGCCAGCCCTTCGTGATTTCCCGAATGCCCCAGGCGCTGTCAACCCCCCAGCCTTTTGCACATGCTTGTCCAGCACTTGGGACATCTTCCCCACCCCCCCTGGCACCACCGGGCCCCCTGCCTTTGTTTGGCTCAGCCGGGGGGATGCTAACGTCCTTCCCCCAACTGGTTCTGGTCCCTTGTCCTCCTGCAGCCCACTGGGCAGGCCCCAGAGCGGTTGTTTACTTCCCTGTATGCGTCCCTAGACTGGCTGTCCCCTTGGGGAAGGACTGTCTGATTTCAGACTTCACCTTTGCCTTCTCAACACCCAGCCAGGCATATGCGATCATTAGTATCAGCTTGTCGGATGGTGACCAAGTACTCACGGGTCGACGAGTGTTCTGAAAGCAGGGTGACCTACTGGATTTGTTTCGTTACACCATCGTAGGTGTCGTGCCCCTAGACCTATAAGGCAAACAGAAACCATAAAATCTTGCAATCTCAGCTTCTGTCTGTGACCCCTCCATCTCAGCCTGTGACCAGGGATGGCTCAGAGTGAAGGATCAAGGACCGGGGGGGGGGGGCGGGGGAGGGGGCAGGCAGGACCAATTAGGTGGCGTGTGAGAGGATGCTGGAGGCACCCGGGGCCAGGAGGAGGTAAAATCAGAATCAGATCCATGAAAGTTGAATTAAACAATAAGATAAAAATGAATGGGAAATCAGAATAAAGTAAAATCAATGGAAACAAAAATGCACGGGAAAAGCAAGCTGAGCCATATTTCCGGCCACCCAAGAGGGGTGACCGAAGTCTGTATCTTGGGTTCCCAGGTGCAGTGACGGCCATCATCATGTCCATGTGAGAGCCGCGTGCTGCTTTTAGGACGCCTCACACTTTTTGTCCTATGGCCCAGCTGGGGGCTTGTGAAACGCGCGCTCTGATTCACCAGGTCTGGACTGGTGCCTAAGGTTCTGCGACCCTGACCGGCCATCCGGATGCTGCTGCTGGTCCCGGAACCCCCTTCTGAGTGGCCAGGGTTGAACCTAAACCAATCAGAACACAGTAAATAGGTTGTCTGGGGCAATAATTAGCCAAGGTGTTTATTCTCCATTGGTTGGTTGGCACTGTACCGTGTTATGCCACACTCTGTGTGACCCAAGCCAGTATTTGTACATTACAGACTCAGTATTTGTGAACAGAATTGCCCCCCCAAAAGCATAGAGTTTTATTTATCACGAGGAGAATGCAGTGCTGTCCGGGCGCCCACCGCAGGCCAGCTGGGTAGAGCTTTGGAGGGAGGAATGCTTGGCAGACTAGGCTGAATACCCAGCAGGCGTTTCAGCTGAGGATGGAATGGGCAACTTGGATTCCTTTCTTGAAACTTAATGGAGTGTTTTTGCGAGAAATTAAGCTGACGGTAACCCACAGGTCCCGAAAGCGTCGATTCGTTTTTCATTTATGGATTGCTTGCTTGATTGCAAATGTATTTCTACCCTTTTTCACCTCTTCCCAGAGAGGGGTAAGCACCAGGTCTCTTTCATACCAGTTTCTCCCAGTCCACAGGTTTGCTTATGAAATTGAATAAGCAGGAGACTGGGAAGATATATCAGAATTTTTTTCTTCATTAAACATTTTTCATTTTCTGATTAGTAAATAGAAGTAAGTGTTCACTGTAGTAAAAATGGGCTTTTTTACCTCAGAAGAGTCTAAGGGAAAAGAAATCACCTCTAACATCTAGATCTAGAACAATCTAGAATCAATCACGATGGAAATTTTAGTGCATTTGCTTTTAATTTTCTTTTAATGCATTGTTGATCATTTTATAGGCCGATGTATTAATCTTATTAAAAGTATATGATAAAACGTATACCTTATTAAAGTATGTATTTTTTTCGTTTTTACATTATGAGTTAAGACTTTCCTCATGGCAAAAATCCTTCATATACCCCATTTTTATTGATCTTGATAACGTGTAAGATTATATAATAGAAAAATTTTCTTTAACTCTTTTTCCCCCCTAGTTTCAAAAGGAGAACATTAAAAAAATTTTTTTAATGTTTATTTACTTTTGAGAGAGACAGAGACAGAATGAGAGTGGGTTAGGGGCAGAGAGAGAGGGAGACACAGAATCCGAAGCAGGCTCCAGGCTCTGAGCTGTCAACACAGAGCCCGACGTGGGGCTCGAACTCACGAGCCATGAGATCATGACCTGAGCCCTGAGCCGAAGTCGGATGCTCAACTGACTGAGCCACCCAGCCCCAAAAGGAGAACATTTTTGAGAAAAGGAAGAAATAGCATTGTGTTCATGTCTTCTGAGAATATAGTGAGTTCTGATGTAAGCCCAGATTTACTTAGCTGATTTGTGGCATTAATTATATCTCCCCGTACCTAGCATAATATCAAGTAGACTTTAATGGTTGGTTATTAAGGAAGTCCTAGTATAATGATATACTTCTTTGTATAAATGTATATTCAACCTTAGTTCAAGAATCCAGGTCTTACGGTGGGGAAACATAAGTTGTTCGTGTGTGCGGGCCGCAGAAGGTTATGCACGTGTGTGTGTGTAGAGCCTCCCCCTGTGACTCACCAGTGTTCATCTAATGCCACGTAACATCATCTCAAAATACGGTGGCCGGAAGAACAATCGGCATTCGCATCCGCTGCCAGTGTCTGTGGCTCAGGTATTGATTGAGCGGTTCTGACTCAGGATCGTGCATGAGGCTGCAGCTGGGCCTGGGCCGTGGTCTGACGGCCCGACGGGGGCTTGGGGGGCCCGCTTCTGTGGGGTTGCGGCGCACAGAACCCTTCCCTGCTGGCAGGGTGGTCTCTGTGCCTTTCTGTTTTGTGTATGTTGCCCTTCTAGTTCTTCTCCCTCCTTAAAGTTCTCTCTGGAGCTTTGTGGATCTGTCATAAAAACTTGGGGATAAGTGGCGAGAGGAACACGTCATTATGATGGAAGGTCGCTGCCGGCAGGGCATCTCTAGGGAACCGGGCCTGGTTTTCTCTCACGGAATGTAAGATGACTGTGTGAAAACCATTGCCATTATTGGGGAAATTAGACAAGCCTGATACATATATAATGTATAATACATATACTGGGCATGTTATGTGCATAGTGGATTTAAAGAAAGGCTTGAGTTGAACAAAGTCATCTCCTAAAATGACTACCGTACTAAAATTATAAGTCCAAACTAGAGGTTTGGAGTGGTGATAATTCACATGGTTCGCAAAATTTAGTCTAAAGGGAAATTGTTTTGAACTATGACAACTTTGGATTTGTCTGTTCCTCATCCCAAGGCATGAGCCCTGACTCTGAAAGAGTTTTCCGGTTATATTTTATCCATTTGAGCCACAGTAATGTTCGTTTTGGTTTCCTGATTTAAAACAATTTATTAGGCATCTCTTTAGTTGATGCAAGAAAGCATGAATAAAAATATAAACATAACCTGGAGCCCCATTGCCAGAATAACTTTATTTGTGTACTCAAAAAATACGTGTGTGCCTTGAGAGGACTTTGAACCAAATCCAAAATATGTCATAAAACGTCTAAACCTCCTTCTTACAATATGTGCCTTCAAGGAGGCCAGTTAAATTTCTTTTATCTCCTTTCAGAAAAGTAAAAGATCTCTCTCTTTTTTAAAGTTTATTCGTTTTTGAGAGACAGAGAGAGCATGTGAGTGGCGGAGGGGCAGAGAGAGAGGGAGACACAGAATCCGAAGCAGGCCCCAGGCTCCGAGCGGTCAGCACAGAGCCTGATGCGGGCTCGAACTCACAAGCCTTTAGATCATGACCTGAGCCAAAGTCGGACGCTCAACTGACTGAGCCACCCAGGCGCCCCAAAATAAAAGATCTTTAATGAACATAGACATTCCAGGAGTCACGTCCACGTTTTAGCAGGTCCCCCCGGAAGAGGTTGTATCACATGCCCTGTCCTGACCCGTGCTTACTGTTACTTTTCACCAGTGCCTTCCCTTGAGGCTCCTGCATTCCAACCTCATTCCTGTTGGGGGCGACAGAGTGTCCCACAGCCGGTGTCAAATTAGCCCATCGTCCCTTGATGTGGATTTGGGCCGTTTGCAGGCTTTTGTAGTTACAGATCTTTATGCAGAGCTCCTGACATACCGTTGTTCCCCTTGAAGTGAGTTCCTCACCGTGGAATTCTTGAACCTGCTTTCGACTTCTTTGCGTTCGGCTGTTGCTTTCACGGCTGGGTTACTCAGCTCCAGATGTGGCGGCATCGGCCTAGAGTGCTATTTACCACTCTAAAGGGAACTGGGTTCTTTGAGGTTCCCTGGGACCTCAGGTAATTTCCTTGCTTGGATGCGTTAATAAGTTAAAAAGCTCAGGAGCTTGTCACCACGTGTGAGTGCCTCAGTGGAGAGTCAGCTGAGCATATGTGAGCTGGGAGGTACTGAAACAGTCCAGGGGCGTTTCATTCATTCCACACATGCTTTCTGGGTGTCTTGCGGACGTCGGGCACTGGGGGAACAGAGTCAGAAGGATGCGGTGCTTCTCGGCTTGGAGCTCGCTTCCGGTGGGGAGTGCTGTGTGCCAGGCAGCCCAGTGAGAGCACGAGCAGATGGGTGTGGGGGGGGGCTGGCCCAAGAAGGGCAGAGGATCGGACGTGTGCCTGGGAGACCAGGCGACGGTGGCTGTGAGCGGGAGGAAGGTGTCCCAGGTGGAGGCCACCGCAGGTGCAAAGGCTTGGAGGCATGGCGAACTGAGTCAAGGTAGTGGCGGAGGTCGGCCCTGGGGACTTTGTGTGGCCGCGTGAGAGGTCAGAAGCCCCGGTAGCGGCACGCGCAGGCGCTCAGGTACCATTTATGGCACCGCGTGGACCAGTGGTTAAAGGCGGGAGGACGGGCCTTGTGTAAGTGGTTTTGGATCATGTGGCACAATGTAGTTACCCGGCTTTTATTCTGCAAGCTAAGAAAGAGATTAAACATATAAACTCTATCTCCATCATATTGTAAGTGAAAGTACGTTTTATACCCAGTCAAGTAGCAAAGATAATCTGAAAAGAAAGGATGGTTTTTCCCAAGGAAAAAATAAATAGCAATACTATTGACACATGTATAAGTGTACATATGGACATGTTCACTGTGCGTGGGTTTGTAGGTCATGTTTGGATATGGTGTGTTTGCTGTGGTAAAGAACAACCCCGAGTCTCTGGGATTTAAAATAACAAAGGTTCGGGGCGCCCGGGTGGCTCAGTTGGCTAAGTGTCTGACTTCAGCTCAGGTCGTGATCTCACGGTTCATGAGTTCGAGCCCTGTGTCGGGCTCTGTGCTCTCAGCCTGCTTCGAGTTCTGTGTCTCCCTCTCTCTCTGCCCTTCCCCCCCTCACACTCGCAGGCACGGGCTCTCTGTCTCTCTCTCAAAAAAATAAACGTTAAAAAAATTAAAATAACAAAGATTCGCTTCTCATTCGCTCATTCGTGCTCTTCTGGGTTGGCTGGAGGTGGCGGTGGGACTCAGCTCTCCAAGCCCTCGCCCAGGCCCAGGCTGAGAGACGTCCCGTCTCTGAATTTCAGGGAGCGTCAACACAGAAAGAAGGGGATGTGGCCCCTGATGCCCTGTGTCCTGAAACTTCTGTCTGGAAGTAACAAATGCATTTCACTTACGCCTTGTTACCTAAAGCAAGATCGGTTGAGTCGGACTTCTAGAACCATGGGTGCATGCAGTTCTACCAAAATGGTTCTGGCAAGACGAGGAGACAGTGTGGGGACAGCTCCAGGGACTCCCACAACTGGATTGCCCTTGTTTTGTGTTTTGTTTTGTTTTTCACGGTTTTATTGTGTACCTTACCAATTCCCTCATGGACTGTCACCCACACGTGGGTGAGTGTGGGCCTTCCGCATGTAGATGACAGGAAAAGAGGATGAAAGACGCCCATCAGGGCGTTTTGTGTTTTTATTTTATTTTTTAATGTTTGTTTATTTTGGGGGAGAGAGAGACAGAGTGCAAACAGGGGAGGAGCAGGGAGGAAGGGAGACACAGAATCCCAAGCAGGCTCCAGGCTCCGAGCTGTCCACACAGAGCCCGACGCGGGGCTCGAACTCACGGACCGCGAGATCAAGACCCGAGCTGAAGTCGGATGCTCAACTGACTGAGCCACCCAGGTGCCCCCATCAGGACATTGTGAGGAATGCTGAGGGTTACTTGGGACAGCAAAACACCATAGGTGGTAAGCTTCCAACCACTCGTTTTTCTGCTAGACTCTCAGTGCGTTCACCTTATTATTGATAGCGCTGACAATGTTGAGTCAACAACTGTCAACGACAACTTCCTTTGCCCCTTTCTAGGAGATGCAGCAAAAAGCTCATTTCTGGCAATTTCAGTGTGACTCGGGGCTTCCTGTCAAGACTTGGGTCTCATTAATATCTCATCAAAATTTTTAATGTTGATAATGTGTTAAACGCGTAACGTATTTGGGATATGTTCGGTTAAGTAAAATGCATATTTAAGATGAATATCCCGTCTCTTTTTGCCTTTCTGAATGTGGCCACCAGGACATTTACAATTAATATGTGGCTTATATTCGTGGCTCCTGTTATATTTCTCACAGTGCTGACTCTGAATCTATAAAGAACTCAGACTGATCAATAAGGAAGAGAAGCCAGTAGGAAATGGCCAAGAGTGTAAATCAGTCCTTCACTGCAGAGGAAAAGCAGATGACCAATAAACGTGTGGAAGACCTTCAATCTGGCAGTTGGGAACCCAAGCTAAAATTGGTGAAGAAGAAAAGTTGGGGGGAACCTGGGTGACTCATTCAGTTGACCACCCGACTCTTGGTTTTAGCTCGGGTCTTGATCTCATGGTTCGTGAGTTCGAGCCCCATATCGGGCTCTACGCTGGCATCATGGAGCCTGCTTGGTATTTTTCTGTCCCTCTCTCTCTGCCCCTTCCCCTCCCCCCTTTCAAAATAAATAAATAAACTTAAAAAAAAGAAAAAAAAAGAAAAGTTGGTATCGCTTACAGTATTGGATATTGGTGAGAATGAAGATTGTAACTTGGATATACCAGTGGTGGCATTTAAGTAATTACAACCACTTTGGGGAGAATTTTGGCAGATTCTGCCTATGTATATAGGTATTTCTTGCCTGGGGATGATTTTGCCCTCCCCTCCCCGGGCTGGGGGGTATTTGGCAATGTCTGGAGACATTTTGGGTTGTCATTAATTGGGGGTGAAGGATGCTCCTGGCATTTAGTGAGTAGTGGCCAGGGATGCACTTAAACATCCTTCAGTACATGGCTCACCTCTCACAATAAACGGCTACGGGGCCTGAATATAAGTGGTGCTGTAGTCGAGAAACCCTGACTTCTAGATGCCGATTCCAAGGTAGAGCTCTAGCTGGTGTGCGTGAGGAGATACAGACCAAGGTTTTCACTCAGTGCTCCATATTTACAGTTGAGGAACTTTGGAACCACTTTAAGTGTCTGCCAGTTTGGGGGTATAAATGACCGGCGAGAGACCCATGTTTGAAGATGATACATCTCACATCTAGCGCCGAGGAAATCAGGGTGCGTGCTTGTATATCCATGGAAATACAACTTTTCTGTAAATATTTAAAATACAAACTAACAACTCTATATTTAACCTATTGCTTATGGACACATGCATTGGTAATGAAAATTCAAAAGGCAAGTCAGGATACATATCAGCGCAGAAACTGGTTGCCTCTGGGGAGGAAGGATACAAAAGGAATGTCAGCTCCTTCTGGAATGTTGACTTCTCACAGGAATGTGGAGCCATTATGAGAGAATATTAGCCTTTGTTCATGTAGCTGAGTGACGAGGGTGTTTGTTACCTTACTGACTTTCTACTTTACTTTTCTCAGTATTTGGAATGAGTCTACAAGGAACACTCTTGCATACATCCCGGAGATTGCTGCTGGGTGTAGGGGCTGTCTGTGCACAAGTGGATTGTCAGGGGCTATGCTGATTTCTGCCTGGTTCCCTTGCGTCCCCCAGCGTTGAACTGTGCCTGACACAACTAGGCCCTCAGGAAGCGTGTGTTTGCACGCGCTGTACACGGAATGTTCCATGGTGCTCGTTCCTGTGAACTGCCTTCTGAGAGGTGCTGGGGTTACACACTGCAGTGGGAGGTGCCCTTGGGACCTGCCTGCTGGCCAGGTGGTCACCCCCAACCCCTTTCCACCAGACCTGGACATCTCTTTACCCTCCAAACTTCTGACAACACATCGGAAGAAGTAATCCGGCTCCAGATACTAAAAAATCACACCTAGGAAGTCTTACAAGTGTGTGTCTTTAAAGGAAAATAGATGTTGTATCTTAGAAATTGCACGCTAACGTGCATTCTTGGGGAGACGCTTCAGAGAGGAAGTTTGCTGCCTGGGCGGTTGAGTTCATGCAACTCCCCTAACACAGGCAGGCAGGGTTTGCCTCGAGCCACAACCGTTTCTTAGTTTAATGAAGAATTTAAGAGGAGCGGTGCCATTTGACATGCATCATCGGGCGTCTCTATAAGACGGCTCAGGTCAAGGATCCCCTGCCGTGCAGGTGCACAGACCTCTCCCACGCCCCTTCCGTGTTCCGGGCATGGGAAGCATTCCTGCCTGCGGGGCTGGGCTTGTCGCTTCATCACTCACCTTCTCTCCATAATATATGGAAATAATGGACTGGTGTCAGGGGAAGACTTTTATAGAATACCCAGCCCCTTCCTTTGGGAACCTCGTTGAGAGAATAGGTTAATTAGATGGGAAGGAGGTGTTTTCACAAGACTCTCAGAGTAGATCGTCTGTGTCAGTCTTCTGCTTGCACAGGTCCGAGTGTGTCTGCTCTACTGTGTGGGGCTGAACCAGGAACCCGTCCCTCGCAGGGACCTCTCTTTTCTCGGGCCATTGTCTTTGCTGCATCCAGTGGTCTGATTTATTTTTATCCTGGATTCCCACCTCCACCCTGCAGTGGGCCATTCTTAGGCCCTTGATTTTAATTCACATCATCTTGGACGTTAACAGAGGAACACTTTGCTCTGATTTTAGTTCTAGACGGCCAGCCTAGCATCTGTTTTATTAACGTCTGTCTGACAGACTTCCAGGTGTGCACACAGCGCTTCCCCCGAGAGTATGGATTTTCCTGACCATCCCCCAACAACTGCTCCCTTGACCTAATCAGCCATCCCAATTGTGAGCATGTCTCAAGGGAGCAGGAACCGCTTCTCAGAGTAAAACATCTCCTCACCGAAGCTGCAAATGTTTTACGAGGTGCGAAACACAAAAGCAACGTTTTACAAAGTGATAGTTTGGTGAGGAATGTTTAACGCCTGCAAGCTCAGGCAATGTGAGGGTGATCGTAGTTGCTGGATTTTTTTGCCTTCCGAGCGCGTGTGTCAGGAAGGGCATGGGCCAAGGTGGGAGCAGCAGAAGGCTGACGGTAGACACTGCCCGCTGTCCAGAGGGTCCTGGCCATGCCCTTGCCATCAAAATGTGGTAGCACAAAGGCCAAATCCATTTGCCCTCTGGGAAGAAGCTGTTTACTAAAATTCCTAGTATTCATTTATTTGTTCAACAAGTACGTAACAGCTCGGCATCGTTCTTGGAGCTGAGGACGCGGCAGTGACCGACATAGATCAAATTCCCATCCTGGGATTTACTTTTTCATCATGGCGCCCATTAATCATAAATAAGATTGTTGAAACTGTGCCAAACACAGTATGGCCAACAAATCACACCCACGCTAGCCATAACTCATGGCATCTTCTAGAAATAACAGCATATCTTTAGAGGACTGAGTTGCTTAAGTTTATTCCTAAAGCTGCATAAACATTTCCTGCTTCCTGCCGGTGGTATCGTGATAGAGAACGGAGAGGTGTTTTATAGACACGGGTTTTCGAGTAACTCTAGCTAATTCCCTTGGTACCAAACTTTAAACGGTTGTACTATGAATGATGGAATTTTGTTCTCGCATCAGAACATGGGCAATACCCTTTTCCTTCTGGATAGGGATCAGGATATCCTTCTGATCAGGATAATTACTGTACCTACTTTTGTACTATATGGCTGTGGGATTTCTATGGGCTTCTTGGTGTCCCGGTCTCTTCACTTGGCTGTTTGTCATCTCCTGCTTCGTCTGCCCGCTGCCCCTCCTCCCCTCCTCACAGATGGTTCTTTCCTTGACTGTTTACAGTGGTGGTTATAAAACTGTATTTCCTGGGGCGCCTGGGTGGCGCAGTCGGTTAAGCGTCCGACTTCAGCCAGGTCACGATCTCGCGGTCCGTGAGTTCGAGCCCCGCGTCGGGCTCTGGGCTGACGGCTCGGAGCCTGGAGCCTGTTTCCGATTCTGTGTCTCCCTCTCTCTCTGCCCCTCCCCCGTTCATGCTCTGTCTCTCTCTGTCCCAAAAATAAATAAACGTTGGAAAAAAAAAAAAAACCAAAAAAAAACTGTATTTCCTAATGAGAATGTTATGAATGTAAACATCATTACTTGTACTTGTTTTTCATTGTGAATTAAAATCGTGTAAGTTCCTCACAAACACAACTTTGTTTTAAAGAATGTGAGCTGTACAAACATAACAAAAAAGAGGAGGGGGGTGGTGCCTGGGTGGCTCAGTTGGTTAAATGTTAAATGTTCAGCTCTTGATTTTGGCTCAGGTCACGACCTCACGGTTTGTGGGTTTGAGCCCAGCATCGGGCTCTGTTTTGACAGCACAGAGCCTGCTTGGGATTCTCTGTCTCCTTCTCTCTCTGTCCCTCCCCTGCTCGTGCTCTCTTTCTCTCTTAAAAGTAAATAAAGAATAAATGTAAACAAAATAAAATAAAGAATGTGAACTGTGCAGAAAAATAAAGAGTAAAAAGAATAAAAAGCAGTTCTTTCAAAGTGTTCCTTTCCCACACCTACCTTGAATTATTCTGGAGTCTCCAGAGAAATAGACCAACAGAATCTCTGTGTGTACCTGGAGATCTCTATATATCTCTGTGTGTCTCTCTATATGTATTTATAGCTAGATACACACACACAGATATATATCTATTTAGCTACATATAATTATATAACAATTACATGTAACTATGTAGATGTGTGTATATTTGTGTGTTTAAATGTTAGTCTCATTAAAAACAAAGAAACAAACAAACGAAAAACCCCAAAAAACAAAAAAACCTCCTTCACAGAAATACCTAGAATAATGTTTGACCAGATACCTGGGTGCAATGTAAATTTATGACACATCAACTTAACCATCACATGCACTCTATTCCCATTCCTTCTACAGAGGGCATTAATACGTTGGTGTAATTCATCTAGATGTTTCTTGTGCATTTTCTGGATGTTTGTGTGTGTGTGTTGATCACCTTTCTTCTTCCTGCCTCCCTCTCTTTATTTGTCAACATAATAAATGATGCTGCTAATATCCTGGTGTTAGATCCTCCTTTCTTCCTGCAAGGAATGGGGTCTGCATTTGTTTATTTGTTTTTTTTCCATGTACTAACCCTTACAATTTTTAAGCAGAAGCATCTCAACCCATTTTGTTGTTGTCCTTCCAACTTTTCTGTGGTGTGTTGGCTTCAAAATTAAGCTTCTGTTTGGAGGGACTAGAATTTCCTGCTGATGTCCAAATGGGAACTTCCACTTGTAGGTAGTTTACTTATTTTTTTTCTTAATAATATTATTTTATTCTCATGGACAGTTTGCTTATAATTAAAAAAAAAATCCTATATGTGGCTTTAGGAACCATCCACAAATGGGCTTCTGTCATTAGAGCAAGTGGTTAATATTTATCTGCCTTTTTAAAAAAATGTTTATTTATTTTTGAGAGAGAGAGAGAGAGAGTGAGCTGGGGAGGGGCAGAGAGAGAGAGGGAGACACGGAATCCGAAGCAAGCTCCAGGCTCTGAGCTGTCAGCACAGAGCCCGATGCGGGGCTCGAACTCACGAACCGTGAGATCATGACCTGAGCCGAAGTCGGATGCTCCTTCGACTGAGCCACCCAGGTGCTCCAATATTTATTTGCCTTTGTGATGAGACTTTTGTTGCGGTTGGTCTTGGGAAACCATGGTCTGAGGGGGCCAAGGACTGTACCTCCAACGTTCCTGTCAAGGGGCACCAAGGGGCCCCAGTTTAAACAGAGTTTAACCTGTAGTTAAACACTAACCTTACACAGGGAAATATCAGACTTATGGGATAGACTCCCAGGGGGCAGGGAACAAAGACAATTCTTTTTAATAGTAATGTAAGTCAGTCTCTGCTGGGAGACTAGATATATCCCTTCTGTTTCTGATACCATCTTATCCTGAGCCTTCCAAGTTAGTTGTCTCTTTTTCCCCCGACACTCTTCATTTTTGACCTAAGGTCGTGCCAAGATTTCCCCAAGGCTACTGCCAGCAGCAGCGTGCTGACGGTTTGGGAAGTCTTACATTAGGTGGCTGGAAGGGGCTGTAGGTCCAGAGTGGACCCTCCCAGTGGTTGTGGTAGCAAGGAATGGAGGTGAGCATCTCAAAAGAGAGAGCTGAGCCAAGAGGCGGGTGCACGGGAGCACTGGAGAACATCCATTGCTTCGTTATCTGCCGACGGAAATTCCTCCTTTTAACCCGGAGTCCTGAGGTAACCATCGGATGGCCAGACTGGCAAAGGTGGACACCCTTTGGGATATTTCTGAAGGGCAGGTTTTCAATATGTGGTGAAAGCTTTCAAGATACCCCTTTACTACAGGCCAGAAATACTGCTCTGAGAATGTCTCCTGAGACCGTAAGGAATGAGATGCATGACGGTGTGGTTCGGGGGACTTCCACTGCAAATTTTACTCATAATAGCGAGAAATAGGAATCAATCTCAGTATCTAGGAGTGAGGATTCATTAAATAACTATGAATCGTTATTATATAGTAGATACTATTGTAGATATATAATGGCTATTGTATACTAGATACTACTGTGCTGTGTTCTAGAATATAATGTTCCGTGTCTGCTGGAGATGTTGACACGGAGTGTTTTTATTGATTTGAAAAGATGTTGCTCATATATTCCTCATTGAAACATAATAGCAGATAATCCTATTTTGGCATAGAAAAAATGTGTGTGTGTGTGTGTGTGTAAGATTGTGTATGTCTGGGTAATTTTTTTCTTCTCTGTTTTCAGATTTTTTTTCTGTAATAAATATGAGCCTCTTGTGTAATCATGTAGAAAGGAAGAGGTTACATTGTGTCCAGCATGCCTTGTTTATAAGTCTGCAAATTGTAGACCACTTGAGAAATACCTCCATCCAAAGAAGTTCAAAATGAGATTTTGGCACTTGCCAAATGGAGTCACAAGTTTTCCAGACCCTTTATGCAGCAGTGAGCTGACAAGGTGGGTGGGGGGATGTGGATGTTGGTGGCAGTGAACTCTAGTTATCAGAGAAGCTGAAAGCTTTAGCAGCTTGTAAGCCTGGGATCACTTGTGCTCTCTTCTCTTTAAATTTTTCTTTAATGTTTATTTATTTTTGAGAGAGAGACAGAGAGAGAGAGAAAGAGTAATGTTTATTTATTTTTGAGAGAGAGACAGAGAGAGAAAGAGTAATGTTTATTTATTTTTGAGAGAGAGAGAGAGAGAGAGAGAGAGAGCGAGGAAGGGAGAGAGAAAGAACGAGACATAGAATCTGAAGCAGGCTCCAGGCTCCGAGCTGTCAACACAGAGCCTGATGCGGGGCTCGAGCTCACAAACCGTGAGATCATGACCTGAGCCGAAGTCAGATGCTTAACCGACTGAGCCACCCAGGCTCTCTCTTCTCTTTAAAATTATTGTGAAACGTTTCACTCTGTAGACAGAATGACTTAGTGCAAAGAATGTAATAAGCCGGGGCATATTAAATAGCCTTTATTATAGTCCCAACATTATCGAGATCCTGGCATTGTAGAGCAGGTGTCAGTATTTAAAAAATCTGTGGTAGTCTCTAAGACGAAAGATTCTAACATTTGTGATTCGCTCTTCTCTTTTGGGACAGCAACTAGGACCTTATTGAGATAAGCCGGTGGGAGCGCCCCTGCCTCCTCCTTGTTCCGCGAAGAACTGCATTCTTGTTAAAAGTCTGGCAACAGTAGAGCTGGGTCACCGTGGAGTGGCTCCAGAATTAAGCTCTGCATCCCCCGTGGGGTGGTTGTGTGTGGCTGGCGGGGCTCAGATCATGCGATCATTAACTCCAGATTGACACGTCTTTCCCTGGGCTGAGTTTTTGCACATGCCGCTGAATCCACGTGTGTGAGGAGCCTTCGATCGTTTTCCTTTGTTACGAAGCGTTGGGTCAGCTCAGCTCAGCTGCTGCTGTAGCAAAACACTGTAAAGTGGATGGCTTGTCAACAGCGGGAATTTGTTTCTCACGGTTCCGGAGCCTTGGCCATCTGAGACCGGGGTGCCGGCACGGCCGGGTTCTGGTGGGGGCATGCTTCCCGGCTCACGGATGACCGCCGTCACCGCTTGCCCAGCATGCGCGGGAATCCCCTGGGACGTCTTTTTTCTGACACCGGATCCGTGTCGTTTCTCCATCCCAGTTCTCCAGCTCTCTGACCCCAACAGGGTCTCCAACAATTAATTCTGACACAGAGTTAGCACAGACCCCACAGGTTTTGGACGCAGGCCCACAAGACTGCCCCCACTTTCAGACTCCGGTGTCCACCCACGGGCCATAAAATTTGGGGATTCCCCCGCCCGCCCTCCACCTTCATGTTCGATAATTTGCTGGAATAACTCCCAGAACTCAGGAAGGCCCTTGACTGACTATCCCTGGCTTATCATAAAGGGTGAAAGTCGGAAACAGCCGAATGGAAGAGGTGCTCAGGGCAGGGTGTGGGAAAGGGTGTAGCGATCACATGCCCTTCCTGGTGTGCCACCCACCCAGCACCCCAGCCCCTCGATGTGTCCACCCACCCGGAAGCTCCCCAAACCCTGTCGTTCAGGAGTTTTTATGAAACTTACGTTAAGCAGACATGGTTTGCTCTAGCCGTCCAGTCATTGGCTACTGGGTGATCGCACTTGGTCTGCAGCCCTGCTCCCCCCACAGAGGTAGGGTTGGGTGATACAGAGCAGTGACGAGATCCGACCTCCAACGTACATGGTGGGTGGTCTTTCTAGAGACTGGCCCCCCTTTGGAAGCTACCAGCGCCCTGTCCCCGATGTGCGTCATCTCTTCTGCGTGTAAGAAACAGTCGTTTCTGAGGGTTTTAAGAGCTGTGCACCAGGAACTGGGGACAAAAACCAAATCGTTTGATTTTTATTACACACCCCCTCCCAACTGGTCTCCCCGCTTCCACTCTGGTCTCCTAGCGTATCTCCGTCCAGCGGCCGGCCGGGACGCTGGTACTCGGTCTGAGCACTTGTGCGGTGGCCTCTGGGTCCTGATGCGCCCTTGACTTCCTCCTTCTGGTTCTCACTGCTCCAGCCCCACGGCCCCCTTCCCTCACCTCCTTCCCGTCTGTGTCCAATGACGTCTTCCCAGGGAGGCCCCCGCCCCCCACCTCTGAGCATCCTACCTGAGACCGAGCCACGTCCCCCCTGCACTCACAGCCTCTCTTACCCTAATCTACCTTCTAACCGTCATTACCCGTATGTTAGGCGTAGAGTTTGCTGTTTTTCCTCCCGCTAGAAGGCGAACCACGTAGGGCCGGAGTCTTGGGTCCCTGGTGTTTTCCAGGCACTGTGCCTCCCTCGCGGTCAGCGCTCGATATTAACGCTGGAGGACGAGAACATGGCTGGCTTGTTCTAAACTGCCACCCAGAACCTGGACTCAGGGTTCTCTGTTCCCACCACTGCTCGCCCAGCACCCCCCTCCCTGCCCCCAGGGGACGGTACACGGCACACGGGGCCTGCAGGGGTGATGCTTGGGCTCTGCCCCTCTGACCCGCTTCCCTCTTCACTTCTAGACCGGCCTTATTGTCGCCTGCTACCACGGCTTTGTGGATACTGTTGTGGTCTTAGCAGAGTGCCCCCACGTTGACGTCAACTGGCAGGACAGCGAGGGGAACACGGCCCTAATCACGGCTGCGCAGGCAGGTAAGACCCAGCTCTTCCCTCCCAGAGCCGAGGCTGGGGAGCAGCTACCGGGTGGTGGGGTTGAGGGGGCCCCCCCCGCACATGCACTCAGCTCGCGAGATTATTGTAAAGACGGGAATTGATCAGAAATCCGTTCTCCGAGTAAGAGGTGCGAAAAACTGCTGCTCAGTATGCAAACACATCATTGTAGTGCATTCGGGACGATGCAGAGTTTACTTGTGCACAGCTCAGCGTTGGGCGGACCTCACCCTGACGCCCGAACGTGACGCTGCATCGGCCACCCGGCCTTGTCATCCTTCACCTAGAGCCTCGCGCCCCACCGGGTCCTTGGAGCTGGGGTCCGGGAGAGGCTGGTGGACTCCTAGCTGAAAGAGACACAAGTGAGAGTTACTGTATCAAATCGGCGTATTTACAAGGTCACCTGACACTTGCCTGCAGCGTGAAGACGAGCCAGGAGCTGCCTGCTAAGGGTGTGTCAGGGCAATGAGGCAGGACTGTTGGGGAGACAGCTCGGCAGGTGTGCGTCCCACTGAGTGTCCTCCGGCCCAAGACGGTCATTGCCAGGAGTGGCACTTCTGCTGTCCTCTTCTAGCATCATTTGTGGGAGACAGACGCAAAGCTGTGCTCATCCCTTCAGAACCATGCGTCATTTGTAACTGTGGTCTTGAGTGGGTTTGTCACTCGACCACTTTGTGGCTACTTTGTGGCCAAGAGCCAAACTCTTGGCTTCCGAGAGTAATCTGTTTCGTCAGTCGGGCTGTCAGTCGCAAAGAAGCCCTTCCCTCTGAGTCGGGAAGAAAAGGCGTTCGCTTATTACAGGAATGTAGGACCCCTCACCGTGTCACTGGGAGCTGCCGAGTGTTGGACTCGGGGCTGGGAGGCTGGCAGAGATAGCCCAAGCCATGCCGCACATTGATTCTGGAAACACAGCGTCTGCTGCTACCACCGTAGCGAGACCTCTCAGTCCCGTATTTTGCATCACGAGCGCCTGGGTCAGAGCCAGTGTGGGTGACTCGGACCCAGGGAGCCCAGGGAGCCCGCAAAGCCTGCATCTGGCAGTTCCATTCCCCGTAATGTAGCAGGAAGTAGTCTGTACGTGCTGCTTTTCGGTCGAGGTGGGTGAGCGGAGAATTCCCCAAACGTAGGGGCCAGGCTGTGCGAACACCCGTTCGCCTCAGCAGGTTTCAGGGTTTGAAGCTTTGCCCTCTAGAGGCACCCCACGCTTTGTAAAGCCCAGGTCCGTAGTGTCCTGAACGGCAAAGGTGTAAGAGGCTATCGTGAGGCATTCAGTGATCGTGGCTCCTTATTCAACCCCTCCCCCTGGCCGGGAACCAGGGATGCCAAAGTCAAGGGCAGTTCTGCCCTCAAGTAATTCTCCAGCTCGGTAGGCATCTGACGGCAGGTGCACTGGGTGGTGTGGGCAGAATGGGCCTGGGGGTTCAGGATAGGGGTCGGGCAAGAGGGGGGCTTGAACTGAGTGCCAAGGAACTCAGAGGGAGGCCGTGGCAGGCGAGGCATCCAAAGGCGCGGGGCCAGGAGGGAGCCCGGCGCTACTCAGGCACTGTATGTGGCAGTGGGATTGAGTGTGACTAGCAGAGGTGAGGGGTGGTCCCGTGAGGAGATGGGGACCAGATCATTAAGGGTCTAGGGACCAAATCCGTCTGGGTGCCATGAGGCTGGGTGTGTGAAGCCAGGGGCTGACCAATCCTGGGAGTCCAGAAGCGATTTCAGAGGCAGAGAAGGAGCAAAAAAGCTGCCCGGCGGAAAGTGACGTGTGATGTGGATGGTGGAGGGGAGGTGGCAGCTGGGGTGGCCTCTAGCCTCGGGACAGGGGATGACTGATGCAGAGGGGTACACGGAGAGCAGTAGGTAGGGAAGCACCGGCCCCATCTGGCACGCAGGCCTTTGAGACGTGGCACGTGTAAGAGGTCCCCACGGCAGGTGGACGGTCTGGAGCTCCAAACTCCAGTGCTCCCATGGGGGACAGATCGGGGCGTCAGGGGTGGGTGGAGAGTGGGGCCCACGGCACAGACCAGGCGTGAACACTAGGAGAACGTGCAGTAGGAAGAGATTTCCTTTCTTGCTGATTGGCAAGAACTCTGTGTGTGTTAAGGATTTTGGTTGTGGTTTAATACCCGTGAGACACCTTCTGAATTCTTGCCTTTTCAAAATGTCGCATTGGGACGTCTGGGTGGCTCAGTCAGATAGGCGTCCGACTTCGGCTCAGGTCATGATTTCGTGGTCTGTGGGTTTGAGCCCCACGTGGGGCTCTGTGCTGACAGCTCGGAGCCTGGAGCCTGCTTCGGATTCTGTGTCTCCCTCTCTGCTCCTCCCCCGCTCACACTTGTGTGTGCACTCTCTCTCTCTCAAAAATAAACATCCAAAAAATTTTTTTAATTGAAAAAAGAAAATGCATTTTGTGTTCACATAAGAGCAACAATCTGTCCTTTGCCCTTTTCTTCCCTCATTGAGTGTTGCAGGGGAATCAGTGGGAGTCCAGCCTGTGTTTGTGTCTTTGTTGATAACCTGGGTATTGCTGAGACTTGGAAATATCTCCCGTCTCATCCTTGACATTGAAAACACCCCCTCCCCAACTATCCTACCTCTCAGCTCCTCTCTGTGCTCGTTTTGACTTATATTAGGTATATTTTTACTGCAGGAAACACTTTTCTGTTAATCTCTTTGAAACACTACCCGCCTTGTTTTGTTCTTTCTTCCTGAGATTCCCTCTTAGGGGGAGAATAAGTCACCTGGTCCTGCGTCACCGCTTTCTCTCTCCTTTTTTTCTTTTCCCTATCCTTTTAAGCACTGGGTAAATTCTGCATATTACTTCAGTAGTTTATTTTCTGCCATTCACTGGGTTACATTTACTTTATTCGTCTTGAACATGTGTAGGGTCAGTCTGTTCAGCCGTCTGTAACAAAAGTCCCAGAAACTGGGGGGTGGGGATTAAACAACAGAAATTTGTTTCTCCGAGTTCTGGAGGCTGGGAATCCAGGATCAAGACGTCAGGGGATTTGGTTCCTGGTAAGGACTCTCTTCCTGGCTTCTTGTACATGGTGCCTCCCTGCTGTGTCCTCACTCCGTGGAGAGAGAGCGTGAGGTCTCTGGTGTCTCCTCCTATTTATTTACTTGTTTGTTTACTCATTTTGAGAGAGAGAGAGCGAGCGAGCAGGGGAGAGAGGCAGAGGGAGAGAGAGAATCCTACGCAGGCTTCGTGCTCAGCACAGAGCTCGACTCGGGGCTTGATCCCATGACCCTGAGATCATGACCTGAGCCCAAATCAAGAGTCGGACGCTCAACTGACTGAGCCAGCCAGCCGCCCCGTGGTGTCTCCTCTTACAAGGACACCTGTCCAATTGGATCAGGGCTCCCCTGTGACCACATGGAACTTTAATTATTTCCACAATGGCCCTATCTCCAAATGTAGTCACACTGGGTCTTGGGGTTTCAACGTATGAATTGTGGGGGGGGGGGGACATGAACATTCATTCTGTAACACCCATCCTTATGCAGGGACCGTGCTTTTCCTGAACTGATGTATTTTAAGTCGAAGATGACGTAGGCCCTCTCAGGGTTAGAGAGAGGCCCAGCAAAGGGGGGACTGCTGAGCCTAGGCTCAGGGCCCATGGCCCTGCAGTGCAGGCAGAGGAATCGGAGGCTACACGCAGCCCTGGTTCGTCCCTGCGGTTTCATTTCCAGGCTGCGCGTGGTGGGGCAGCAGCCCGTGTTATGAGGACGAGCCCCCACCATCACGTGCTCGCTCTGCGCTGGGACCACCAGGGACTTCCTGTCCGGCCTTGTGTGCTGGGTGGGTCTCGGTGCCCCCCCCCCCCAGCCCACCTTTCTTTCTGGCCCCGCCCTTCTCGTTTGGGCCGCTGCTGACTTTCCCAAGGTCTTGATGGGCTGCTTGGGGCCTCCCCTGCGTCCCACATCCGTCTCCACCTCCAGCGGTCCCTTCGTTACTCCTTTGGTCACCCGTGGGAGGCAGGGAAGGGGACGAGACTCGTGTGTTCATGGCCCCCCACTCTGACCTCAAGAGAGCTGGGGGTCCCTGCTGGAGCCTCTCCTCGGCTTGGGTCAGGTTGCAGCGTGGTTACATCACTAGGGATGATCCAAGCATGGCCGGGGTGTATTTAGTTACATGGGCACCACGGGTAGACGAGTAGTGGGCAGGTGCCCGGGCCGTGGCCCGGACTGGGTGGTCCAGCGGGATGGCTGTCCTGGGCGCTTTCTCCGCCTGGCACCGGGGGTGTGCCACTCAGTTGAGTATAAAATAGAACACACAGTGTTTGGAAGAAAACCACATAAGCAGCTGAAGGTCAACACAGAAAGCCAGTCGAGTTCAGGGTGAAAATCTCCTAGCTCCTCCCTCACTCCCAGGGCTCCAGCTCTGTTGTCTGGAGGTAGCTGTGGTTAATTTGATGTGTACATGGCTTTTCTTCTATCTTCTTAAACAATAGGTATATCATTACAATCTATTTTCTTTTCTTGTTTTTTTTTTAATGTTTATTTATTTGGTTGGAGAGAGAGAGTGAGAGAGAGAGAGAAAATGAGCAGGGGAGGGGCAGAGAGGGAGAGAGAGGATCTCAAGCAGTCTCGGAGCTGTTGGCACAGAGCCCGACACGGGGGCTTGATCTCCTGGTCCATGAAATCATGACCTGAGCCGAAATCAAGAGTTGGACGCTCAACTGAGCCACCCAGGGGCCCCGCTTTCCTTGTTTTTAAGTTTTCTCTTTCTGCTGGTGTCCGTGATCCTTAACTTGCTTACTGAGTTGCTCAAGCCGGGAATGAGGCCACTTCTCCGGCCCCACCCTCTTCTCCACCTGGCTCCCCCTCCCTGTTCCTGGGCTCTGACGCCTGGGACATCCGCCCCAAGCCTGCTTTAGAACTGACTAGTTTGGGGGGTGCTGGGAGGGGAGGGTTTTTTTTGCCACCTTAAAAAATCTGACTGAAAAGCATTTCCTTGTTTGTCTTAATTGCCTCAAAGGAGGAAGTGATTTTTCCCTAATTTGTGTCTGAAGGTGGCGAGGGGACCTCCAGGGGTTGCCCCTCTCCCTGTGAACATTGGGACCTTACAACACAGCCTGGTTCTCATCACCAGCCCGGGGTGGGTAATCTGTGTTTTGATGCAGGTTTGGTTAAAACAAGGATCGCCTAGCTCTGCCCCCAGAGTTTCAGATTGAAAAAGTCTGGGGAGGGGCCTGAGAATGTGCATCTCACTAAGTTCCCAGCCCATGCTGCTGCTGGTCTGGGGATCCCACGGGGAGAAGGGCAGAGAGAGGGAGACACAGAATCTGAAGCACGCTCCGGCCTCTGAGCTATCAGCACAAAACCCGATGCGAGGCTCGAACCCCCAAACCGCGAGATCATGACCCGGATGCTTAACTGACTGAGCCACCCGGGCGCCCCAGGGAATTGAGGTCGTGGAGGCTGTCATAGCTTGCAGTGACTGGGGACGTCTCTCGGTGGGCATTCAAGGCTGGGGAAGCCACGCGGCCCGGTGAGATGTCAGAGGGACGCAGAGGCGTCATTAAAGCGAGAATAAAGGAAAGCAGCGGAGAATCTGTTCGTGCCTTTCCCCGCTGTTTTAGGAAAGCGGCTATTTGAGCTTTCAGCTGAGACATGGTCGTGTCCCATTTTACCCCAATTGCATAACCAGTTTTATTTATTTGGTGAGTTCTTAATTCCAAAAGATGCCTAGTGATACGTGCTTACAGTAGAAAATCACCACGGAAGTATTCTTTTTTCTTTTTTTTCTTAAAAAGGTCGTGTTCCCCTCTCTCACATTCTCTATCTCACAAATCGACCAGCCGCCTACACTTCCAGACCTCAGCGTCTCCCTTTCAGACCCACACGTGTGTGCGTGTGCGTTTTATTTACGTGCGTAGGATAATTCCATAGAGACGTTGGCTTTAATTTTTTCCACTTCGTAGATCCAGGAGATCTCTTCATATCGACCCGTGGACCCAAGACTTACCTTGCTCTCATTGCAGCACACTCCTGAGTACGATTGTGCGTCTACGGCCGTGTCCCCCGTGTCCAGTAACTGTGAGGCAGTTCAGGAAACTGTAACTCACCCATTCTCTAGCAGATCCGCTCTTAAAACAAATATTTATTTAGCAATCACTTGACATCCAAGGGCTACCCACAGTGAGCCAAAGCACACAGAATCCAGCCTCCCAAACTTTGAGTGTAGTGCACGTGGGGTCTAAATTAGCCTGTTACAGACAGTGCTGTAGTGAAGTCGTTTGTGTCTGGGGGCGCATTTAAAAATATATATATATATATTTTAATGTTTATTTTTGAGAGAGAGAGCATGAGCAGGGGAGGGGCAGGGAGAGGGAGGGGGACAGAGGATCTGAAGCAGGCTCCGTGCGGACAGCCGCAAGCCCGATGTGGGGCTTGAACTCTGGAACGGTGAGATCACGACCTGAGCTGAAGTCAGATGCTAAACCGGTGAAGCCACCCAGGCGGCCCTGGGGGTGCGTTTCTGAAGAGGGTGTATTGAGCAACAGGTGTTGTCAGATGGCTGGAGTGAGGAATTGTAAGGGGACTGTCTGCAGAGGCGGGACCCCGGGAGAGTGACCCAGGCAGAGGCCTGCCCCTCAGTTCATTCACCTGACACTGCGAAGGGGAAGCTGGCAGTCTGTGGGGTGGGAGGGGGGTGGGAGGCAGGGGTGAGTACCCCCGTCTCTCCTTCTGCCGCAACCCCTGCTGAGCCACACCAGAGACCTCAGGGCTGAGAATGGGCAGGTGCCCTTTCTGGAGGCCAGCCTCTGCGCCCGAAAGCAGGGGCAGAGAAGGAAGGGGAAGAAATGCACGGGTAGATTCTTAGAACTCAATTGCTCGGTCAGAGGACACGCACATTTCCATAGCTGCTGCCAAAGGCCGCAACAATTTATACTTTCCACCAAGTTCCCAAGGGCATTCTTGCCAACCCTGGGAAAGATCAATCTTTAGTGTTTGCCAGTCCCTGAATTATGGTTTGCACTTGTGTTTGCCTGATTCCCACGGCAGCCCAGGATCTGCTATGAGGTTTCTGGGCGCAGTTGACCGAGCACCCAGTGAAACAGGGCTTCGATGACGAAGAAGCTGCCTTCTCTTGCAACACGATGTTTCTGAAGGCCGCGGTGATGCGGTTGCTTCATTGAGCGGCTCCGAGAGGCCAGGATCGGGGAGCCAGCTTCTCGGAAGTGCTGTTGACCTTTCCCTCGTGCTGCCAAGACTAACACAGGGAGACTTTGGGAGGGGGGAGCAAATCCCTGTCTGTGTCCTATTCTCTAGGGCAGGAAAACATTTCCAGATGCCTCCAACAGAGTTTTGTTTATATCTCACTGCCAGGGTTGTGTTACATGCCCCGTGCCAAAGCAAGTCACTGGCAAGGGTGACAGAATGACCCCAGATGACTTGGTCTGGTCAACGTTGGCCCCAACAGGATCCGTGTGGTTAAGGAAAACTTTAAAGCAACCAAATGTTTATATTATTTGATATCACAACTGAACTGAAGGTCGAGGGTCTTGGCTTTCTACTGCACTCAGCATTCATGAGTATAAATTAAGACGCAAATACCTTTGATCTGCCTGTTGAATGGTTCTCTAAGAAGTCTAACCTCTTCAGATACTTAATGCATAATAAAAATCCCACTGAATCTGTGTTAGGCCTTTACAATGGAGAGAGTGTATGAAAATAAATCCTCAAATAATCCCTAAATCTCATTTAGCCAGCAATTTCAACCTCTATCCCGCCCCAACAACAACAAAAAAATATAAAGTAAGGTAACCAAAGAAATGAGTTAGTCTCAGGAATGGAGTTAGGCATTTCCTTTCTCCGTTTCTCGTTCCTCTTTGACAGGAGTGTGACAACGTGAGGAAGTAGCAGGCGTCTTTTTGAGCTGGTGACACTATAGAGTTGGTTGGGTCTAAGTAACCTCTGGCGTCCTTGAAACTTGTTATTCCTTGAACTTATTTTTACAGTTCTGAAGGAAATGCACTGAGAGCTGGCCCGACATTCTGTATGCCTCTTACTGCAGAGGGCAGGGTGGCAGTGAGGACTGGGGCTGGGGGTGTGTAGGGGGGGATGCTCAGGCTGCCCGTGCAAGGCCTGGCTCATGTACCGGATTTGGGGAGGGCCCCTTTCAGAGGAGAATGCATGACTCGGCTCGAAACCGGGAATAAATGCCTCTTCAGTTTATTTATTCTGTTATCACCTCCCACAGTCATGATTTTAGTCTGACTTCATTCTGATTTTTCTTTTTAGTTTTTTGAAGTGTTTTCCTTTTTCTTGGTTTCTGTGTGTTTTGATTAAGAAAGTAGAGGTTGGCAGGTTTCTGGGTTTTCCTAGCATTGCCCTGCCTTTTCCTGTAAACTCCTGTTTCCTGAGCCCTTCTCTCTGGCCACTGCAGTGCCTCTCCAGGCAACAGCTCACCCTGCTGTTCATTCAGACACCTGCCTGCCCCGCAGACTGAGAGGAAGCCCGTCAATGACTTTCTCACACTCCCTTCTCGGTATCTCCCCACCCTCCCCACCCCACTTGGGGAGCATCTATTTGCGCTTGTAGCTGTGGTTGGATGTGACATTTCCAAAGTCAACAGTTCCCTCTACTGGCCTGATTTGGAAATTTGGAAGAGTACATTTCAAGTACCTGGAGTCAAACTAAGTCAAATCTTTGGACAACTCAAACCCTGTAACATTTTCCCATTTTTAGAGGAGCACGGGTTTATTGTCTGTTTCCTTCCCTCGAATAAAGGAGTAAACAAGACTCTTAGCCCAAAACTGGTATTCAATAAAATGTTGAGTTAATCAGCAATTAATACTTGTGATGTCCATGTAATTCTTACACAATGTAATTCCATGTCCTTAATTCTTATGTGGGTTATAGCTTGGTGATTAACCTTTTTGATAAGTGAATGTTTTCCAAGAGAGAGATAGTAATCCTTGAGCCATATCACTTTCCAGATATATATTTATTTTGCTGTCAGTTGGAAGTTTTGGATGTATGAGCACGGTCATGAGGGTTGTAGTGGTGGTGGGAATCCACAGCCACATGGAAATGTGGGTCTGGGATACAAGGATGGTTCATGTGCCTAATTCAGGCTTGGAGGACCAGCAAAGAGCTTCCATTGGAAGAGATGGCTTATCAAGTAGCTGGGTAACAGAGGAAAAACAAGTTTATAAACATGTATATTTCATGTACATACAGGAGATAACCAGGGAAAAATGAGTAACTCAAAGAGGTGACTTAGAACTCCAGCTTCTATGGGATCTTGAGCAAAGAACAAATATGCGGAAAAATGACAGGACAAAACAAAGTAGTTTTAGGCTTCCAGGGATGGTACTCTGTGGGAAGGTAAACTAATGGTAGCTAAAGTCTAGAAAGTTTGTCATGTAGATTTCTCTGGGGCCTCTCCAAGCTGATAGGATCTGCAGCTGCCTCAGCAATTAACTTTTCTCTTCCTGGTACAAAGAGAAGGAGGGACTCTTTTGGAAATTTGTGTCCTGCTTTTAAGCAAATGGGAGAGGGCAGGGAGCTTTCCTTGTGTCTGCCTTCAGTTTAAAATAATATATGTCAAAGTAGCATAATTTGGGGTGGCATCTTCTGCTACCTTTCAGGGAGCAGGGCCAGATTAAAAGGAGCTAGGTATTTATTTTATTTGTTTTTAAAGTTTTTGTTTATTTATTTTGAGAGAGAAAGGGCGAGCAGGGGAGGGGCAGAGAGAGAGGGAGAGAGAGAGAGAATCCCAAGCAGTCTCCGCACTGTCAGCACAGAGCCTGGTGCAGGTGAACTCACAGAACCCTGAGATCATGACCTGAGCTGAACTCAAGAGTCCGATGCTTAACCAGCTGAGCCACCCAGGTGCCCCAAAAGGAGCTAGCTTTCTAAAGAGTTGTGAAGTAGTAGAACCATTAAGGGTTTTAAGTGGTAGTTTTCTTGATCAGAAGAATTTCTTCTTCGAGTTATCATATTGGTAATGTGGAGAATTGATGAGAAGGCAGAAATGGAACTAAGGAGGACAGTTAGGAGATGGGCTGTAGCCCTTGGGGATGTGATGGTCCAGATCAGGGAGTAGTTATGGGGATGGGGAGACAAGAATAGACTTGCAAGATATTTAAGAGATGGGGTTGGCAGAATTGCATGATACTTTGGATGGGGGAAAAAGTGAGGGAGGGCTGAAGACGAAGCCCAGATTTCTGGCTTGGACACCTAGGTGATTGGTGATGTTCATCACTGAATAAGGAATGTGAGAGAGAGGAACAGGTTTCGAAGAAACCTGTTTTGGGTTTGATTTGTTTGTGGGACACTCAAGATGAAATATCCATTAGACAGATATTTAGCTAAGAAAGTCACGAAGAGGAACAGAGCTAGAGATAAGCAGTCTGGGAGTTCTAGAGTGATATCTGGATCCAGGAGAACAGATAGGTCACCGAGGAAGAGTGTATGGATAAGAGGAGGGCTTAGTTTTGCATCTGAGGCACAATAGCATTTCAGGAAGAAGAGAACAGAGACTCTCATAAAGGAAATTGAGGAGTGGCTGGAGAGATAGGAGGAAAATCAGAAGGGTGAACTATCAGGATATCCATGGAAAAAGAGTGTTTCGAAAGAGTGGAACAAGACAAGGGGTAAACTATGAAGACGTCAAGGAAGAGGAAAACTGACTGATAGCCATTGGGTTCCCCTACAACATGGTCATTGGGGACTGATGGAAAGTACTTTCAGGAGGATTTGGGGAGTGTAAGTAGCAAGAGTGAGAGTGGATGACTCAGGAAGTTGAGCTTAGAAGTCAGATGACTGAGGGTCGGGGCTGGAATGGGCAGACAGGTTCACAGGATTATTACTGGTCATTGCAATGGACTGGATGTTTGTGTTCCTTCCAAACTTGTGTTAAATCCTGACCCCCAAGATGATGGTATTATGAGGTGGGCTTTTGGGAGATGATGAGGTCATGATGGTGGAGCCCTCATGAATAGCATTAGTGCTTTTAGAAAAGAGACTCCAGAAAGTTCCCTCCCCCATTCCGCCATGTGGGGGCACAACAAAAGGCAGCTGTCTATGAACCAAGAATCAGTTCTTACCAGAGACCGAATCTGCTGGTATCTTGATCTTGGACTCCCAGACAATAGAACTGTGAACTATAAATATTTGTTGTTTGAGCCACCCATTCTATGGCAGTTTGTTACAGCAGCCTGAATGGACTAAGACAGTCATATGTATGTATGAAATTTTTTTAAGATGGGAGACCCGTTCACATGAACATCCAGTTAGCTATTGCTGCGTAACAAGCAACCCCAAACTCTAGTTTAAGATATATTTGTTGTTCATGCATCATTGAATGGACTGGGGATCAGATAATCTAGATTACTTTTGCTCACATGTGTGTGAGTGAGCTGGACCCTGTTCTAGAGTGTGCTTGTGTACTCCAGCTATGGTAGGTCTGCTCCATGGACTTCCTGTCCTCTTCCTGGGACCATCAGGCTGGCTTGGGCATGTTTTTCTTATGAAGATAGCTAAGGCACAAGTGCGAGAAGGAGTTTAGCCAAGTAAGTGCGTTTCAAGCTTCTGCTTGCATTATGCCTTTTATTTTATTTTATTTTATTTTATTTTATTTTATTTTATTATTTATTTATTTATTTTAACATACTTGGATTTTTTAAAATATTTTATTCATTTTTGGGAGACAGAGAGAGAGAGAGAGAGAGAGAGAGAGAGAGAGAAACCATGAGTGGGGAATGGGTAGAGAGAAAGGGAGACACAGACTCTGAAGCAGGCTTCAGGCTCCGCACTGTCAGCACAGAGCCTGACGTGGTGCTCGAACTCACAACCTGTGAGATCATGACCTGAGCCGAAGCCAGTCACTCAACCGACTGAGCCACCCAGGCACCCCAGCCAGTGTTTTTCTTAACAGAAGAACTGTGAAGTCATGTGACAAAGGACAAAGTGAAAAATTTGAGCCATCAGTGCAATCTGATCAGAGTGGATTTGCTAGGAGGGAGAGGTTGAAGAGAGAGGAGGTCATCAGTAGCACAGATATTCCACAGAAGTGGGCAGAGAGTGTTTTTAAAGCACTGGAAGGGGAGGAGAGATTGGCATCTTTAAATAGAAGAGTCACCCTTCTTTTTTCGTAAGGAGGGAAGGACGAGAGACTGCTTGTGGATGTGGGGAAGTTTGTGGGGGTGGTGAGGGAAAGTCGGGGGGTTCCCTTCTTGTGGTTTCTGTTCCCTCTGTGAGGTAGAGGGTGTGTCATCTCCTGAGAGTGGGGTTGGCTGGGAGGTAGGTGGTTTAAGAGTGCTCGCCTCGGCAGCCACGTGCTCAAAGCGGAGCGATACAGAGATCGCCTTGCCTCTGTGCAAGGATGGCATGCGAATTCGTGAAGTTCCACATTAAAAAAAAAAAAAGAAAGAAAAAAAGCAGTGGGAGAGTTAAAAATTTTCCACATGGGACTTGGGGGATAGTCAGCTGGGAAACAGCATAGGTGGGCTGGGTGGGGGATCCAGGCGACCTTTTCCATCCATGGGCACCACGGCTGTCATGGACTTCCACCCTCATACACTCACTCTGCGGTGATGCTCTTGGTCATCCATATTGGAGCCAGAAACCTGGCGGCAGGGCGATACCAGAACTCAGCTTCAGCTTTTGAGTCTCTGCTCCTGGCTCAGCCAGTCATCAAGGCCTGTCCGGTCAGGTCTTCAGGGGCCCTCAAAGTCAGCCACGCCTCTCCACCCGCCTGCCCTCCCAGGGCTCATTGCCCACCCACCGCCCAGGAAGGCTTGGGCGCAGCGGAGAGAGGATCCACACCCAGCTGCCCACCCAGAATCATTGTCCTGACCTTGTATTCTTGTCGAGTGGCCCCATGCTAGATCCCCCTTTTTGAAAACACACTTTTGATTTTACAACAGTTGGACTCACGGAAGAGCTCCAGAGGTGGTAGAGAGAGTCTCTTATACCCACACCCGGTTCCCCTGTGGTTAGATCTTACATTAGTGACATACGTTTGACACAGTGAATGAACAGTATCGATGCTTTATTAGCATTCACTCACGTCCGTTCTTTACTCGGACTTTATCAGCTTTTCTCCGATGCCCTTCTTCTGTTCCAGGTCCCGTGTGGGGTTCCACGTTGCATTTAGTTGTCATGTGAGGCTTCTCTTGTCTGTGATGGTTTCTCATACTTTCCTTGTTTTTGTGACCTTGACGGTGTGGGGAGTACGGGTCAGGTAGTTTGTAGAGTATCCCTCAGTTTGGGCGTGCCTTATGTTTCCTCGTGGTTAGACTAGGGTTGTAACTTTTGACGGGGAGGACCACGGAGGAAAGTACTGTTCTCGTCACATCTTACCAAAGGTCCTGTTTAAAAAAAAAAAAATGCAGTGACAGTTGTTAAAGATGGCGAAAGACTTCATTCAGGACCATTGAGATAGGTACAGGGACCGCTGCCATGGGATTTTGCAGATGGTGGAGGGGGTTTGGCTCCGCTCCCAGTACAGCATGGGCAAGTGGGAATTTATAGCCAAGGAACAGGGTGAGGGACAGCAGGTGGAAAATCACTCAGAAGAATATCCGGGGAAAAGGGAGTTCTGGCTAAACTGATGTAACAGGATTCTTGCTGAAGACGGGACAGGGTGATCTGTCATTCCCGGGGCAGGGGGGCGGTATGGAGGGTGAGGACCGTGATCAGATATGGAGGGTGGTGCTGGTCAAAGTGAACGGAGTTCTTGCTAAAACTAGATTTTCTAAGGAAATGCACAGAGGGGCCAGGGAGAGGGTTCAGGAGCCCAACCGAAGTTTGGTGAAGCACAGAATCTTTGTCAGTACGGCCGTCAACATGACTTACCACCATGGATGTTCACCTTGGTCACCTGGCTGAGGCTGTTGTGTTTGACAAGTGTCTCCACTGTCCCCTCCCTGCTCACCATAGTCTCCTTGAAAGGAAGTCGCTCTGCAGAGCTGCGTGTAAGGAGTGGGTTGTTACGTTTCACCGCCTTCAGAGGGTAGACCTGCATGAATTATCTGGAATTTTTCTGCAAGGTACTTTTTTTTACACACACTGTCTGTAATTTTCAAAAATGGTGAGGTCGATATTATCTCCCATTTTCTAGAAGTGGAAACAGAGACTCGGTGAAGTTGGCTCACCTTCCCAACGTCACCCACCTTTTCAGTGGCAGGCTGGGACTTGAACTTGGGTGTTCTCGTAGTCAGCTCTTCTAAGCACTAAGTTCTCTGTCTACGCTGTTGCTTAATCATACCGCTGAAGTTAATTCATCCAGAATTCACTTAGCCCCTGGGTCACTTGTGCCCTTCTCTTAGGCAGGGTAAAGCTCATGGGGGTTGCTTTGGGGGTCTCAATGGAGAGCCCATCCTTTGAAAGGGTTTCATCCAAGGACTTCAGGAACTAAATGGAAACCCAGAAGGTTGGACAGGGCTCAAACTAGATTTCAGTATGGTGCATGTTCTGGTTATGTAAGCAAGGCTGTGTGTGTTTGTCCTCTGTGTCTATCTATCTCTATTACTCCAACTCTTGATTCCAGCTCAGGTCATGATCTCACGCTTTGTGGGATTGCGTCCTGCATTGGACTCTGCCCTGACAGCATACAGCCTGCTTGGGATTCTCTCTCTCCCTCTCTCTCTCTGCCCCTCTCCTGTTCGCTCTAAGATTCCATTTCTGGGAGAGCCAAACTGTAATTAAAAACTGTTTGGTCACTGAGGACTTAGCATAGTGATTCCATTTTGGACCTATTGTCTTGTTATTTACAGAAGACAGGTTAATATCTCTATGTCCTTAGAAGCATCTTGTCCACTGTTGATTTCATTGAACAAGACCATCTGTGTTAAAGAGGGATTATTCTGATATCCTGAGAAAGCCAGTGGGGAGGTTGGATGGATTTCCTGGGTCATTGGAAGCTCAGGCCTGGGTGTCAGAAGGCGTCAGCCACACGTCGATTTTTCTGAGCTCAACATAACAAGCAGAACAGTTCTGTGTAATGGGCTGTTTGCAGTGTGGATTTTCAGATTTTCCTCTCTCCGCCTGTTCAAAGCGTTTAGGATATATTGGTGCAAAGGACATCCTGGTGCAAATCACGACAGACACGCATTTTAGAAGAAATGGCTCGGAACGAATTGCAATTCGTTTCACTTCGACCCTGGCTAAATCTAAGTGACAGGTGCCGCAGAGCGTTCAGCTGGGTGACAAACCTGACTGAGATCAAAGGACCCTCCCGTCCCTGACAGTTTAGAGCAATTAAGCTGCTCTGGGCACCTGGCGGCTGGCATCATACCCTCCCCGGCACCTTTGATGACAACGGAGGGCACAGTGAGTCGAAGCACGAGCTGGTCGGAAACCGTGAGTCACGGCTGGTGTGTGGCACCCATGTGTTTCTGGCTTGTTCCCGGCAAGGTCGTGCTGCTAGTCAGTGTTTCTCTCTCAGAAAGCTTCACGGTTCACCTTTCAGTTTTTGCCATGAGTTCAGGAGATGGGCTGAGGTCCGTGGTAGGCGGCCAGTAATGCTTTTAGAAGAGTCTGCACCCCAATTTTTGTCGAGAGTGGGCAGCCGTGAGTCCTCACCTCCTCTGCCACATCCCATATCTCATGCAGGGACTGTTCTAGAGTCAGCCAGTGCGGGGGGGAAGTGGCCTCATGGGTCTGGCATCTCCATGGTGCAGAGGCCTCCCTTGGAGGAGGAGGTGATAACCACTTAACCTCAGAGAGCACTGGAGTGTCCACGAGGCCCCGTGGCTGCAGCCCGACAGTGGGGGTTCCCCAGGAGCACATGTGCGCTGGAAAGAATGGGGGGGTTCGGAGAGCCGGAGGCCCAGGAGATGGTGTCCCGCAGGCTCTTGCCGTCTCCAGCGTAGGTTAGCTGAGTCAGCAGGGGCCGGGGTGCAGATGGCAGCTGCGGGGAGGGTCTGCGGGTGCAGGGAAGGGTCTCGGGGTGCAGGGGCCCAGGTGAAGGGGAGGTGGAGAGAAAGCCATCTCCCACCTCCATGCGTTTGGTCCTCAAACTGTGAAATCTGAGCCCCTAGGGCAAGAGTTGTGAACAGGAGGGATTTGTCCAACACCGGGGATATTTGGCAATATTTGGCCACTTCCCCCCCACCGCCCTCCAACCCTGGCTGACTCTAGGACAGTCGCTGCATGAGATCTGGGATGTGGCAGAGGAGATGAGGCCTCATGGCTGCCCGCTGTCAACAAAAATTCGGGTGCAGACTCTTCCGGTCTTGGTTGTCATACCTGGGCAGGAGGACAGATGTGGATGCCACTGGCACCTAAGGGTGGAGACCAGGGATGCTGCTAACCATCCTACAATGCCCAGGGCAGTCCTACAACAAGAATAATCTGGCCCCAAATGTCACTAGCCCCAAGCTTGGGACCCTGCCCTAGGTGACTGAAGTGGAGGGACGCAGGGTGTCATTTCACACTAGGACTTCAGTATAGCGGTGGGCATCGGGCAGCATGTTTATTTGACCCGAGAATCTCTTAATGTGGCCCTGGTAGCTGTATTTGAGGAGCTCCCCCCTCCATTTTGGTTTTCTGGGGTTGAGCCAGGAGAATCCTTGGAATAATGCTTTTTACCTGGCATTCTCCTTATTCACCCAGATCCAAGAACTTGTGGGCTTTTGATGAGCCCCTTTGGGAATGAGCAGAAAATCGGGTCCTTTTTGGAGGTGCAAGGTGATAAAGGGGAGAATCTATATGCTTTTTTTGGGGTGGGAGTGGAAAATCTGTATTCTGAAATGAATGTTCTTACCAGCTTAGGTTATGGCTGGGTCTGGGTAGCAATCTTTCCCAGTTCCCTGTCTGCCTGTTCGTGTGTGTGTGAGAGAGACAGGCAGACGGACAGATAGACAGACACGGCTGAGTGGTAATGGACAGTGACAGCATCAACGGGCGTATCCTATTGGTGTGATGGTGACCTTCTCTTTGGGAGCGCTGAGAAATGGCTCTGAGGTTCCTTTTTCGTTCTGCATCTGTTTGCCTTGGCATCTCCTGCTGGGAGCTGACAGCATCCGGAACCTTCCCCCGACCAGCCAGTGTCGCTGGAGGCTAGTTCAGCTCAGTTTCCACCCCCACCCCCACAGCTCACTGGCTCCCCACGCTCCCTCCTTACCAGTTTGACGGACAGCTGAGCCCTCAAGGGGGCGGGCCAAAGAGAACCAGAGTGAACCAGGGTGGCTCCCTGTGTCTTCCTGTTTACCGGACTTCATGAGAATTATTTCTTGTGTCTAAGAGGCAACCCCCACCCCCACCCCCCGCAAGTGGGCTGGCCCGGGAGGTCGACCATGGGATGTTCTCTCTCTAGGAATGCTTCACTGGGGTGCACACTCCTTGTGGAAGGTGGTCAGTAAACGTGTGTAATTCTCTTTGCAGGACATGCCACCATCACCAACTACTTGTTGAACTATTTTCCCGGCCTTGACCTTGAAAGGAGGAACGTGTTTGGGTTCACGGCCCTGATGAAAGCCGCCATGCAGGGCCGGACGGAATGCATCCGAGCCCTGATGTTGGCAGGTATGTCTCTACCTGCCCTGTGCGGTCCCAGGGGTCTCAGGAAGTGCTGATTTTGGCCCTTGAAAGAATGTGTATTGACGGGGCACCTGGGTGGCTCAGTCGGTTAAGTGTCCGACTCTTCCTTTCCGCTCAGGTAATGATCTCATGGGTTCGTGAGTTTAAGCCCCACATCAGGCTCTGTGCTGACAGATTCACTGTCTCTCCCTCTTTCTCTGGCCCTCCCCTGGTTGTGTTCTCTCTCTCTCTCTCTCTCTCTCTCTCTCTCTCAAGATAAATAAGCTTATATAAAAAAAGAATATGTATCGAGAGGAATCAGTTCCATAGAGACTAAGCCTAGCAGATGTAGCCAAGAATGGTTTCTTTGAGGTGTGCAGCCGTTATCCTCTGAGTTGAAACAAACAAAAAGGAAAGCAAAGCCCTCAGGGTGGGGCGGGAGGTCACAGCACTTGTCACCCCATAGCAAACCCCTCCCTGCTCCCTGATGAGCTGTGCTTCACCCTTAGCTCCTTCCTGCCCATATTTGTTCGTCTTTGTTTATTTTATTTCTTTTGAGAAACGGTGGGGAGGGGCAGAGCCAGAAGGAAAGAGAATCCCCAGCAGGCTCTGTATGGTCAGCGCAGAGCCCGATGCGGGCTCAAACTCCCGAACCATGAGATCATGACCTGAGCTGAAATCAAGAGTCAGACGCTTAATGGACCGACTTTTTTTTTTTTCAAGTTAAGTTTTTTATTGGAATAATTTAGATGAATGGAGAGTGACAAAGATAGTACAGAGTCCCACCTGTTCCTCACTTGTTTCCTGCACATTAACGTCTTACTGGGGGGCCAACGTTGGTCCAGGACTCTTAGCTAAACCCCAGACTTTACTCAGATTCCACCCATTCTCCCATTGCTGTCCCCTTTCTGTTCCAGGATCCCATCCAGGCTCCCACATGTAACTGCCACGTGTCCCCAGTGTCCTGTGGTCGGTGACAGTTTCTCAGTCTTACCTCCCTGCTCATGACCTGCCTGGCTCCAAACTCGCCCTTATGGTGTCCTCGGCCTGTCATTTTCCTTGTGATTGGATTGGGGTTATACGAGTCACAGCTTCTTTGGATTTTTTTTTTTTCTCCTGCTTTACCCTGAGGGTTTAGGAGAAACTGGAGGAAAAATAAATCCTGTAAGTGATGGCAGGCTTCCAAGAGGAAAACTTTCATGGAAATAAAAAAGATCATAATTAGAATTAGTCCCATTGATTGTGCTTTTGACTCTGACAGTTTCGTTTTTGAAAGGCGAGATATAGCAGTTTCAGACGAGTTTAGGCCTTGCCTGTCCTATAGCAGCAAAGAGACGCTTCCTCCTAATTAACCGGTGTTTGTGATGCTCTTGTATTTGGGGGAGGCTTCGTCTGCTTTTACTGCTTCTGGAGCTTAGTTATAACTGAGTGTAGGTTTTTAGTAATTTCCTTTTCTACCCAAGCATTTATGGTGTTAATCACATCACTTCATTTTTCTTGATGAATTAATTTGAATTACAGGCCCTTTTGTTCTTAGGTCAATTGCCTTGCCATCACTCCGGAAAATGCCCAGGTGTTGGCTGTCATTCGGCTTTTTTTCTGGGTCTGATGGAAGTTTCAGGCGTTCGCTAAGCATTTACAGGATTGCAGAAATGCCTCTGGGGCCTCTTGAGGGATGGGCCTGCTTCAGGGCAGCGCATCCAGGGCCTCGGTTATGGATAATGAATTTGGCATTAGGTTTCATGGCGTTAGGTTTCCTCCCCCTTGCCTGTGCCCTCCTCCTGGGCCCTGCGCATCGGAGTCCAGCACGGTTCTCACGGGTGCAGACCTGTGGTCCACCCGCCCTGAACTGTTCCTTGTCTGAGCAGAATGGTCAGCAGAACTGACTTGGAAGCCAGGACCCCTGGTTCTTGATTCCAGTCCCTTCGTTTATCGTCTCTACACCTGGGCCAGTCACCTAACGCCCTGGGCCTCTGCTGGGACGGGACGTGAACGACTGTAGGAAGTCGTAATGGGGACTGAATGAACTCCCATGTGGAAAGCCCTTGGGTGTATGTCCAGCGTGGAGGAAGCCTCTGGTCAATGGCGGTTGTTATTATTATTGTTACTTGTGAATTCATGTGCTCAGTAATTGTTTGTCACATGAATGAAAAGCAGTGGTATATTTTTCCCCCTTGAAAAATATCCCTGTGGTGAAATACTTAAACATTCCTGCCGAGGGTCGTGGGCACATAGCTCGCAGCTTCTGAATCTTTTTACTGCTCTCATTTGGTGCTGGATAATTCTTTGTGGTGGTGGGGGGTGGGGGGCATCCCCGGAACTGTAGGATATTCAGCACCTGCCCTGGCCTCTCCCCACCAGGTGATGCTAGCACCCTCCCAGTCAACCAAAAATGTCTCCAGACATTGCTAAAAGTCCCCTGGGCGTGTAAAACGGCCTCTTGTTGAGAAACAGTGACGTCAGTAATTTAAGTGGGAAAGGACAGAAAAAAAGAAGAGAATCTTTTCCTTCTTATATGCATTCCTCCTTCCAGCTTGTTCTATAGTCCTTCTTAAAATAAAAATCTGACAGCTCTTCGGAGGGGTTTCTGAACTGCCCTCTAAGGTTTTGGTGTTTAACTTCTCGAAGATCTTAATTTTCTACTATTACCTCTGAGGTGGCTCACACTTCTTTTCCCCAGGAAAATGCGTTACACTTTCCTTTTACAGTAGATGTATGCGTGTGTTTTAAAAGAAGAAAAAGTGAGGAGCACCTGGGTGGCTCAGTCAGTTGAGCGTCTGACTCTTGGTTTCAGCTCAGGTCCCGATCTCACTCTTGGTGGGTTTCAGCCCCGCATCGGGCTCTGCACTGACAGTGAGGAGCCTGCTTGGGATTCTGTCTCTCTCTCCCTCTCTTTCTGCACCTCTCTCTCAAAATAAATAAACTTTTTTAAAAAAAAAGAGAGAAAAAGGGCGCCTGGGTGGCTCAGTCAGTTGAGTGTCCGACTTCGGCTCAGGTCACGATCTCACGGCTCGTGAGTTCGAGCCCCGCGTCGGGCTCTGTGCTGACGGCTCAGAGCCTGGAGCCTGCTTCGGATTCTGTGCCTCCCTGTCTCTCTGCCCCAACCCACTCGCATTCTGTCTCTGTCTCCCTCAAAAATAAATAAACGTCAAAAAAGATTTTTTTAAAGAAAGAAAAAACATGTGTGATTGAATGTCTTTCCTGGGTTGGATGGAGAGCAGTGAGGATACTTGTTGGGATGCCTAAAAATTTGCACAGGTAGTTTTAAGTCTTCTTTCGTTTAATATGTCAATATTGAGAAAGCCTTTAAAGATACTAACGCATGAGTGTTTCTTGGGATTGACACTTGAACACAGAGCATGTTTAGTGTAGCTGTGGAAAGTCCCTTGAGAGATAATCAGTGGTCATCATGTGATCATTTCAAAAGCAAAAGGCACGTGCACTGTTTTGCGTTAATGGGTAGAAATGCATATATCATCCCTCTTGTTCCAAGTGCAGGCTTTCTCCTGCACCTGAGTTGAATTTCCCAGTTGCAATTTCATTATATTCAGTAGGAAGCGTCTCCTTTGAGAAATGATGGATCATCGAATTGGATGCCCTGCCAGCACTGTTTAGATTTCCCAGTAGTTCATAACATACAGACACACGTCAGCTCTTATCTTACCTCGTCAGGCAGAACGAAATAACGTGGGAATTATCAAAACTTTGGATTTTATTAAAAATGTAACCGGGGTCTGGGAAGCTGATTTATTGGCTCTTTGGTTTTCGGCTTCCCCAGGAATAGCGTCCGCTCTGCTGATAAGAATCCCAAGTGGGGCCGTGGATTCTCGTTAATTCAGTGGAATATTAATGCCCCGAAGTGACAGGTCTATTTAAATAAGTGGCCCTGAGAAGCCATAATGAGGATGCGACTTTCTCTCAAGAGAGGCAGAACTCAGTGGAGGTTGGCAAGCTCTAGACCTGCTTAGGCTTTTGTACCTGAAGCGTGGTGTGGTTTCTGTGGCATTTGTGGCATTCGGCCTTCGGGAAGCGGAAACAGGCAAACCCCTTCACGCGTCTGTGATCCCCAGCAATGATGCAGACATCCGGGAAGGTGTAGGAGGCTTGCTTAACGAGGGCCACTCTCCTCGTTGGTCCTGTGGTCATTCGTGTCCTAGGCGAGCCCCGACTGTGTGTGCTTCTGCAAAGCCAAGTGATACAACATCACAGCAGAGGTTTCTTTATTGTTTATAAGGATAACAGGAATCTCTTGTGAGCTGAGAATTTGCCAAGCTGGAATGATTTCAGATTAATTTGTAGAGAAAGGGCTAAAAATCAGGCATTCCATGTCACCACAGACAGTGTCTTAGCTTGGGCGCTTAGCTTGACGCAAAAGGAAACCTTGAGACAGGACGTGGGGACAATTAGTTTGTCTGGAAGGTGAGGGAGCCGGGTGAAGGATAGAAAGGGGAGACCCTGTGGGCAACTGGGACTCAGCCCTGCTGAGACTCCCTGAAGGACCAAGTACAAGGTATCTCAGAAATGCCTTTGGGGGTGGGGCAGGCTAGAAGGAGGTGCCCCCTCCCCCACCCACCAAATCAGGGCTCTTTCCTGAGACCCTGTGTCCCGACTGATCGTATTGATTGATCCCCAAGATACAAGCCGGGATGGCACATGGGAGGAAAGCTGCAGGAGCTGGTCCACAGGCTCCTGTGTCCGGAGAAAGGCCTCTTGCTGGGAGGGGACCAGAGACGGGCTTAGAAGGGTAGGTGATGTTGGGGGGCTGGCAGAGAATTTGGAAAGGAAGTGATGTGCCCAGGCTCTGTCTGCCTTCTTCTAGTCTGGCCATGACTGCTGGGGGGACAGTATCTGAGAATGAATGACGGAAGGTAGCTTCTTTTCCTTTGGCACCTGTTTGGGATGCTTTCTGCTTCCAGGAACAGACATCCTGACTTGATGGGGGCTGAAAGCAAACAAGCCTCTGTTCCCCCCCCTCACCAGAAGTCTCAAGGCAGGCAGTAGCTGGGCAGAGCTGGCCCTGGGCTCCATGAGGACATCCCAGAACTGGGTTCCCTTTTCTGTTCACCCAGCACCCCTGACTCACCCAGCACCCCCATTCTCCCGGCACCTCCCACCCTCCCCACCCGGTACCCCCTCCCTTCCCACACAGCAGCACCCCTTCCTCCATCCAGCACCCCCTCCCCAGCACCTCCCATCCCCTCCCCCAGCACCCCCTTTCCCACAGCACCTCCTATCCCCCACCCAGCACCTCCCCTCCCCACACCCAGCATCCCCCTCCCCCAACACCTCCCCCCCACAACCAGCACCCCCCTCCCCCAAGCACTTCCTATCCTCCCTCACCCAGTACCCCCTCCCCCCCACAGCACCTCTTTCTCCCCCCAGCACCCTCCTTCCCCCATTCAGCAACCCCCTCCCCCCACATGTTGGCTGGTTACTTCACATTGCACCAGAACTCTAGGCTTCAGATCTGTGTTTTAGACAGAAAGCGGCACTACCCACAGTCATCACTTTTATCAGGGTGCAAGAGCCTTCTCTTTGGGGCTCACTGACCCTTGTAAGAGAGGCTAAGGAAAAGGGGAACAGGACTGAAGTTACTGGGTTAGACCAGTATCCTCAACTGGGGGTGGGTGTTGCCCCCCCAGGGAACACGTGCTAATATCTGGGGAAATTTTTGGTTGTCACAACTGTGGAATGCTACTTGCCCCCACTGGGTAGAGACCGGGGTTGCTGTTAAAAGTCTTAACGATGCACAGGACGGCCCCCACAACAAAATGATCTGGCCCAAAATGTCAGTAGTACTGACATGGCAAAACCCTGGTCTACGCCAGTCATGATGCATTGCCCAGAACTAAGTATGTTGCTGCCTTGAGTGAAATCGAGGACTTTGTGTAGGCAACTCACAGCACTCAACGTGGCAGCAAATGGACACGTGGGTAGGAGCCCGACTTCTGTCTGCATGGCTGGAGCACCGGGTGAGACAGCAGGGGTAGGGAGTGAGGGTGCCAGTAGGACCCGGGTAGAAGATGCACACACCGGCCTTTCAGAATCCTCTGTTCTCTGAAACGTTCACTTATAGAGTGGTGACCATCGGTGCTGGCCTCCCACGGGTTCATCGCTCTGTCTGGGCCATTAATGTTGCCCTTCTTCATGACATGAATCCCAGACGTGTAGCATGGCTCAAGTCCTCAGGCTACATTACCATCAGAGTGGCCTTTGTTCTTTAAAAGTGTGTGGTTTCCAAGATCATTTTGAAGGGTTGTTGTTGGGTTTTTTTTTCTGTTTATTTATTTAGAGAGAGATAGGAGGGGGTCAGAGAGGGAGGGAAAGAGAGAATCCCAAATAGGCTCTGTGACGTCAGCGCTAGAACCCAGTGCAGGGCTCGAACCCAGGAACCGTGAGATCACCACCTGAGCCAAAATCAAGAGTCAGACACTGAACTGACTGAGCCACCCAGGCGCCCCTTCCAAGATCATTTGGGAAAGGCACGAAAACAGCAGGAAGCACTGAACTACCCTTCGGACAGCTGCTCCTTTAGTTTTCTATTAGCTTTTGAAAAATGTCTCTCTCAAGCCACGTTCATTAAGATTTTAATTTTGCAGTTTGTTCCTTTTTAAGTGACGTGCAATTAATTAAGGCTTAATGTGTCATCTATTTTTTGCGATGACATTTTTACTGCCCCCTTTTCATTTTTGTCAGTTTATAAATTGTACTCTGGCTAATGAGTTCCATCCCGATTTCCAGTTCCAAATAATTATCACTCTCCGAGTACGTCTATTCTTTAATGTGCCACAGAATTAAGCACATTATGAGGCAAGCCCAGGTGAGCGGGCCTGCCTGTGCCAGGGGGCCGCTGGAGGGGCGCCAGGCCGGGGAGGCTGCTGAGCCCCTCCTCGCCTCCGTTCAGCACGTACTGAGCCGCCACCACATGTCAAACACCTGGGTCCGCGTGAGACATAAATGCAGAAGCCTCTGCCGGTCCCGGTCCCTGGAGAGCTCACAGACTAGATAATTGCCCTAGTTCTCCACACTGCTTTGCCAGTCAAAGTCTGACTAATGGGACCTGAAATCCTGAATGATTTTTAACCGCGTATGGGGCTGAGATTGGACCAAGATTAATTGAACAGCAATTCCTTCTTAATTTCTCTTATACGACTGCGCTGAAATTTATGAACATCTCATCAAGTTGAGCTGAAGTTTAAATTTGCAGTATTAGGAGGGGGCGGTGGGTGGGACGGGGGAGATTTAGTAAGGAAGTGACTAGTGTAAGGGAGACTGAGGATACAGGAGTCAGGATTCTCCAGAAACACAGAACCGCTGGGAGATACATGTTAAGAGATTTATTTTAAAGAATTAGCTCATGACCTTGGGGGTTAGCAAGCCCCAGATCTGCCAGGTCATCAGGCTGGAAACTTGGGCAGATGTTAATGCTGCAGTCTTGAGGCTGAATTCCTTTTTCCCCAGAAGTCTTTAGCTTTTGTTCTTGAGGCCTTCAACCGATTGGATGATGCCCACCCACATTATTGAGGGTAATCTCCTTTACTCAGACAACTGACTGTGGATGCTAATGGCATCTACAAAACAGTTTCACAGGGCACCTAGATTAGTGTTTGTTTAAATCCCTGGGGTGCCATAGTCTGGCCACGTTGACACAGAGCACTAAGTGTCATAGAGGAAGTGACCCTCCCTGACGGGTGGGCAGGAAATACACACAGATGAGACCTTCTGTTGGCAACTTCGATGCCTCAGGTAGGTCCCTTGGCCGCTGTGACCACCATCCATTTTGTAGCAAACCTTTATGAAATGCACGCCTCCCACCAGCCAGGATGATATGTGTCGAGGAAACCAAAATGAGTAAGATGGGGGCTCTGTCCTGGAGAAGCCCACGGTCTGGTAAAGATGATAGACCCAGGACCGACCAACTCAGTACAAGAAGTGAAGGGCCACACGTTTCCTGCACAATGGGACCCTCACAAGTGATTATTCCTTTTGGCGTTCTAGAACATTCTGGTGACATCATTGAAGTGTTCACACGTCTGTCTAGTCATCTCTTCGTTGCTGGAAAGCCATGAAATCTTATTTCTTTAAAAATCCCATGATTTAGGGGCGCCTGCCGGTTAAGCGTCCGACTTCGGCTCAGGTCATGATCTCGTGGTTCACGGGTTCAAGCCCCACGTTGGGCTCTGTGCTGACAGCTCAGAGCCTGGAGCCTGCTTCCGATTCTGTGTTTCCCTCTCTCTTTGCCCCTCCCCCACTTGCACTTTGTCCTTCTCTCTCAAAAATAAATAAACATTTTTAAAAAATTAAAAAATTCCATGACTTAGGTGCTGAGTTCAGGTGGTTTTATTTAGGAAAGGCAAGCGATTAAATTAGGAGCACTTAAAGCTGAGTTGTGTTACAGTCGTACACACAGTAAGTAGTTCATGGTCAGATGCAGGCTCATCCGGGTGGCACAGTTCCAGGGAGTCTGTTACTAGGTTGTGGAAATTTTGCCTTTGATCCATTTCACTGTCTTTCATTTTCTGCCACTGGACGGGAAAGGTTCTCGAGGCATTCTCCCATTACTGTTTGCGTTTGGTTTTTTTCAGGGGCGGATGTCCATGCCCGGGACCCCCGCCGTGGGATGTCCTCCCAGGAGTGGGCTGCTTACACGGGACGGTTGGAGGCCGTCCGCCTCATCCAGAGGCTGCTGGAGCGACCCAGCCCCGAGCAGTTTGGGGAAAAGTACAAGCCAGAGCTGCCGCTCCCCCCGGAGGCCGTTCTGAAGCCCACGGGCTCCAAAAACTGCTTGCAGAGGCTCGCCGAGTTTGTGCGGTCCGCGCTGACGCCCCGCTCACGCCACGGCCTGGAGGATGGGGGCGTCCTGGACCATATGGTCAGGATGACCACGAGCCTCTACAGCCCCGCCGTGGCCATCGTCTGCCAGACTGTGTGCCCCGAGAACCCGCCCTGTGTGGGGAAAAGGCGGCTGGCGGTGCAGGAAATCCTGGAGGCCCGGGGGAACCCGGACACGCACGCCCCGGAGAGCGATCCGGTAGAGGGCGCCGAGCGGCAATCCCGGACCCCCCAGGCCGCGGGGGTCTCCAGAGAGGGGGCCCCGAGAGCCAGCCTCCCGTCTCCGCAGCTGCCAGGCGCCCCGCGGAGGGCCAGCCTCCTGCCCCTGCAGCTGCTGAGGAGGACCAGCGTGCGGCCCGGCGTGGTCATCCCCAGGGTGCGCATCAGCAAGGCGCCCGCGCCCACCTTCCACCCGGAGCGGGCGGCCGCCAAGGGCAGCACCAAGGACAGCGCCCACCTGCAGCTCCCCAAGTGGAGGTACAAGGAGGCCAAGGAGGAAAAGAGGAAGGCGGAAGAGGAGAAGCAGCGGGCGGCGGCCGCGCAGAAGGAAAGGCGGGCGCCGTCCTGGAGGAAAAGGACGTGAGGGGTCGGCTGCCTGGAAGCGTGTGCGGCGGGGGAGGAGGCGCGGGGGAGGAGGCGGCGGGGCTCGGCGCCGGGAAGGATGCGCCCCCCGCCCGCCCTCCGCCCCCCGCCCTCGCCCCTTCCGCCGCGCTGCACAGCCCCGCACGTCGCCGCCGCACATCGCCTGCAGACAGGCTCTCGGGGGGGGGGGGGGGGGGGGGGCAGAACGCGCTCCATATTTATTCAGGCAGCACCCTAGAGTGAGTTGGGCAGGGCACAAGAAGATTAGCCTAAAACCAGTTCCCTTAGCAGTCAGTACACCTAGCGGGCAATTTGCCAAAAAGCCTACCTTTAGAACCTCACTTGAGGAATTTTTAAGACCAATGTATCAAAGGGCCTTTTCGGAATAATTTTGTATTTTAATCATGATCAGATTTGCCTTTTACTGGTCTTTGTATTTAAGACGTCATGAGTACATTTGCCCGAAGACCTTTTGTTTAAAATACTGTTTCTAGCAATAATTATTTGTGATATCTCTATGATTTCATACAGAATTTGCGGAAGCCTCCCCTTTCCTTGATGTTTGCTCTGGTCTTTGCCTTTCCTTCTCATCGTAGGCGTGCATGAGCTTCGTACGTTCTTAATGATTTGATTAAGCGATGCTGAATATTTGTTTCTATTTGATGGAGGCGTTTACTTTTACAGCAAAATGATGAAGTGAGACAGGGGGATCAGAGTTCCTTGCATCTTATTTTTAAAGCTCTTATTTATACAGTAATAATAATGAAGAAAAACCTGTTGTCGAAGTACGAAACCGTGCATAGAGAAGCATGTATTTATTGCTAGAACTAAACATTTTAAGCAAGGGACTTCAGATAAACTGGATGCGAAGCCTTTAACATACTCAAAAATAGATAGGAGAAAAACCTATTGCTTAATAAAATGGGGGCAAATGTGATAAATTTTTAGTAGAAATACAAAGTTAAGTTCTATGTACTCTTACAGAAATTGAGTTCAGATATCCTTAAAACGTAAAAAAGATGCAAAAGAGCAAGGCGCCAGAGTCATACAAACCACTGAAAAGGGGGAGAGGGGCTGGCGGAACAGGGATCAGGACTAAACATTAAACAAACTCATCTTAGGCAAATTGTCCTGGCGTGGGCTGGGCCGCTCCCTCCTCCAGACTCCGTTGCAAAGACTCCCTGGTGTGGAGTTGCTTTTATTTTTCCTTTGATGACTCCCTGTGATGTTCAGTTCATTCTCATGCTGGCTTTGTAGAATTTCCAAGATATGGGGACTTCGGCAGAGCATGTATGCGATTTGCCCTGGGCTCTGAGCTCTCACTGGGAGTTTCCATCCATACTTTTTATCTCTGAAGCACTGAGAAATTCTAATGACTCTCTGGCCATCTGGGTTGCAGAGTATCTGTCATATATATATATATATGCACTACCGACGGCACTTTATTTAAAAATTACCCTACTTGGAAGCCATAGATTTAAAGTAGTAGAGACCGACCCTGGATTCACATGTCAGATCGTGCTGTTCCCTGGCTGTGTCGCGATGTGCACCTGTCTCATGATGTGGACTGGGGTGGCGCTGGCCTCTGCCTATCCTCCTGTGATGCTCGGCACCATCGGGCATTGGGCAGTCTGGGGTCTCAGACTCACCTCTCCAAAAACCTCAACCAACGGTCTGTTGGGCAGCACCAGACTGATGGGAGAAGGTGCGATGCTAATGCTTTCTTTCAGCATCGCTGATATTAGGGGGCTGCAGGCCACCCTCGTGTGTGAGTCGGGATTGGCCAAGTGCCCTCGGATGAGATGGGGACTGGTCCCCAAGGTGAAGAGAAACACACCTGAGCTCCCTGACAGTCCAGTCCGGCATTCTTTGAGATAATTTTCACGTTCATGTATTTTCATTGCTTTGAATGGCTGGCTGCATTTTCTAGCTGAGGGTCACTCTTTGTCACCTGGCTTCCGCTGTAGGTCGGGGGCAGGGGCACTGATGGGCAGTGACCTCCTTCTGCTCTCCACATGTCCCCACATTTGTTCCCTGTCATCTCCTTTGCCTTCTCTCTTCCTTTGCCTGTTTTCTTCTCCACTTTTGGCTAAATGCCCTGATCCTCCGTGGCACCACCACTCTGAGGTCTAAAAAGGGCAGAAAAGCAAGGCGATCGTGAGAGGCAGTGTGGTGTCCCTCTTGAATTATCATGTAGTGACCTCCACCTGCCCAGTGAATGAACTACAGATTTCCCCAGCTTCTTTGCAGTTGGTTTAGGATTTTGGCACGGTCCGCTGTGCCCTTTTACGGGCAAGAGACCTCGTTTGCTCTCCTGACAGATGATAACAGCACCACCCTGCTGTGCGGAGCAGGGAGGACCCCGTGTCTGCTTGCACCCCTGATGCTTATTAACTGTAAATAGTGAATTTCAAGTTGACAGGTACCTTCTCAGGGATTTATATATAAATATAGTTAGAGGAAAAGATGAAGTATATTTTAATACTTTTTAGCGTTTGAGTGAATTCTGATCACACCAGACAGAAGAACTATTTCCAAGACGGTATCAGTGCTGCTGTTTTCCAGGGAGCTGTCCAGAGGCTCCCTCTGTTGAGATTTTCTGGTTATTGGAGACCCGGGACTTTGGCAGCTGAAACGGCTTTGGGGGTAGATGTGAGGTCACCTCGGCACCTCTCAGTTACCTCTTGTGGATGTGAACCCTTGTATTTAAAGCAGATTCAGCCTGTATGTAAGCAGCGGTGGCTGGGATAACAGAGACGGGCCATTCGTCACTTTTACCTCTAGAACTGGTTCCTCCGTGTCTGCTGTCGGGGTGCATGCCGTGGGGATGACAGTTTCTTGTCCTGGCTCATGTGGACCCATGTTCCACGGTCATCCCGGTGTGCTGCTCACCACTGGGGAGGCAGAGGGAAAATCTGGAAAGCCAAGGGAAGTCCATCTGGAATGGCCTCAGTGTTAAGAGGCATAAGCTGTCGCGTCTTTGGCCATACTAGGGACACACGGCCCATAGCATCACGGACCTTCGTCACTGTCTCTGAAGCATCTCCCAACAGGTTCCCGGCAGCGCGTCAGGAACACGGAGGTGGGAAATCGCAGCTGGTTCCTTGTCTCAGCGTCGGGTCCTCCCGAGACACCAGGCTCGTTCTGCAGGGGACAGAGATTCATGATGTCCGCTGGGACGCGGGGCCTGCATGTGCGGAGAGGCGGTTCCAGACGCCTCTGCCCACTTCCTTCCACGCTGTCAGTGGTGAGCGGGTCTCCGGGGGCCCGGCGTCTGCGTGGAGACCAGCAGTTGGTGTGCGAGATAGAATCCCACGAGGCGAGGCCGGACCCCGTCCTGACAGGGATGCCAAGCCCGTGTTCCACAGGGAAGAATCAGGGTACCACGTTAGGAAGAAAGGCCTCCCTGAGAGTTAACTTAATGAGCCAAGACTCAGAAGGGGGCACGGTTTGTCCCTTGTAGCCTCTGGCAAGAGCACTGCCTTTCCCCCCTCGTCCACACTACAGTCAGAGAGGAGCCTGTCTCTCCCTAATTTACCTAAGTTTGTTCTAGGGAAGGCGCTCTGATGGAAGTCAGGGGTTCCTCCTCCCCCAGGCTCCCCTGGACGTTCTTGCTTGCTCCTTTCCTGTCTCCTACAACACCTGTCTGCCCCACTGCGTGGAGACTCATCATGACCTACTGTGAGCTCCAAGTCGCCGTCTTTCATGTGATCAAGTGCAAGCATTTGTTCTTCTTTACAGTATTTGGGGAAGTTCTGACACGCTGCCCGGGTATTTGCTCAGCGCCCTTTCCGGCCCACGTGGGTGACCGGGCTCTGCACTGTCTGTGGGTACTCCGCATGCCAGGTCCTCGTTTCCCGCCACGGCGGCCTCGCACCAGCCCCCTTGAGCCAGGCCGACGGCCTAGAGGACCACTATCCTTCAGGGAAGGGAAGGCAGGAGGTCCGTCACAACCGGCCCACGCAGAACGATGAGGTCGCGTTCATGATGGCAACTGGAATCCGGCAAATAATCCTCACCGTGGGGGTGCTGTTACCCACAGAGAACTTAGGACAAAACCGGTCTCCCTGAAGTGCTGATTGCCCTTTTCTCAGCTTGACACCTCGATGCATCTAGAACTTGTTTCTTTCGTCTGTGTAACTCTTGAGTCAGCTGCCCATTTCTGTGGCCTCGAATTCACCTGTTTCTTCATTAACATTGAAAACAAGTGGCTAAAAAAATTCCTCTGGAGGCTGGTTTTGGGGGGGAAAAAAACCCGAGACAAACAGAAAAACACGAAACACAAAACTTAACCACTACCCGAACTGATTTAACTGGTTTTCGAGCAACTCGGTTGAATGCCCGTGCCGTGCGCACAATTTCTGCATTGTGTCCCAGCCTGAAACAAGACTTCTGAGAGAGGCACGGTCCCTGCAGCGCTCTGATGGCCCTCGGCTGCAGGCCGAGCCGGAGTGCGCGGTGTGTGATAAGGTGTGAGTGTGCCCACACGCACGTGCACGCGCAAATGAACAACTAAAGGAAGAGCAGGTCCTGTGTTCGCAAAGGTGATGGCTGCGGTGGCTCTCGGGAAGCGTCAGGCGTGACCTTCATTGATGTGTGTGTTCAGGAGGGTTGGACGGTCCAAGACCTACTGGAAACACTTCATCCAGTGGGGCGTGGAACACAGCTAGCATGTCGTAACCCGGATCTTCTCGAAGTGGAGTGTTGGGCCAGGCGCCTCATGTAGGACAAGGTCCAGTCGCCGAATCGGGGACATCTCTCTGCCTTTGACGCGCGTCCTCTGCCTTGAGAAGCAAAAGCCGGAGAGGACCCTGCTTGGGGAGCTCCAGCAGACTTTCAGCTGTGGCCACAGGGTGGGGACTGAACTTCGAATTTGGTGCCAGGTTAGCCCATAGAATCAGCATCTTACCCCGAGGAAGCACTAGGATTTTCCCAAATCCCAAGTATGAAGTACTCTAATCAAAGCTAACACAACTTGGGTTTTGAGAGGCGTCAATTCTTCATAGTATTACAGCTTTATATTGTTTTTAGAGGAGATGTAGGTGAGAAACAAAAATGAAGCTGGTAGGGCAGTGACCTGTGTTGACCTGACGCCGTATAATGTTTTGGGAGCTTGCATTGAAGCACTTTATTAACACCAGCTCTTGAGCAGAAGTTCTCGAAGCTGGTTTGGAACTGCACAATTATGGACGACTGGATGAAAACCAAAAAAAAAAAAAAAAAAAAGCTGTAAACCTGGAAATGTTACCAGCAGCTCTCCGAGCCTGTGGTGGCGTCCTCAGGAATTTGAATGATACACCCCTGGTCAGTTGAACAGAAAAAGGTTTCTTTGGAATTCTCTTCATTGAAATCATTGTCCTGCCTTGTCATGTTTTGGGTGTCTGAGGATGTGTGTTTAATAATGGCAACTTTATGGCAGTCTGAGAATCGAACAGGCTTCTGCACGGGGTACCAGATTTCAAATTCTGTCATCTTAGGATAAGCTCTGTTTTCTGAATGTAAAGTTATTTCCATTGTCATTTCTGAAAACGGCTGTTTTGAAAATGTTGACCGGGGATAGCATTGGGTGCATTTCATAGCTTTTTATTTTGAAGGTGAGTTTTGTTACGGTTTATAAAAGATATTTTCCTATTTAGACCTCAGGGCTATTTTGGGACCTACAAATAAATGTGTCTCCCAGCAGCGTCCAATTGTTGATACCGAAAACGTTAATAATCTTTACGTTAAATATGGTACATTATTCAGCATAAAGAATGTGTCTGTTCCCTGTCACCTTCTAACAAATTCTGTATCTAATATTTAAAAACGCTAGACAAAAGTAATGTAAAAATATGGGGGGATTGTGGCTACGGGATTAAAAAGCGCTTGTGAAATAAACTGTACAGGGGTGTGATATTTGACGTGTGTAGGAAATGAGACAATTAAATATGTCACGTATTTTTAATGTCACTTCTTTTGATCGGGATAGATGTGCACTTTCTTTTTCTGACACACTGTTACCTGAACACGCTTTACTTTTACTTTCGATGGTAAGGTTTTTAAATTAATGGTTTATCCAAGAATATTTTCACTTACGTTAAAATAACATCGCTGCAGCCCACCCACTAGGAGGTGGGCACCCTTCAGTCGTCTGTCCATGTATCTGCACACATGTGTCAAAACAAAAATACGGTTTTTATTTTAGGCTTATTTATTTTGAGAGAGGGAGGGAGCATGAGCGGGGGAGGGGCAGAGAGAGAGGGGGAGAGAGAGAATCTCAAGGGTCTTGATCCCTGGAACTCCAAGGTCATGACCTGAGCTGAAATCAGGAGTCCGAGGCTTAATGACTGAGTCCCCCTGGCGCCCCAGGTTTTGTTTTTCTGTGTATTCTTTTACCTAGCTGATACAATGTAAATGTTGTTCTTTGGTTTCTTTATTTAAAGCATGCTTTTTTTTAAAGCATGTCCTTGAAAAGCTTTCTAAAAACTCTAAAACTAATTTGATTTTCTTTTAATGGCTAAAAAAGGAATGTAGAAACACAGAAAAAATGAACCAAATGCCGTGAAAGGGTCTCAGATGAAAAGTCCCTGACCCTCCCTCGGGGCAGTCCCTCAGATGAATTACTTAGGCATCCTTCTAGAAATATATATATACACGTATATATATATATACACACATATATACGTATATATATATGTATACGTATATATATATATTTTAAAATTTTTTTTTTCAACGTTTATTTATTTTTGGGACAGAGAGAGACAGAGCATGAACGGGGGAGGAGCAGAGAGAGAGGGAGACACAGAATCGGAAACAGGCTCCAGGCTCTGAGCCATCAGCCCAGAGCCTGACGCGGGGCTCGAACTCCCGGACCGCGAGATCGTGACCTGGCTGAAGTCGGACGCTTAACCGACTGCGCCACCCAGGCGCCCCATATATATATATTTTAAAAAATTTTAGGATGGGGCGCCTGGGTGGCTCAGTCGGTTAAGCGTCCGACTTCAGCTCAGGTCACGATCTCGCAGTTTGTGGGTTCAAGCCCCACGTTGGGCTCTGTGCTGACAGCTCAGAGCCTGGAGCCTCCTTCGGATTCTGTGTCTCTCTCCCTCTCTCTGCCCCTCTCCCACTCACACTCTCTCTCTCCTTCAAAAATAAATAAACATTAAAAAAAATTTTTTAAAAATGAAAAAATTGTAGGTTTTATTTAAGTAATCTCTACACCCCGCGAGGGGCTTGAACTCGCAAGCCTGAGATCAAGAGTCGCATGGTCTTCTGACTGAGCCGGCTGGGCACCCCCGAGAAGTATATTTTAAATGTTTTCTCCCCTTCCTGCGTCATCTAGAGGAGTTCCTGTAGTACGTACAGCTGCTCTCTTGTGTTTTGGGGAGAGCGCGCTTGGCCCCTTCGCTCGTGTCGGTGGCACCCAGAATTGTTGGACACAGGTGTGCCGTGGCTCACTTAACCATTTCCCGGTCCCGGCTCGTCGTGGTGGTTTCGGCTCCTACCATACGCAAGTCGTGAGGAGCCTTGACCTGACCTGCGTGCACGAGTGAATGTTTCTCCGGAACAGGCGCGTAGACAGGATGTGCCGGATCGAAGGGAAGGCCGATGTAAATTTCGGTAGGCACGGCTGTGTTGTCCTTTCCAAAGATTCCCGAGAGAGCGAGTGAGGGGATTGGCCCACCCGCAGGGGACGAGAGGGGCTGTGCCCCTCCCGCAGCAACACCGGCTGCTCCTCAGACTTTCGGATGTTTGCAGTCTGATGGTTACAAAGTTGTATCTCATTTTAATTTTCGTTTCCCCAATTATGGGCGAAGGAGAGCCTCTTTTGATGTGTCTTTTGACCATTTTCTTTAAAAAAAAGTTTTTTTTATGTTTTATTTTTTATATTTGAGAGACAGAGCACGTGCAGGGGAGGGGCAGAGAGAGGGAGACAGAACGTGAAGCAGGTTCCAGGCTCTGAGCTGTCCGCACGGAGCCTGATGTGGGGTTCAAACCCACAAACCACGAGATCACAACCCGAGGCAAAGTCCGACGCTTAACCGAGTGAGTCACCCAGGTGCCTCAAATTTTATTTTTTTTAAAGTAATCTCTACCCCCAACATGGGGCTCAAACTCCCGACTCCAAGATCAAGACTCTCACACTCCACTGACGGAGCCAGCCAGGTGCCCCTGGGTTATTTTCGATGAGACCGAAAACAACTCCTATTTATTTGGGAAATTCAGCCCTGTCTTTCGAAGTCTGAAGTCTGACACATTAAAAGATCATAATTCTACTCCCTGAAAATCATAATTATTAAGGAGGGACCTAACTGGGAAGTCACATTTTAAATAAAATTGTCCAGGCCACGATGGTGATTGGAGACTATTTGTGTTTGTTGTTTGTGGAAACACAAATGAGGTGTGCATGTGTTGGGTAGAAATATTAGTAAATAGGAATATGTACGAGGGATAGTCCTTTAGCACAGTGAAAACTGGGGCGTGAAAAGTGAGGGGGGTGGTCTTGCCCCCGCTGTTTTCCTGACTGAATCTGCTGGGAGACGGTGAAGCCCCAGGTCCCCGCCCACTGAGGCTAAGGGTGCAGTGGGACAGGCCTCAGGAGGGTGCACCCCGGGGTGCCCTCCCCCGTCCGCTGGCTTCCGGAGCAGCATCTCCACACGGGGCAGTCGTGTGGTCAAGTACGTCATCCCCCGAGGATCTCAGGACGGCCACCTGCCTGTAGCCCGGGTTCCCCTTCCCCAGGAGGGGTTGCTGGCTCCCCAGGGTCACTCCTGCCCTCTCCCTTGGTGATGTGTTAGCTGGTTTGCAGCTGGGGGGGCGGGACAGGTGGCCTCGGTGGCCTGAAAGCCCCCGGTCTGACGACAAAACAACGTTCGATGTGCAGACGGCCCAGGTCCTTGGTGAGCTGGCCAGCAGCTTCCGATCCTAGGGGTCACCACCTCCCCACCCCCCCTACATCAGGGTTGGCAAGGTCACAGCCGTGGGCGGCCGCCCCCCAGCACTGCCCACCTCAAGACCTGTTATCCTGCCCGAGCTCATTCTTGGTCTCACTTAAAAAAAACAAGCAAACAGGGGCGCCTGGGTGGCGCAGTCGGTTAAGCGTCCGACTTCGGCTCAGGTCACGATCTCGCGGTCCGTGAGTTCGAGCCCCGCGTCGGGCTCTGGGCTGATGGCTCAGAGCCTGGAGCCTGCTTCCAATTCTGCGTCTCCCTCTCTCTCTGCCCCTCCCCCGTTCATGCTCTGTCTCTCTCTGTCCCAAAAATAAATAAACGTTGAAAAAAAAATTAAAAAAAACAAAAAACAAAAAACAAGCAAACAAACAAACAAAAACCTACAAAATGTTAATACATTTTCCTGGCAAATAAATAAATAAATAAATAAAATGTGTAAATCAGACTCTAACCTGCCTTGATATTTTGAGAGCGGTATTTACAAAACAACACCAAGAAATTCAATCGCGGGGATATGATTTCAACTTTTCTCTAGCTCTTGCTGAAAAAAAGAAAACAAAGGGAAATTTGTCAGCGTCGAGAGCCTAGGTGAGAAGAAGCTGGACCCCGGGAGCCGGGGGGCTCTCTCTGGGCCACCAGAGAGACAGGGGGGTTCCGGATTGTCGGGGGGGGGGGAAGTTAGCTTGTAGCGGGAAAGGTTGCAAAGTGTCTTCCCTCCCTGGGCAAAGGAGCCTGGGAATCCCGTCCCCCTAAACTCTGCACGCTGAGGGACCCCTTCCCGACACTCGCTGTCCAGCTGTCTCCCACCTTGCTGGCCACTGGTGTCACCGGCCCCTTCTCCTCGCTCGACCCCTGAAGGCGAGAAGCCATGAGGGTAGAGGCCACGTCTTTGGGGTTGAGTGCCGTCTCACAGCATCTGGAACAGAACTCGGCCCATGGCAGCTGCCCCAGGAGTATCTGTGGACTGGCGAGCTGGACTCTGGCCTCCTGACTCGGGACCGAGGCCACGAGCAGAGTTCCGCTCTGTCCCTTGGGCGGCGGCACAGTGGACCCAGGAGCGCACGGACCCTGGGTCCACCCTACGCCCTTCTGGCTACAGGGCTCCGGGCAAGGGGCCTGCCTCGTGCTTCCGCGTCCTCGTTTTTGAAGTGGGGACCTTCCTGGTTTGTAGGGTTTTCAGGAAGATTTAATTAAACGACACACATTGTACCGAGCTCTTTATCAGGGTGTACACGGAACTGGCAGCCAGTAAAAAGTTGTCTCCTTCCTTTCTCCGCTTCAGTCCTCCAGACTCCATCCCGGGGACAGTCCCAGCGACATCTGCTTTCTAACTTGAGACCAGACTCCCGGGCGGGTGAGTGGAGCTCTCCACCCTGCCCTCCCCCCACCGTCTCCCACATACGTCTGCTCACTTCCCCCGGCTCTGAAAGGTCCTTGACTTCACGGAGGCCACATCCGTGACCTACTGGACCTTTCCATCCTGACGCTGGAAGGACGGCCGGCCGCAGCCGGCACCTGCACCAAAGGCACTTGGGGTCCCCCAGACAGAACCCCTGCATCCCACAGAGGCAGGAGGAAAGAGAAGAAGGCCTCGCTTCCCTCTCCGTGCCTGGCCCCGGGGCAGCCTTGAGGGCTGAGCTGGGGCCCCCATCCCGGAGTCATTCCGGGCTCTTCCCCGTCTGGGCTGCGCTGCCCTCTGAGCTGCTCTCCGTGTCCTCTGCAGAGGTCATTCACAGGGCCGGGGCTGTGTTCCTGGAGGGGGGTGGGGTGAGCAGAAGCCGGGGGCGGTCCCAGGCACACCTCGGGGAGCCACCAGCCTCCTCATCTCGTCTGCCCAACGGTCAAAAATCTGACCTGCCAGCAGCCGCTTCCTGCCGGCGGAGGGGGGAGTGGTATCGCCTCTGGGGATCCGGCTGATGAGGCCGCGTTGATGAGGGTCCTGGCCTCCGACAAGGACCGTGTTCAGCGAAGACGGAAACCAGCGAGATCGGCTCAGCGGTAACCGCGCTGTGGAAAACACCCAGCTTTCCTGGATCCCGCCTGGCTTTTCTCCCAGAGGAGCAGACGGGGAAGAAGATGCTTGGCTTGCTTAACGAAACGGAGTGACGACATGCAGATTCTAGGCGGTGCGGGGCAAGGTCTTTGGAGACGGACAGACGGGTCCAGTCCCGGCTTCACCACACGTTCTCGTTGTGAGCCCGGCAGCGCTGGTCATTTCCGTAAAGAAGAGTGAATCTCTGAAGGAAGTCTGCACACCCGGCCTGTTGCCTGGACAGAGTCTGGGGGCCACTCTGAGCACAGGCTGTGCACCAGTTGCCTCGACAGACTGTCCTCAGGGGGTGGCCCTCACTTCTCTGCCTCCACGGCCCCCAGGTGACCGGGAATGCCTCTGGAGAACCCTCGCGAATCCCAGCGGAAGGTAGGCCAGTGCAAGCATGGCCTGCGGCGGGGAGGCGGTCAGGCACGTTTGAAAGGCCTTCTGCGTCCTAACAAGCTCCATTAGGAGAGAGAGAATCTGGCCACAGCTCTTCAGCCCCAGGCCCTGTGTGAGTCCCTGCAATGGTGAGCTGCCTTGGATCGTGCATGGTTGCCAAGCGGCTGGAGAGGGGCCCCAGCTCCTCGGTCTCAGGGCCGCACCGCCAACTGTGGGCAGTCGGCCCCGATCGGTGCTCGGCTCAGCGGCTGCGGTATCCTCAGGGCCAAGAGCAGCATCCCCGGCCATCTGGGTCAAGATCTTTCCAACCACCGTGAGAAGGAAGGAGGGAGGGGGTAGGAGGCTGCCCCCCTCCACCCCGAGAAGTGCATCATTTCTCCCCAGAGCCTGCAGGGGAGCCCCGCTAACAGGCCCATCCTCGGGCCTCCTGGGAGCAGGGGTGCCCCCCGAGGTGGACGGTTGCTGCCAACCTGCCCTCCGACCATCCAGCCACCTGGGATTAGAGAGGCAGGCAGAGAGACAAGCGGGCTCGTCTGCTCTCAGTCCCAGGTCCGCACGTCAGCACCCAGCGGTCCTGGCTCTGGCCCGTGCTGCCATCCGCAGCGTTAGAGCTCAGGGCGGTGGAGTCTGCCCCTGCGCCGGGAACCGGAGAACACAGCCAACAAGGTGTTTAATTACTGTGAGCTCCTCTTCTCTCTGCTATAAGCAGGTAGAAACTATGCTGCTTTCCTGAAGGACTTATGGACACAGGATGCTTCAGGAAATCAGGACAGGAGCGCACGCGAGGAGCCTGGCTGGTGGTCTTCCTGTAGGTGTCGGAGAGGGTGGAAGGGGGGCCGGCCGCGTCGAGCGTCGTCCCGGACAACCTTACCCACTCTCCCCAGTTCGGATGTGCTCCCACGGGAACCTCATCCCTGCCCCGTCGTCTCTGGATGGTCTCGCCCCCTTCCTTCCCTCACGCAACCTTGATATTCTATTGCGTCCTGCTTGTATGCCGACCCAGCAGATACGAGCCCGGTAGTGGGCTGGACGAGTCATTTACCAGGCTGGCCATGACTGCCCCAGGGTGCTCCTTCCCGGGAACTGGCCTCTGGCTTTCCTGGAGCAGCTGCTGATGGAGGTTGAGGAGGGATGTCGCCTCCTTTGTTCCAGGGAAAACGCACTCCCGCTCGGCCACGGTGAGCATTCGTGTCAAACAGGATTAGGTTCAGCTGCACATGGGAGAAAACTCAAGAATGATCATCGTCGGTGTCACTAGTATCAATGACCATCATCGTCATTACGATTCATATCACTGTCAAAGCCTACTATGCTACTGTGGGCCAGGCGCCCAAAAACCCTGGAAGAGAAAGTCTAGTTAGCCTCATTTTACATATGGGGAAACTGAGATAAGGAGAGGTCAAGAAACCTATCCAAGGTCTCAGGGCTAGTGAGAGGAGGAGCTGAGATATACTCAGTGTGTGCTCTGAACTTTGCTGTTGTGGCCAAAAAATAGTGGCTTAAACACTCGAGTGCTTGTTTTTCTCTAAGCGAAGTCTAGAGGCAGGTTGGGGCTGGCATGGTGGTTCCATTGTCATAGGGATCCAGGCTCTTTCTGTCTTTCTGCTCCGTCACCCTTGGCGACAGCGTCCGTTCCCTTGGTTGCCTCATAATCCAAAGTGGCTGCTGGAGCACAGGCCATCATACCTGTTTTCCACATAGGAGAAAGAGGTGAGGGGCAACAACAGGCAAATCTTCTGGATGATCCAACTCCCTTAAGACACCCCCCACTTGTATCACATTCACCAGAACTCTGTCCTGCGCCACGTGTAACTGTCAGGTTGCAAAACGGAGCTGTTAGAAGTGGGCTCGTTGCTTGTACATCTATAATGGGCTCCATTCCCAAGAAGAGGGGGGAGAGGGCCCTGGGGAGAAGCTGGCATCCCTGAAGAAAAGCGGAAAGGTCAGTGTTTTCCTTTGTATTTTCCGCTCTCGGTCAACTCCCAAGGGGCAAGCAGGGGGTGGCCCCAACCTCTTGTCCATCTGATTTTGGGGGACGCTCACCACTGTAGACCAGCCCTCCCCATCGGCTCTCCTTTCGAGCTCCCTGCCCCAGCCCCACTGGAGATGAGGACCCTCAGCATGTCCATAGGGGGGGGGGGTCCCATTGACCGCTGGAGGAGACGGGGTCTTGAACTTGGAGTGGGAAGCTGGACTTTAGTCTCTCATGATTTCCTCCCTTTTGTTCTCCGTCTCAGGAGGAATGGGGTCCAAATTTCTCCTAGGTTTACCCATCCTGGGAGCAGGACCCAGCGCCTGTCGGGCTCCGATCCAGATGTTTGGCAACCAGAGGACCTCACTGTTGTTCCTCCCGCTACTGACGCCTACCACCCCTGGGATGGCTTCTGTGCATTGGCAGAGCAACGTCTGCCCTCTTCTGTGGGGAGACAGAGGAGCCTGGCGACCGTCCGGGTTGTCAGAGGGTAGGGGATGGATGCAATGTGGAAACGGCAGTGGAGTGTTCTGCTCCTCAAAGATGGGTGATGAAGGGGCGCCCAGGTGGCTCGGTCGGTTAAGCGTCCGACTTCAGCTCTGGTCACGATCTCATGGTTTATGGGTTCGAGCCCCCTTGCGGGCTCTGTGCTGACAGCTCGGAGCCTGGAGCCTGCTTCGGATTCTGTGTCCCCGCCCCCCTCTCTGTCCCTCCCCCGCTGACGCTCTGTCTCTTTCTTTCTCAAGAATAAATAAACCTTAAAAAAAAATTAAAGACGGGCGGTGAACAGCCTAGAGCCTGGTGGTCAGATCAATGTCACTTTGCCACCTTCTAGCTGTGTGAGTGAAGCAAGTTATCTACCGCCCTGTGCTTATGGAATATCAACAGTGGCAGCGTCTACCAGGTAAGGTTGCCGTGAGCCCCTGGCACATGGTAAGTGCTCAGTAGATGCGAGGAGGAAGGTGATGGTGGCGGTGATGGTGAAGATAATGGTGGTGGAGGTAGTGGTGGGAAACAGGTCTCCTTGGATGCCTTTGTGATTCCTGAAACACAGTGTAACTCTGGTTAAGTCTCTAGAGTTGAGACAAAGCAAGTAATAAGTGCTCCGTTATCATTTTCTCATTCTGTTCAGATTACCTAATTGTCCTTGAGGAAAATACTTGTTTATCAAACTGATGCTGGTTCTCTTTCTTAGACATTGTGATGGTTTCTGCCTCCGAGGTAATCATCTTCCGGTTGTGGTGGTGTTTCCTGGGATGACTTTTGGGGGGGGGATCCTTTTAAGACGCTAAGGGGCTCTATGAGGATAGTTCAAGAACCTATTAAGTTGACAAAAATTTGTTTTAAGGCAGGAAAAAAGCTTCAGCTGTGAAACCCACACAAGTACATGAAGGGTTTCATTAGTTATCTTAACTCACTTAGCATCCTCCCGGGGCCGTTAGAGGTATATGACGTGACATTATATGTCATCTGAGGGGGGTTCCTGATTATGCTTTAAGGAAATCTGATTTAGGATTACTCCAAACATGGTTTCCTAGGTCCGTTGGTTTGTTTGGGTTGTGATTTTTGTTCACAGGTCCTTTCTCCTCCAAAATCTGCTCAATCTACACGAGTCTGAGAGCTGGTGCTGGTCAGGATGTGGGTTTCTCACATGGGTCCTACGGGCAAGGATGGGTGTTCACCCACCGTGCTCTGCTTTCCAGGTTGCAGGTGCAGAAGATCCAGGGACCACAAACCCTTGGGCTGCCTTTCTGGCTCTGGCCTGACGCCAACTCTGATGTTGGGTAATTCTAGGGACTGGAACTAGGATGAGTCTTAACGTAACGGAAAAAGCTGCTCGTTTGTGCCGAATGACTTCCGCAGTCACACAGGGCTTCCCCGGTTACTGATGTCACCCTGGCAGATAGGGTTTCTAGAAGTGACTGAACCTGAAAGTCTCTAATCAACTGATGTACAGAGGCTGAGGCATCATTGGCACCGAAGGTGGAGACTTTTGTGGTCAAGCACGTGACTTTTGCAAATGCCTGTTCCGTCTGGCACCCGGAAACCTGTTTTCCAGCCACCTTGTGATGTCATCCAGCTGTGCATGTTGTGGCTTAAGAGTAGAACCAACTCACTGGACATCCTCACATCTGAGGGGTAGAAAGGATGTCAGCATCGCACGCATGGAGTTGTGGGTCAGAAGCGGCTGCCTCCCCACGAGGTCACAGCTGGTCTTAGTCCTTCTGTGACAGAGACAAGGGCTTGTGGAGGGTTGCTGGTGGGTGTTGGAGGGTGGGGACTCTGCCAGGAGACGGGGACATAAGGTGTGGCCGAAGTCCCGCCTGAAGGAGAGCTTCACCTACACAGCTTTCTCTTCCCTCCACATTATGCTCCGAGGCTGGCTCCGTAGACAGATGCCGTCTTCCAAGTTCACCCTTCACCCCTCTGCCGCGTGTACGGACTCCGAGGCTCATCAGCTTGAGCCATACGAGGTCCATTTTGGAAAATAGGCTGCAGTCATTTGGAAAGAGGTTTCTAGACCTTCTTATGAGAATCTTTATGTAGCTGAGCCAAAAGCCTGTGTGTCTGTCCTGCCTGTTCTAGGTGAGTGTGCTGAGGGAGCCACGGGGGACATTAATCTCTGCTGTCCTTTGTATCGGTGACTGAGAAAACAGCCGTTATGCTGTGCACGCTCCCTGAAGGAAAGGGCTTGCTTTATCTAAAATTTTCCATTGCATCCAGGAGCGGATCTGAATCAGGGTGGTTTGCTATTTTCTGCTCCAGGGACGGAAAAGCACACAGAAGTTCCAGCTACATTAGCTGCCTGTACCAAGCATGCCCTTGTCACTGAAACACATGTATTTCTTTTTCAAGAGTCCAGGATGAGGGAAATTTGCCTTTAATTATGTAATTTCATTGTGAGAAGTCATGGACTTCTAGAACAGGACCATTGAGGTTTCTCAACCTTGGTATTGTTGACATTTTGGTCTGGATGATTCTTTGTGGTCGGGGCTGCCCTGTGCATTGTAGGAGTTTGGGTTGCACCCCCCGCCTCCACTCGCTGGATGCCACCCCTAGTGCCCCTCTCTTCCTTCCTAGTCCCCGGCTGGGACATTGCCAAAGGTTCTCTGGGGGTAAGATGGCCCCCCCGAGTGAGGACCACAGTCCTAGAGATAATGAAGACTTCGTTAGTATCCAAGTACATTCTGTGTTCTCACTACATAGAGTCAGGATGGTTCGTTTTTGCCTGTCCTCTTGGCTGGGCCACGGGGCCTAGATATTTGGTCGAACGTTATTTTGGATGTTTCTGTGAGGTTTTGGTTGAGATTCACATTGAAATCGGTGGACTTTGAGGGAAGCAGAGTGTCCTCCACCATGTGGGTGGGCCTCATCCAGTCGTGGGAAGGCCTGAGAACAACGAAAGACTGGCGTCTCTCAGCAAGAGGGAATTCTGCCAGCAGATGGCCTTTGAACTTGAACTGCACTGGCTCTTCTCTGGGTCTCGCACCTGCTGGCCTACCCCGCAGATTTTGGACTTGCTGGCCTCCGTAATCATGTGAGCCAATTCCTTAAAACAAATCTCTTTATTTCTCTGGCTAGCTATTCTATCTATCTATCTATCTATCTTCTATCTATCTATGTATCTATTGCCTATCACCTATCATCTACTATCTATCATCTATCTATCTATCTATCTATCTATCATCATCTTCTACCTATCCATCTATCATATCCATCTATCATCTATATCTATGGTCATCTCCCATCGTCTCCCGTTCTGTTTCTCTGGAGAACTCTAGCTAATACAACTATTGAGGAAATTTCAAGTCCTCAGAGTTTCACAGCTCACCACCACCACCCACTCACCCCTTCTCGACTTCAGGAGCATATGGCCGTAGACGCCTCCTGGGACGGTTATGAAATGCCTGGGATTTTTTGGTTTGGTTTTGCTTTTGTTTTGTATACTGCAGAGGTCAGCAGGATACAAAGTCTCGGGGGGAAAAAAAAGTTTACTTTGGGGTTTGTAGAAAGAAGCACGTAACCAGCATGGCAGCTGTGACGTTCGAAAAAGCTGGAGAACAGCAGAAGGGCACCGCCGGCCGCTGAGGCAGGAGGCAGATGTTTTCGAACTAATTCATTAATTAAAAACCTGCTGGGTCTGGCGATCTCTTTCGTCTCCTTCCAGGTCCTCCCTCCAGCCCTGCCCTTTCTTGGGGTGCCTGAAGGCGGTAATGCCCGGGCCGGGCAGCGCCCTCCACTTTGCCGGTGGTCGTTCCACTGTCTCCAGTGGTTTCCACTGTTTCCGGCTGCTTTTGTTCCCGCCGCGGGCCTGCCCCACCCTGAAGCTTGGCTCCCAGTGGGTGCTGGCTCCCTGCGCCCGTGCCTGGCTTGTGAAAGAACCCGGATCAAGGATGGGGAGAGTGTTGTTCGGGTTTGGGCATGTGCTCGTGCCCCCCCCTGAGTCGGCATTGGGGGGTCATAGAGCATGGGGTTCTCGAGAGGTCTACAGCAGGGCCCCACTGCCTTCGCCCTGTTTCTTCGGCCTCTTAGTGGTGTTTGCTTTAACCGGGCAGAGTCTCATGGTGTCTCTAGTCTTGCGTCCTAAATAACAGCCACCGTGATAGTGATGATAAGTTAAGATCGACTGAGTGCTCACCCCTGTCACACGCACACAGCCTCATCTGGGAAGTTCAGGAAGGTTCCCTTTGGCAGTGATAAAGCCGAGGCCCAGAGAAGAAAAGTGAACTGCGCAGGTACGGAGTGGAGAGTGGCACATGACCTCAGAGGGCCCACGCTTGCTCTGGGCTCCGATGACGGCCGGCACAGCTCCATCAGGGGCGGACCGTGGTTTGAAGAGTGGAGTCGAGGCGGGCCCCCGAGTAGATGGGCATTGGTGCCACCGGCATGCACCTGAGGACGGGACAGGGTGTAATATGGCCCCTGTCTTCCTCCCTGGACCCAGAGAGGGACTGGCACAGGAGGGGATGTGTTGAGAGTGGGGAGCTGGTCTCCCCAGACCAGGCCAGGGCCTCGCAGGTGATCCAGAAGGGCCCAGAGATGGGGTGGGGGGCGGGCGGGGGTCTGCTTCTCTACACCAGGGGAGAGCGCAGGACTCTGGCTCCGTGGGTGCCCCCCCCATAGCCTCTTGTGTCTTGAATCAACCCAATAACACTTGTGAAAGTCACAGGGGGATTTCTTGCTGAAACCAGTCAAGGGGCTGAGCTTTGTACTAGGGAGACATGAGCCCAAACAGAGCACCGGGCACAGCAGGCAGGAGCTAGGGGCCAATGCAAGCCTCCTTGACCTCTGGGTCACGTCTGTCCTAGGGGGTCCTCAGGGTCCTAAGGCTCTACCCCTCCCTGCTGTGCTGATCATTAACCGAGCCTCTCTGGCCTCCTCTCTAATCCCAGACACCGCCTGGATTGGCACCGATCCGGCCCTCCTTTTCTGCAGTCTTCTGTCCCTGCTATCCAAAACCTCCACGCCCTGCCAGCACCGTCTGCCCATGTTGGGGGCTCTGTTCTTTTGAAACTGGTATTAACCAGCTATCTAATGGAACTGGTATCTAATATGACCATAGATGTACCAGTATCAATGATTTTCTCGTATTCTTGCAAAATTGCGAAACCCCTTTCTCTGCATACACAGCGGCCCAATTAGATAGCTGGAGACCTGAGGACCAGAGATGCTAATTGGAGAACTGGATTCGGCAGGGGCAGCACTGGAACCACCGAGTGTGAGCTCTCCCCCCCCCCCCCCCAGTGCATGGCCTGGCACCCCAAGCCTGCCTCAAGGGCCCCTCACCATCTCTTCATCTCATCATGGGCATGTCTGGGCGTGTCTGCTCCAGACCCGCCTCCTTTAAGGCTCAGCTCAGCACAGGACAGCCGCCCTGCCCTCCCCTTTTAAAAAGGGCAGCAGCTAAGCGAAGCTTCTTGTCCCTGTGGGGTTTTTAGATCAGCATTTGCCCTCCTCACAGCCTTTCTTTCTCTGTGGTTTGCATCTTCTGCTTACAGTCACCCTGTGCCTATCCCAACTGCTGGCATCCAGTAACCCCGGGGGTTCCCCGTCTCCCCGAGGATTTCAGCACCCAAGTCACAATCCTCGGGGACTCAGCATCCAAACCGCCCCCTCTAGGCCATCTCATCCTCTCCACTTTCCTCACTTGGATCTTTGCCATCCCGCTGCCTGGCTCCCTCGAATTCCTCTGCCTGCCAGTCCCTCCGGCCATCCTCAGACACCCCCAAGGAGGCCCCTCCATGGCGTCCGCCCCTCGGGGCTAGCAGGCGGTGGGGTGTGTTACCGAACTTACCCTCTGTGCTAAAACTTCCCGCGCCCACGTCCGAGTGTTCCTGGGGTCTTGCCTTGTCTGGCGATCGGTGCGATGCCGCGGTCCGCCTCCGAGGCGGTCCAGAGGGTGCTGGTGGACAGCGCGTGGGAAGTGCTTACTTAGCACAGTAACGAACACCCAGCTTGAGTCAGTGGCGACCTTCCCTGGGCGGAGCCCACGCTCGTCTAGCTGGCTGGCTCGTGGGGTGGGAAAGCACCTGCATCCTGTGACGCGTCCTTGGCCTTGGCCCCCATCTCCATCTTGAGGGCAGGCAGCCTCCTCTTTCTCCAGTTCCTCCCCTTCAGGGCTGGAGGAAGCCCTAAGTTGGGCTGGAATAATTCCACTACAGACCCCGGCGTGTGTGTGTGTGTGTGTGTGTGTGTGTCTGTGTCTGTGTGTGTGAACCACTCTTTCTGTGGCTCGGAAACAGGTTTCGTCACCTTTAACCCTGTGCATCAGCCACCCCGCCCTTCACCGCCCTGTTCTGCACACGACATCCTCGCAGGCTTTCCTGGTGGCCGAGTGCCCGCGTGTGCAGTGCGAGCTCCAGCTGTCCCCCCGACTCCGCGTATTCTGCTGGGTCCGCGTGGGTTCTGTTCCCTGCCCCCACCCCTTTCTGAGCCTCCTGCTCCGGCCCTTGCCTGCACTCCAGCACCTGTGCCATCGGCCCCCGTGGGCCCCGCAGGGGCTTCCTCCGCAAGCACGGTCCAGTAAGTCCCCCGGTCACCGGTCACCGGTGCCGAGCGACTCCTTCCCCGTCAAACCTGCTCTCCCACCAGCTGGGCTCCTTGAAGGCTGCTGCTCTCTGATTCCTGTGAAATCTGGCCTCTGTCTCTCCTCCTCCCAGACACCCCTGCTCCCGGTCAGTGAGGGTGATGGAATCAGTCACCTGCTGACGTAGCTCCTCATCCTCCTCAGTCTCCGTGTCCTGCCGGCAGAACTCTCCAGAACCCACGCCCACGCGGCCCCTGGCTTGCCTCTCTCCGCCTGCCTGGCACCTTGGGCTCACATCTCCATTGTGTCCCCAGCGGCCCGTGCCCACTGTCTCCGTCCCCAGGCCCCACTGTCACCCCCACCCTGGCACCACCACACGCCTCGGCCCCTCCTCGTCGAAGCCCTGCTCAGCAGCTCTGCACGGAGGCCCCACGTGGTCTGCCACCCCCCCTCACCTCTTCTCCGTGATGGCACCTGCCCCATCATGCCGTCCAGGCCCCCGACGGCAGCACGGTCCCCTCCTCGTGCCCTCGGCATCCAGCCACGCCTGTGGTCCTGTCTTGGCAGCTCCCTTTCTGCGTGGGATTTCTGTTCCTCGGTCCGGCGAGCACCGCAGAGTGGGGCCCGATGCTGAGGAGGCCGTGGCCCTGGGGTCAGAAGGATCTGGAGTCCAGCCTCAGCTCTGCCACTTGTTAACACGGACTTAAAAAAAAAAAATCATTATCGAGATACATTTCCCACACCAACAATCTGTCCATTGAAAAAAGTGCACAATTCGAGGGGCGCCCGGGTGGCTTAGTTGGTTATGCGTCCAACTCTTGGTTTCGGCTCATCAAACCAAGGTCGTGATCTCACAGTTGCGTGGGTTTGAGCCCCGCGTCGGGCTCTTTGCTGACAGTGTGGAGCCTGTTTGGGATTTTCTGTTTCCCTCTCTCTCTGCCCCTCCCCCGCTCACGCTGTCTCTGTCTCTCTCAAAATAAGTAAATAAGCTTAAAGTAAAGCGCACAATTCTGGTTTGGCATATTCACAGACGTGTGCAAGCATCTTCTCAGTTGACTTTTGAGTATTTTCATCGCCTCAGGAAGAAACCCTGTTCCCTTTGGCTCTCACCCACCTCCCTGTCCTCCCTGCCCCCACCAGCCCAAGAGCCATTGTCTCTAGATATTCTCTCGTCTGGGCCTTTCCTATGAACGGAACCACATAATACATGGTCTTCTGTGGCTGGCATCTTTCACTGAGCATAATGTTTTTCTTTTCATTTTTTAAAGTTTATTTTTTGAGAAAAGAGAGAGAGAGAAAGCACAGGCAGGGGAAGGGCAGAGGGGAACAGAAGATCCAAAGATCCAAAGTGGGTTCTGTGCTGATAGCAGGGAGCACGATGTGGGGCTCGAACTCACGAACCGTGAGACCATGACCTGAGCCGAAGTTGGATGCTGAACTGACTGAGCCACCCGGGCGCCCCTGGTTTTCAAGGTTCGTCTGCCTTTAACCTTTTTATGACCAAATATTCTGTTGTACAGATATACTACGTTTTGTTTATCTTCAGTCGATGGACATCGAGGTTGTTTGCACCTTTTGGCTATTAAGAACAATGCCACTAGGGGCGCCTGGGGGGCTCAGTCGGTTAAGCGTCCAACTTCAGCTCAGGTCATGATCTCACGGTTCGTGAGTTCGAGCCCCACGTGGGGCTCTGTGCTGACAGCTTGGAGTCTGCTTGGGATTCTCTCTCTTTCTCAAAAATAAACATTAAAAAAAAGAATCGTGCCGCTAATAAGTGTTTGTGTACACACATTTGTGTGGACGTATGTTTCCATTTCTCTCCGTGGCTGCAACCGTTTCACATTCCCGATAGCGCTGCACGAGGGTTCTGATTTCTTCACATCCTTGCCAACACCTGCTGTCCTTTGACTCTGTTGATTTTAGCCTTCCTAGTGGGTGCGAGGTGGTCCCTCACTGTGATTTTGATTTGCATTTCCCTGGTGACCAATGATCCCCAGCATCTTTTCATGTGCTTGGTGGCCATTTGTATATTTCCCTTCGACAAATGTTTGCTGACAGTGGCTTTTGCCACTGGGCACTGGGCTTCAGTCTTCCTGTCTGTGAAATGGGACAGCCACCACCGATGGAAAACTCTCATAGGGAAGAAGATGTGGGATTTGGAAGCATGTGGCTCTGGCCTGAGGACATGGGCAGAGACAGCTGCAGCCTCACAAGCCACGGGGACCAGGGGACAGACAGCCTCCTGCGGCTGGAGGCACCAACCACACCCACGCCTCTCCCCTGCCTCCTGCAGACGGGCTTTGACTGCTCCCTGGCCGGTAATCTGCAGCGGGTAAAGCATTCTTACGGCTAAGTTTATTCAAAAAAGTGATTTACAAATAGATAGTCAAACAGTGTGAGCCGGGAGGGAGGTTTCTGGCTTTTCAGCACATGGTTGATGCTCTGGGTTGAACTGTGATTCCCCAAAAGCTATGTTCAAGTCCTACCCCCCAGCATCTGTGAACACGGCCTTATTTGGAAATAGGGTCTTTGCAGATCAAATTCCTTACCATGAGGTCATACTGATTAGGGGGAACCATTCAGTGGTTCAAGTGTCTAAGGACGTTGTTCAATGATGGTGTCCTTAGAAGAAAGAAATGTGGACACAGATGCACAGAAAAGATGTCCACGTGACGACGGGGACAGAGATTGGATTTATGCTGAACCAGCAATGCACGCCAAGGAATGCCAGCAGCCATCAGAAAGGGAAAGAGCATCACCCAGGGCCTTCCCAGGGAGCAGGGCTGGGCTGACATCTCGATTTCAAGCTTCTAGACTCCAGAACCATGGAATAATAGATTTCCATTGCTTCAAGCCAGCCAGTTTGTGGTATTTTGTTAGGCAACGATGTGGGGAAAACGTAGGTCACAATGATGTTAATAATAAAGGCCTGGGGACAATTCTGTCCCATGTTGGTTGTGTGTTTTGCATTTCTGTCCACCAGCGTTTGACAGAGCCCGACTCCCTGCCCGGTGATGCTAAATATGTGAGACCCTCATTTTGTTCCCAGTCTCTTAAGACGAATGTGCTAATGCAAACAGCGGCTCCAGAGGGGACACGAGGGCTAAGGAAAGGCCAGGCTGGTTGGGAGATGCCAACTCTGGCCTGTCAGATGCCTGACACTCAGGTCCTCACCTGAGGGAAGAGGAGGCCCCGGGTGGGGAAACTTCAGGGGACCCTCCCGGTTCAATCCCAGGGTCTAACAGTTGTGCTCTCCTCCTCCGCACAGGGTTCCCGGAGACCTCTGGAGAAAGGTGAATGTCTTTTTCACCAAAAGCTGCTCACAGCCACCCCTGGGCTTACTACTAATTCCTTCTTAAGTCTGTCCCGAAGGGCCTCCCTAGCATAGGGCCAGCTGCTGGGCTCAAGTAATATGTTTTAATCAGCTGCATTAAGCTTTCCCATTTTCAGACATTTTAAAGTAGCTGATGAGACTCAAGGCGTCAGCCGTCCAGAGGGTCGACTTTGTGTCTGGGCAACAGTCTGTGAAAGTATCCATGATGTGGGCATGTGCCTGATTCTAGTGAAAGCGTCGGGGAGCCCCTGTAAAATGTAAAAGAAAAAAAAAAATCTCTGAAATATAAGAAAAAACAAACCATGAGAAGAAATGCGGGACTTTTATTGCAATTGTGAATAATCTTGAGGTTAACAATTGAACTCATTCAGGAAAATATTTTGCGTTTAATGATTTAGAGCCCAGGGCTACATGACAGAAGTAGCTAAAAGTACACGAGAAAAAATGCACCTTGGGAAACAGCCCGGCACCCGGGGCCGCAAAACGAAAAAGTATCAAGGAAAAGGATGCGTCTTAATTTCTGTAGCAGACGGTACAATGGTCCGCCCAGGCCTGACCCGGCCCTGGGAGGTGGCTGCTTACTCACTGTGCTCTGAGACATATGCCCCCCACCAGCCAGCTCCCCCCCCCCACCGCCCTCCCCCCCTAGTCTGCAGCCCTGCAAGCCCGATGATACCAACATCTCCGCGGCTAAGAAATACTAGATGTGATGACAGGGCACCCTGAGGGTTATTCGCTGGCCCTCAGCAAATCAGCGAGCAGAGAAAGCAAACCTGCCTTTAGAAGGTGAAGCAGCGCTGGGCTCCCCCCTCGGGGAAGGGCGAGGGGCGGGTCTGATGAGGTCACGGTTCCCAGTTGGCAGGTGCGGCTTTGGTAAGGACATCGGGCGGCCGGCGGCACTGGCCTCCGGCAAACACGGCCGTCGGCGGTGGCCGGTCAGGGCCCGGACGGCACAGCATCCGAGTGGACCGGCCCTTTGGCTTTTCGGAACAATAAAGCACTCGACCGCCGTGAGCCCAAGAGCCGTCCAGGGCCGCTCCGGGCAGGAAGGACGCGCTGCAAGAGTAGGACCGTCCGGCTCGCGCAGGTGAACGGGCCCGGCAAACCGCACGCGGGCAGAAGAAACTCAGGGCAGTGGGATTGACAGGTATTTTCTAGCTCACGTGGAACACGGTGTTTCTACCTTTTTCTAGGCAGAGTTTCATCTGCTCTTTCCACAACGCTCTTGCTTTGGTGTTCCAGAACTAGCTTTACGTCTACTCCTCCACCGGTCGGTGGTCACTTCTAGAACTCAAAAGCGGCTCTAGAGGGGATTACGAGAAACGCAGGTTTGCCTGATTGCCCCGCTGGAGGCGGTCTGGATCGGGGCCGTGCCGGGTTTGGGACGCACACGGAGATCTCATTCTGGAGCTGTTCCCTTTGCACAGACGGTCTACGTTCTCCTTCTCCAGAAGGTGGCTCCTGGGATTAAAAAGCCATTTCAAAGACGGGAGCTTCTCTTTGGCTTTTCCCAGGAGTACCTGGTGTCCCCCTACAGCGACCCCCTGTCACACGGGAAGGAGAATTCAGTAACGCTGGTGCCACTTTCAAAAGCCTGCCTTGCCCTGCCTTTCTGAAACGCGCCCCTGTGATTCCGAAATGCGTCCCCTAGGTGTTAAGACCCGTTGTCCTGTTACTAAAAAGCATGAAATGGTCCACTTTCCCTCCAGCCTTAATCTCGTCCTCCCAAATCTGCGCCCTCGACGACCGCTGACGTACACGTAAAGCTGGGCTTTGAACACTTCACTTAGGTCTCGGCAAGTTCTGCTAAAGGCACGTACAGGGGCACGCTGACCCTCAGATGACATCAACCAGGACTCCCTGCAAACGAGGTTTGGGGTCAGATCCTTTCTAGTGTCAGACACGGAAATTTAAGGCAAAGGACGGGGCACTTCACTTTGTCTTAGATTTCCCAGGGGAGCAGCGGGTTGAAGAAAACGCCAATCGTCTCTGCCGGGGAGATACCAAAGGTCGGGATATCGAGGCACTGCTGGTGGGGGCGCTGGGGCCTCGCCGTTCACTTGCGAGGCTGCTGGATGTGCTGGGTTCTCGGGGAGGGGTGCTTGTCCATGGAGGCGTGGGGCTTCTGGTGAGCCACCTGGGCGGCCGCCGGTGGGAAGTCTTTGTCGCCCTGTCAGGAGACAGAATGCACCAGCTCACCAACACTGAACAGCGGGGTAACGCAAGAACAAAGCCCCCGACCCCACGTCCTCTGGCTTCCCCGTAGGGTGGGCAGTGGGCTGGGGAACCTGCTGGCAGGTAGAAGGCTGTCTCCTGGGACCGTGGGGGTCCTCAAGCTGTCTGGGGTGCTGAGGGGGGCACCCAGAGGGTGACAATGCTGTCTGCCCCCCTTGCCGTGAGCTCAGGTCTCCATACGACTTGCTCAGGACTAAGCCGGTATTGGGTGGCTTTCTTCTGCGAGAACTGTGACCTCTACATCCAGGGACAAAACAGAACCAAATCCAGTGTCCTAATTCTGATCTGCTGCCACGGCCGAGTCAGGGCACTTGTTGGGAAGGAGACACAGCCAGGGCAGGGCTGAAAGCCGTGAGATGAAGCCAGATCCAACCTGCGGAGTCTCACAGAAGGCACCTGGCTGTCTGTCGGGAGGAAATGCCTTCTTGAGACAACAGTGCATGTGTGATGGTGGCTGGGGCCCAGACCACGGCAAGCAGGCTGGAGCCCTGATGTGCAGGGGCTGAGCTGTCACCATGGGGTGACTCTGGCCTTGTGTCGGCATTTAATTTTCTTTTGTGTATTTGAGGAGCCACCTGTGTGTCCCCCGGGGTCCTGGGGCTCCGTGGTCAGCTGTGTCCAGCAAGAGCATTTTCTTAAGTCCTCACATGCTAAGGGCTCGGATGTACTATGAGCCACAGGGCTATGGTTGGCACTGCTGTGCCCTCCCTCAAAGGAGAGTGTGCTGCTGGGTCATTAAAGGAAAATGTTGGGGGACACCTGGGTGGCTCAGTCGGTTAAGCACCCGACTTCGGCCCAGGTCTCGATCTCGCGGTTCGTGGGTTCGAGCCCCGCGTCGGGCTCTGTGCTGACGGCCCAGAGCCTGCCAGCCTGCTTTGGATTCTGTCTCTGTCTCTCTCTGCCCCTCCACTGCTCACACACACTCTCTCTCTCTCTCTCTCTCAAAAAATAAACATTAAAACAAATTTTTTTTTTTTAAAGTTGGGTTTCACCAGAAGTGGGGCTCTTGAAAAGTAAAGGGTGCGACAAAACCCCCGTGAGTTTAGTCTGGGGGCGGCAGACATTTGTGGTAACGGGCCAGAGAGTAAATATTTCGGGCTTCGTGGCTCAGCTACCACGGTAGCAGTAAAGCAGTGTAGACACGCATGAATGGGTGTGGCCGCGTGCGGCTAAAACCGCACCCACGGCTAAAAGGCATCCACGGACACCGGGATGTGAATTTCATGTCATTTTCATGTGTCACAACAGCTAACTCTTATTTCGATTCTTATTAAGTCTTGTTTCGCTGGGGAGCAGCCGACCCTGGTTGAGTCGAAAGAGAAGGGGGAGCACGAGGAAGGCGGGGGGCAGGCAGCTCCGGCTCCTCTGTGTGAGCCCTGCTGGCAGTGCTCGCCGCACAGTGCTCGCCGTGGAAGCGCTCCACGGACACGACACAGCCCAGGGGCCTCTGGGCCCCGACAGATGAACGAATGGGGTCTAACAAAGACAGGAGGAGTCCCACAGTGCACCGAGGGTTTGGCGGAAAGGCTCTTACCCGGGCGATCACACCGGAGATGAACACGGTCGGTTTGGGCGGGCTGCAAGACAAGAAGGGAAAAGGCGATTTCAGGGAACAACTCACAGAAGTGGAGGGAGGCAGGCAGCACGAACTGGAGGAGGTGGGTTTGGGGGAGTGTAACAGACGGTGACCCGGGAGGAGGGAGGAAGGGGCAGCCGACCTCCTCTAGTATCGCATCCCACCCCCCGCTGGCCATTGGGGCCCTTCTCCCGAGGCTGAGTTCGGGCAGGAGCGGGAGACCAGCAGGCAGCAGGTGAGGCCTGTGCTTTCTTTTGTTGTCGTTCGGGGGGCTGTCCCCAAACTGAGGCTAGGGGCAAGCCCAGGTGTTTTTGTTTCAAGAGACGATGGACACAGGTGCTTCCTGAGGCAGGGAAGAAACAGGGTCGCACTGGGCTGAACTCGGAGACCCCCACCAAGGAGGCATTCATCCGGGGCCCTCGCAAGGTGCGCGGCTTCTTTCTGGCAGCTTCTAACGGGTGAGATCCCAGGGCCGATGCAAAAGCTCCTGGCCCCTAGGAGACCCAAGTATTAAAAATGCAGGGTCCTTGAGAAGCTACTGTCATTTCTTAACATCTCAAGTCATATTGAGCTCGCCCACCTGTCCGCAAGACTGGGGAGGTGGGGGACAGGACCAAAGCAGTAACTGTGCATTGCTGAAATGCAGACAAGTTCAAACGTGCTGAAGTCAGTTGTCATTCTACCAAGTGGAAATGATCGCAGTTAATAGATGGATATCCATCCTGTCTTTCTTTCTGTGGACAGACACACTTGTTTTCGTATTAAACTTCTTACAAAAGAGTCAGGTTGTTTTCTGTATTTGGGATACGCCGAGCATACTTTCACGTTCGCATACACTCTCCTGTGCATTTTCAAAAGTGGCCGCACGTCATTTAAAAGTGGCTGCCATCATTTAAAAACATGAGAACACAGTTCCAGGGAGTACACAGGTGTGCACCCCCTGAATGCCTCCACCAGAGGTGAGGGGACCGGGGAGCAGGAGGTGAATACAACGCCAGCCTGGCAGGGAGAGGGTAACGGGGGGTGCGGGCGGCTCCGGTGGGTGGACAGCCTTGCTGGGCAGACAGAGGGGGGTCCATCCCGTGAGCTGCCCAGCTCGCCTCCCACCTGCTCTGCCGGGCATCCTGGGAAGGAAACCACTTGTCTTAGCTTTGCTTTGCCGCAGGCAAAAGTCCCAGTATTCGGTAAGTTCACTGTTTATATCCCCAACAGTTGAGCTAAAATACCCCAAATTCCCCCAAGTGATTTCTGTCACTTCAGGAGACTAAGAAACTTCAAGTCTTACTAAGCAGCACAGAAACGTCCCCTACGTGACTGGTTTTCTTTCGCTTTTGTTGTGTGCTTAAATGGGTTGATTTTTTTTTTCTTTTATTACACATATGATTTGGCTACAGGATCAATAGCCAACCAGAGATGAATGAGTTCAACGCAAGTGTGAGTCCCCCACGTAGTGTATTTGGATTCTAACATTTCATAAATGTTTTAGAAAGGAATATGGTCCTGGCACCATAAAACTTTCTTACATTTTGAATGTTCCTTTAAAAATCTAGGAAGAGGGGCACCTGGGTGGCTCAGTCTTCGGCTCAGGTCATGATCTCGTGAGTTCGAGCCCCGCGTCGGCCTCTGTGCTGACAGCTCAGAGCCTGGAGCCTGCTTTGGGTTCTGTGTCTCCCTCTCTGTGTGCCCCTCCCCTGCTTGTGCTCTGTCTCTCTCTCGAAAATAAGATTAAATAAACATTAAAAAAAATTAAAAATAGATAAAAAATAAAAATGTGGGAAGAGCCTAAAGCAGGGACGGTTCCATTTCGTCAACTAATCACGCGCCATCACCTTCCAGGGAGGCACCGCCATTGTTTTGTACCAAGAGTGTATGATTGCTTGAATCATCTCCACTTTTCTTGGTTTTGTAACCTCAGTCAAGGCTCTTAAAGGCAGTAGAGACAGCTCCCTCCCCTCAGCAAGAACTGGGTGAGAAAGTCACCCACAGAGAGTGAATCTAGTCAGAGTAAATACACAGTAGAGTGGCTTCCCTGGTCCAAAGTGAGCCCCAAAAGGTGGCCGAGGAAGCGTGAGCCATTATCTATATAGAACACGTATGCCTGGGCGTCCGGGTGGCTCTGTCGGTTAAGGGTCCAATTTCAGCTCAGGTCATGACCTTGCAGTTTTTGCGTTCGAGCCCCACATCGGGCTCTCTGCTGGCAGTACAGAGCCTGCTTCAGATCCTCTGTCCCCGTCTCTCTGCCCCTCCCCTGCTCGTGGTCTCTCTCTCTCTCTCTCTCTCAAAAATAAATATTAAAAAAAGCCCACATATGCCCCCTCTCTCTCTCTCTGTCTCTTTCTATACGTGTATGTATACATTCGTTATTGAAAAACGGACAAAAGCAGACAAGACAAAAAGTTAAAATCACGTGTAATTCTAGCCGACTATGTGTATAAAACACACAGATGCACATTTACGCCCCGAGCCAGACTATAAGGAAACTGCAGCCACATCCGCAGGTTACGCTCCTGGGGGAGTAGCACCTGGTTCTGGACAAAGGAGGTGGCCTGTCGCACGCAGAGTGCCAGCCTGCAGTCGGTCCCACGTCCTGAACCCCTGGAACGCCTGGCCCCCTCCGGACGGCAGTCCCTGCCCGTGGCTCCTGGGATCTGGTCATCGGCGCCCGCTCCCCTGTGTGCGTGGAGGAAGGGTCTCCGGACCCTAGGAGCCCCATCACGGGGCCCCACGCTTCCACCCGGTGGCCCCCTGACCCTCCTCCGAAGTGCCCTTCAAAGTCTGGGTATTTCCATGCGGGTCGGTCCCTGTGTGTCTCCCACGTTAAACACGAGGGTGGGTTCCAGTCCTTGCCTTGAGAGCATCGCGGGACATGTGTGTCAATGATCCTCGGAGGTCACTAATGGCCCTGGTCCAGCCGCAGCATCAGAAAATGCACGTGGAGGGAGGGAGCGGCCGTGCCTGGAATCTGGACTTCCACAGGCTCCCTCCAGGTGAGTCTCTCAAAGAGACCTCCCCTCACGACAGTAGAGCGTCCAGAGCGACTCTGGGGACTAACAGAGACCCCCAAATAAGAGTGCCCCCAGCCCGGCTCACTCCCTAGGGCGTGTGCAGGGGCTGTGGGCACAGAACCTGAGGATGTGCAAAATGGCACTCCCCTCGCCGACCCCCGTCTTCCGGAGGCACCTGCGCCTTGACGAGTCCTTACTTAAGCTGTTGGGCTTTAACGGCTTGCTGGATTCGGCTCATAAAGGGAAAGTGTGTCCGTGAAAAGCAAGCTGGACTCAGAGGAAAGAAATACGCTCTGAGAACAGTCTGGGCGATGGGTGGGAAGACAGCCGGGTGCTGGTGGCTCTGTACACCAGAGTTTTAAAAAAACTTTTAATATTTATTTACTTTTGAGAAACAGACAGATTGGAGTGGGGGAGGGGCAGACAGAGAGGGAAACACAGAATCCGAAGCAGGCTCCAGGCTCCGAGCTGTCTGCACAGAGCTGGATGTGGGGCTCGAACCCACGGACCACGAGACAACCACCTGAGCCAAAGCTGGACACCCAACGGACTGAGCCACCCAGGCGTCCTGAGCCACCCAGATGTCTTACGGCATGTATATTCCGTACAAAATGGCTCTTTAGGGTTGCAATGGAGGGAGGGGAGTTTCTGAAACATTCTGCTGAAATTCAGGAACCACCTCTGGTTAGGGGTGAGAAGAGGGAACAGGTGACGGGCGCATATACCCCACGGCCCCTTTGGAAAGGAATCCGGAAACGGTGGGCAACCCAAATTGCAGAAGTAAACATTAACATTCCATATTAACAGAAATATTACAAGATAAGTAAATACTAAAAAATTCAAAACTCAAATATCCTCTCTTCCAGCCTTTGGTTTTTGGTGTTGTCTTAAGAAGTACATGGCACCGATCGTGCCTACGCGTATCACAGGCTTCTTGCCGGGCGTACCGGCGGGCACGGGCCCACGGGGTTGCCGAGAGAGCTGTGCAGGGGTGAGGGGTGTGGCCCAGGGAGCCACTGAGGCCACACCACCCCCACGTCTTGGCCACGGCAGGCCCCATTCCTTCCGCCAGGAGCGGGGCTTGTGACCCCCTGTTCAAAGGGACAGGAAGTCGCCCTCTGCGCACCCAGAGGGCCGATCTGGGCAGAGGAGCAGGGGCGCCCAGCTGGCTTCGGTCTGAACAGACTCTGGGGCGCAGCCAAAACTAGGCATATTCCATCCAGTTAAGCCGGCTGGGAAGCGGCGGTGAAGACCTCAGACTTCATCCGGCTTCCCTGTGCTCCCGCGTCTCCATCTGTCGGTGCTGCTAAGAAATACAGCACCGGAAGCCACAAGGGGAAAAGCCCTGCAGATTTTTAGGTAGGTTTTTTCCATGTTTTTTATTTCTTTCTGAGAGAGAGTGTGAGTGGAGGAGGGGCACAGAGAGCGGGACAGAGAATCATCCCAAGCAGGATCCGCACTGGCAGCACCGAGCCCGGTGCGGGGCTCGAACCCACCAACGGTGAGCTTTCAGGACCCGGGCCAATATCAAGAGGCAGACGCTTAACCGACCGAGCCAGCCAGGCGCCCCTGCACTGTTTTAAGTTTTAACAACACATTCAAGAAATGTGCTGTACGTGCACACTCTTACCTAGCCTGCAGGGGAGGCCCGGGCCCGGGCTGGCTCTCGTCAGCGGCAGGTACACGGTGCTCGCGAAGACGGTGTGCACTCTCCCCTCCCCGCCCGGTCTGCTTTAAAATCCCAGCTAGCTCAGCAACTAATTTATTTACCGTTGTCGCCGCTGTAAATCGTACAGCTGTACAATTGAGTGGCAATGCGTTCACGATGTCACACAGCCACCTCCACCGCCACCGCCCGTTTGCAGGGCTCTCGCATCCTTAGGAGACACTAGTAAACAGCAACCCTCAACCCCCTCCCCACCCCCTGCCCACCCTCCTCCCCCAACCCCCTCCCCAGTCTCCTCTCCCAACCCCCATCTCCGGTCCCCTCCCCAGCCTCTTCCCCCAACCCCCTCTTCCAGCCCCGTCCCCACCTCCTCTCCCAGCCCCCTTCCTCATCTCCTGCAAATGCTGTTCTACTTTCTGTCCTAAGAACTCAAACCACTCTGGGCACCTCATATGAGTGGAATCACACAATATTTGTCCTTTTATGCCTGGCTTATTTCACTTAGCATAAGGTCGCCCAGGTTGTAGCACATAGCAGAGTTTCCTTTTTTTAAAAAAAAGTTTATATTTATTTTGAGAGAGAGAGGGAGCGTGGGAAGGGCAGAGAGAGAGAGAGAGAGGGAGAATCTCAAGCAGGCTCCACACTGTCACCTCAGAGCCTGATGCAGGGCTTGAACTCACTAACCGTGAGATCATGACCTGAGCCGAAACCAAGAGTCAGACGCTTCACCACCGACTGAACCACCCAAGTGCCCCAGAACTGCTTTCATTTTGAGGCTGAATTATATGCCATTATATGGGTAGGTCATGTTCTGTTTTTCCATTCATTGCTGATGGACATTTGACTTGTTTCCACCTTTTTGGCTCTTGTGATTAATGATGCTATGAACACTGGTCTAATAGGATTTGTTTCAGTCCCCGCTTTCAAATCCTTCATGTACACGCTCAGAAGTGGAACTTCTGGGTCATACGGTAATTCGTGTTCAGCTCTGAGGAACCGCCAAGCTGTTTTCCACAGACGTTCCACTGCTGAGGTTCTCCCCAGCAATGCACGAGGTTCCAGTTTCTGCACATCACCAATACTTGTTCTACTCTGGGGTTTTTTGATAGTAGCCATCCTATTGTGTGAAAAGTGGTGTCTTATTGTTTGGACTTAGCAACTAATTTTTTTTTTTTTTCAAATTTTCATTTAAATTCTAGTTGGTTAACATACAGTGCAATATTGGTTTCAGGAGTGGAAGCCAGTGATTCATCACTTACATACGACACCCAGTGCTCATCCCCGAAAGTGCCCTCCTTAATGTCCATCACCCATGTAGGCCATCCCCCCCCACCTCCCCTCTCCCCGGCCAGCAACCCTCAGTTTGTTCTCTGCATTTAAGAATCTCTTGTGGTTTCCCTCTTTTTTCTTCCCTCTCCCATATGTTCTTCTGTTTTATTTCTTAAATTCCACCTATGAATGACATCATAAGGTAATTTGTCTTTCTCTGATGTATTTCGCTTAGCATGATACACTCTAGTTCCATCTACGTGGTTGCAAATGGCAAGATTTCATTCTTTTTGACGGCTGAGTAGTATTCCCCCCACGTATACATATATGCACCACACCTTTATCATCCATCAGTCGATGGACACTGGGCTCTCTCCAGAGTTTGGATATTGTCGATAGTGCTGCTATAAATACTGGGGTGCACGTGCCCCTTCAAATCTGTATTTTAGACTTAGCAAACCAATGTAAGAATATGCTTTCCGGCAGCACAGAATACTACGTATCCATGTGTATTGATCAGTCGTCCAAGGTCTTTATGACACAAAACGCCCCCTGGAAATCTTCTTCCCTTCTCTGATACTAAAAAGGCTATAATCACCTGTAAGGACATACGGCAGCTGCCTGTGACAAGATGACCGAAGGCTGACCTCTCCCATGCTACCTAGCGGTGACATCTAGTTCCACGTGGCTCCTCTTCTGGCACAGACTGTGTTGCATATTTTCATCAGGGTTGGCCAAAGGGCCCCTAGCTCTTTGTCTTTTTCCACCTACAATTAATAGAATCTCAAAACTGGTAAACGATTGTTCGTTACATTTGTCTAGTAGAAACGCTTTCTAAGCTCCTTGAGATGTGGTAGCTTAAACGAAAATTCACCAACGAGAAACCCCGGCAAGAGTCTGCTTACAAAGCTGTGTTCGCAAAAACACACATATTTTAAATTCCATTAGGGCTCCATGCACAGCATAACGTACATTTCCAAGATTCTATAAACTGTGATCGCGGCTTTGAGGATTTATTTAATCTGATGAGAATCATTCTGACAGATGTTGTTTTGAAGATGAGCATTACTTTCTCTCAGGAAACAGAGATGGTGAAAAATATTGTTCCTGCCCTCCCCACATCCTCGGGCTTTTCCAGTTTTTAAAAAACCACACTTATCTAAACTTAAAGGAATTGCAACCGAGGCGGAATTAGCAGGGATTAGCGCCCCAGAAACGGCTTCTTATGTATCGGCAGAAAACTCCAAAACTTCCTCACACCTGCCCTAAGCAGCTGCCAAATATGCACAGAGGTTTCCAAGGCTCACCTGTTCAGGACCACATCACAGTCTCGACAGGGTCCTCTGTCCTGAACTACAGATCTCATTATTTATTTCCGAAGTTTCCTTGATGAACAAGCTCCATGCTTCCTTGGCATCCCAGACAGGGGACCAGATGCCAGGAATGCGTGGTGGACGAGTGTCCCCGTGGAAGGCGGACGGCCCTCAGGAGTGGGTTTTCTGGTCTCGTCTTTAAATAAAAGTCCCCAGGGGTGAGAAAACCATTCATGGTTTCAAAACTCTGCTAAAAATCTAAAACAGCAATTATTGAAATAAATGGCCACATATTTAACGTAACGCAACACATCCAAATGACAGTCCAACATGGGATCCGCAGAAAAAGCGTCAAGATTACTTTACATTCTTTTTGTGTGTCTTAAGACCTCACGACCCGGACTGTCAGTACAGGCCTCGGGAGGCGTGACGTTTTCTGTCCACTCTGCCAGGAGAGACTCAGTCGCCCTGGACATTAGGGCCGGGAAGGAGGCTAATGCGACCTGACCCAGCTTTCCTCCCCGTGGACGGCCGCCCTGGCCCGCGCCCTCGCGTCTCTGCACACGTGAGCCTGAGGGCCCTCGGGGAGGCCTCTGCACCATCTGGGGCTCCATCCCACGACCAAGGCCTCTTCTGTGGGACAGGCCTTCGATGTTTGAGGAGGGCTTCCACAAGCCTCGGGGACACCCCCTTCCCAGGCTAAAGGACAGGACTGTAAATTCCTTCACTGTCTGGGGCCCTCCCCCACAACTTCCATTCCAGTGTGGTCTCTTGACCTTTGCCCCGAACCACACCGACACTCCAGATGCACCCCAGCAGCCCAGGCCTCTGCAGGATGCCTACCGGGTCCAGGAACATTGATGCTCCTCTTCCTCAAAGCTACGGAGAGCAGCGCAGCCTGGGGAAATGATTCTGGGCTCCCTGGCAAGGACCAAAACGCTAAGTTTCCCAGGACTGCTATCGGTAGGCAACATGGTGGGCGTGATTTGAATCCACTGTTCTGCAGCAACCCTGCTTTCCTAGCTGCTTACATGGGGTCCTTCCTCCTCCTCCCTTTAATTCCGGGGAGCATCTGTTCTAGGTTTCTGTGAACGGCTGGTGATGTTTTATGCCTACATGAGCGTTTGGTCTATGCCTCCCCAAGTGTGCTGGCAGAGATTAGGGTAGCTTGGTTGCTGCGTAGGAGCATTTTGGGATGGGGACACACACACACACACACACACACACACACAGTGATCAGTAGGACTGGGAATCCAATCAAGTCACCCATCCCACCGCAAGTAGTCAAAATGGCGGCAAAGGCATTGCTGGAGAGTTCTATTTAACAGAATTATTTTCATGTTAGTGCTTTCGGTCTGGGTTCAAGGAAGGCCACTATGTTATCCTCTGCAAGTATTTTCTCCTCTTCACGTAAATGCACTCTGAAAATATCAGAGGGAGATGTTTGTATACAGATGGGGTCATAAAAGCCTGTAGCGCGTTGTTTCTTAATTTTTCTAAGGGATGAGAATGATCTCAGATGATAATAGCTACTATTTATTGACCACTTACCACGGGCCAGGCACTGAGTTAAGTGCTTTACGTAGAATTACTGTATCTAACCCCCTCAAACTTGTGAGGCAGGAACTACCATGTCCATTTTACAGATGAAGGAATGATAAATTAGAGAGGTTAAGCAATTTGTCTGAAGGCTGCATGGCCAAGGACTGTGATGACGCGTGACGGGTTTTGTGACAGAAAAGACTTGGCAGAAAGTGATCTGAAATGCTCAGTACTGAGGCCACCAGCCTCTCCTCCACCCACAGCTCCTGGTCCCAGAACAGGAGACAAGGATGAAAGGAAGACTGGCCGGGACGCTGGCAGTGGTCAGTGGTAACCCAGCACCATCCAGAAAAGGCTACATCAGGACCCAGGAGCGAGTCATCACGTGATACTCCTTCCTGGTAAGAAAACAAGTGTGCGCCCGAAGGGGATTTTCCCTAAAAATCTCCCGAACAGTCAGAGTTGTCTGGTGAGTCAGGGAGCAGTGCTTACATGAACACTCAGGCCCAGAAGGCTGTGTCAGAGTTTTGATTTCACTTTCCAATAAGCAGCTAACAGTTCTGTGAGAAGAGGCCTCCTCCCCCGAGGACACACGACAGAAGCCACCCCCCCCCCCCCAATTTAACCTGCGGGCTGCTCACAAGAGGCGCCATGCTGCTCCCAGACCACAGAGACTTTCCGGGGTGCTGTGTGCGGTCAAAAGGGGAGGAAGAGGCAGGACCCACCCAAATGCAGCCCCGCAAATGGAAACACAGTGCACCTGACCGCAGATGACTGTGAGGGCTCCTCTGTGGCCCCAGGCACTGCCATTTCTCTCACACACCTCAGCCTCGGCCATACTGACTGAGCCCCCTGGGGCCACAAAGCAGGGCTTTCCCCTCAGGGGGTGACCCAGCTCCAGAGCCCGGGTGCAGGCGCAGAAGCAGACATGGTGACCAGCTCTAGGACAGCAACGAACAGGGTGCTCTTCTTAGAGGAGGGGGAGTCATCGTGGACCCCGACAAGGTGACATGTGAGCTGAGTCATGGGAAGGACACGACCTGTGTTCTCATGGAGTTTATGGAAAAGTATTCCCCACCTGGGGTGATATATATATATTTCCCAGTAAATGGGAAACAAACCCTTCCTAGCCATTTTTTTTTTCTTGACATATCTTTCTGGCTTGGCGTTAATTTATTTGGGTTATTAATTTTCTAGACACCAAAATAATAATTAGCATGGCTGGGGACCAGAAGGAAACAGCTTACTTGACTGCATTTCTTTGTAATGTCATTCTTCAAAGACTGACAGTCAAGGTTGTTGGGCGGCCCACAGCACTCCCACAAGATGGCGCTGCTGGTCCTTTTGCTGGCTGTAGGGCCGCAAAGCTCTGACGCGCTCCGCACAGAGGACAGCTGAAGGCTGGATGTCCCCGGTGGGCAGGGGCACCTCAGGACAGGCGTGTCCCCCGTCTAAGGAACAGATGATTGTCCAGGGAGTCTGTCTGAAGGTAAATAAAACACGACTCAAGGGCTTTAAAAAAAATTCTAAATCTAAGGAGAAATAATCTGGAACCCAGTTCCTTCCGGATTTGGTATGTGGAGTTTGTAGATCTTTTTTAAAGGGCCCGAGCAAAGGTACTTTTCTGGGAGAGAATGTCTGAGCCTGTGTTTCAACCGGTCTCCTAACACCTTATTTTCAAGGAGGAGACTGAGGCTCGGGGTCAGGAGTGGTGCCATGTCACCCCCTTGCTCACACCTACTGAGCGTCTGACTTTGGGGCAAATCCTTAGCCAGGCTTGATCCTCCTGAGTCCGTCCTAGAGACGCGTGGGGGTCCAGGTCTCTGAGGGCTTCTCAAACGACTTCTATCCAGATGACATTCCACCCACAGATACATGGCTCACTGTTGGCCCAGATGCCAGCACCTTAACCCCTGCTATTTAGAGAAGGCTGTCAGCCCAAGTCCTGAGTGTGCAGGATGAGTGTGGCGTAGACGTGAACGATGCGTTCTACAGACACTCAGGATCCATTGGGAAAGCTACTGATTGTTTCAACAGGACCTGGGAATCTTCATTTTCCCTTTAGACACGTATTTCCAGAAGCTACTCTAAGCTTAGTGCTCTGTCCATACAGAGATCCCATCGTGTGACTGATGGATTTCCCTTCTTCTCTTTGTCCTTACCTCCTGTCCCTGTTCACTGGACACAGAGAAGGTCCACGCAGCAAGCATTCTAATTGTTAGCTCACATCTCATGGACTTAATGCACAGGGTCGTCCCGGCCAGAGGGGGTGTCTACGCGCATCACAAGAATGGGTTGACCACATTGGATGAGGGAAACCACGCTTCCGGGCGGGGTGTGGGTGGGCTGCAGGGTGCTGGGCACCTGCACGCTTTAGAAAATCCCCCTCATTCGGCCACTGCCTCTGTAGAAAGTTCAGGAAAGATGCAGAAGCACAGAGGAAAGTGTGCAATGGAGCGTTTGAGGACCCTGGCTTTGGAGACAAACGGCTCTGGCCTCAAATCTCAGATCAGATGAGTAGCCTCTGTGGGCCTCAGGGTCCACTTGTGTAATGGGAACACCACCTCTTTCCCAGAATAGTTGACAGTTTAAATGGAATAATGTATACACTGGGCTTAGAATTATGTCTCCGCCAAGAGTTACATTAAGTGGTAACAGATCCTGAATTAATTTCCAAAATAAAGACAGCCCACAAGGTGTTATTGTGTCTTCTAAATTGTAACTTAAAAATTCTTTTCCTTTCTCTCTCTCTCACTCCCTTCTTTCCTCTCTCCTCCCTCCCTCTCTCTTGACTACAGAATTCCAGAGTTTCTTAGAGCTTCTTTGAAGAATGCCAGGGTTTCCATCTTGTTTTCTCACTCCTTGTTCTGAGCTCATACGGTCACACTGGGGTAGGAAGGGAGGGTTTTTACAGAGAGAAAAGGTCCCTTACTGCCAGATTCCTGTATTATTCAAAAGGCATAGGGGGGAAAAAAAAGACTGCCTCCTTTATGTTGCTAAACGGTCCAGCCTTTATGTTGCTAAACGTTCCAGGGAAGATACCTTTTTAGGAAGAATGTAGATTATCATTAAGGGCTAAGTTTAAAAAAGAAAAAAAAAAACAAAACAAAACCAATCTGTGTGTTGTACCACATGGCAATGTAGGAGATGCTGGGAAAAAAGCTTGCCTGTTGGTTGAAGTTCCAAAGCTACACTGTTGGAAGATGTTTGCTGTAGGTGGGTGGCCCCTTGAGAAGCTAAATCAAGGAATATTTTGGTGATACTTGCAAAGGCTCCTCGGTGCCGCCTGGGAAGTTGCTGTTCATAAGTTCTTGTTTTGCAGTCCACTCACTCCTTACAACAGGGAAATGCTCTTTTCTCCGGCTTAGTTTGTATAATTATCAGACAATCTGTGTAACTATCATATTTACGCGTCAAATTTTTTAAACGGTACTTCATTTCCGTTAAGTAGCATTGACACTTAAAGCTATTCCATCTTTGGTTCTGAGCACATCCATGTTTTGGGGTCAGACTCTTGAAGTTCAATTGCAGGGAATGCCAGTGAATAAATAGTTCGTGCTGAGTGGGTGGGTGCTAAAATCAAAGTATTTATTGTCTGTGTTCTGGAATCAGATCCAGTCGGCTGTTCAAGGTCATGGGTCACGTTTACAATTATGTGATTTGGGGAGGAGGGTGTCCATAGTTCCAAGTATGTATTTTCTCTAGCTGTTACAGCTTTAAGTAGGAAAGTGATTGTGTAAGTAGGAAAAAATCTGACAAGTGTTTACAGAATTCCCATTAGGATGATGTACAAACTGACATTATATCAAATACAGACACCAAGAATCTCACGTGGTCTCGGTCCACTTCCAGCTCCAGGAGAACAGGTGGCTGGCCTGAAACGGGACCAGCCAGCGTGAAGATGTTTTTTCGGGAAAACCCGACAAGAAAAAAGGAGAGATGCCAGATTTCACTTGCTCTCAGGAGACTTTCGGCCACGGGAGCTTTGCATCAAGCAAAAGTCAAAACATGGCCTGGGAGGACTGAATATGGCTTAGGTTAAAGTCAAGTACACGGGATGATGGACAAGAGCTTTCGGATTTCTCTGTTGCTGGATTCGCCTGTAATTATATCCTTAATCCACCCTCCAAAGTCCTGGCAGGGAGGGATTTGGTGAGCTGACAGCAGCAGCAGGAGCCCAGCCAGCCGGGCAGGACACAACACGCTGCTGCCTTCGAAGGTCCCCGGATTGCAAACTCAGCTGCTTCCTGACTGAAAACACTAGCTCCTGGACCCTCCTCGGGTCACGCCGCACCCTCATGCTTTTTCAGCAATTAACAGAAATAGAGGAGCAAAGTCAAGCACCCAGAAATCGAAACCCACCTCTAACTCTGCTTACTTTTACAAACCAGTTAGTGAGTTACGAGGACTTGCGTTCAATCCAAGAGCCCTGCCCTCCCGCACCTATTTAGAACAGAGGCTCCAGAATATCCAAATAGCGCGCGAGCATGACAGGGACAGGCCGTGGTGTGGACTAACGTCTAAGTCACTTACGCTGGTGAGAAAAGCACTCCGGGCACTGACTAACGTCTTTCTTCACTCCCTGACATTGAACGGTCCTGCTGCTCTGATCCCGGTGACCAGCTCACTCCCTGGGTAAATTAATATAGTCAGGACCCTAAGGTTTATTTGTGGTTTGTCTGTTGGTATCAGTTGTTTATTCATTCAAGAGACACACGTCTAAAAGTACCAAGCACGCCTCAAAATCGGGCAGCGTTGGAGTTTCATCTGACGCACTTCCTGCTTCCTGCTGTTCAGCAGCTCGAGGGACACCGGGCTCGCCCCCACTGCTCGTCACCGTCTCTTCTCCTCCACTAGCGAGTGTTTGGTGATCATCCGTTGTCTGGGACTCCGCAGTGGGGGGTGGGTGGAGGTGGAAGCCATCAGAGAGCTGGACCCAGGGGCCCCTCGAATGTCATCAAGGGGGGACTCCTGTGAGGTTTCCCAGAAGCGGAAAACAGGTCATCATGATTTTCTAGACACAGGTCATTCCTGTTTCAGTGTGGCCAGTCTCCGTAGCAACCATAAGAAAACGGAGCGTATCCTTGTCTTCACCCACAGGAAGGACTTCCACGGGCCGATTCTCCGTCAAGGATGCAAAGTCCCCCAGGGCTGCTCCTGGGGACCCTGGGGAACCAGAGCGTCTCCCTGCACTTGGTGAATAAGGACCTCAGGTGGAGGAGGAAAGAACAGAAGCACGGGGTAAAGCAAGCGTCCGACACATGGCGCCTTGGACCCCATGCCCGAGGCTCTCGTTACCACTTCCTCCTTCCAAGTGCTCCCTTTAGGCATCTGCTACCTTTCTTTCCATGGGGACAGCCAGAAACCTGCTTTTGCCACCAAAGAAGCATTCGACGTGCCTTGTATGAAAAAGTGAAGCAGATAACTGAATGGTGAGGCAGTTCCATGGCACTGAAAAGGAGAACAGGGCCGCCAGACAGAAAACGGGCATTGTGACAGCCAGGTGGCAGCAGACACTTGAGACTCAGTTTCCTCACCCGAAAAAAGGAACTAATAACCCCTCTGGAGCTCAGGGGAATTTGGGGAAGGTCAAGTGAGCTCCATGTGGTAAGGCACGCTGCACATAAGAGCAGTGACTCAAGGAGAGAACCATTATTAGATTCGTGGGTAAACTGAAGATATATCGAGGCCACGTTAGAGAGGGGAGGGAGGACAGGGTGATGGCTATCATATGCAGAGAAGTCAGAGCAGAGAAGCACATCCTTGTGCCTGGAGGACAGCTCCCGGCACCCTTAGGCAATGCTTGGGGACCACGGTGCGGATGTTGCCAGGTGGGGAGAGGACTGAACCAGCAATGACCTGGAGGCCAAGGAGAGACTGTCCCGAGGCCACGGCCATACAAAGTGAGGCTCAGGCTGAGGGAGTGAGGGAAAGTGTAAGAACAGCAAGGTTATAGTTCAGAGTGTAAGAACTCACTCCTCTGAACTTCACAGCAGTGAATCACAATAAATGTAAATGAGCTAAAATGTGATGCAAACAAGGTTGGGACACCTGCTGGGCCTGCAGGAAGAGGCATTTGTTAGGGTTGGGAGAGGTGGACCTTTCAGTTGAAGAGTTGGTTCTGGCTGTGGAGCTTGACCCGACACAGCTGAGGTCTAGGACAGTGCAGATGCCAGTGGCATTGGGGGGTCTGCACACGGGGATTTCTGCATGCCACCAACATGCCTGGGCCCCTGCATCGAATAAGCATTTTCTGGGAAACCACTGGTGCCAGCCACAGGGCTGGGTACTGAGGACACAAATGGGGCCTGCCCTCCTGGAGCCTAACTGCATGAGGGCCCTGGGCTCCCCAGGGTGGACTGGAACTCAACACAGACCTAACCTACTTGCCAGTGAACCCAGGGCCCTTGTTTCTCTAGGTCACATGCTCTAGATAAGACAACCCAATTTTGCTTTGCATTTTGTTAATCAAAACCAGAATACACTGCCTGACAAATGAGAGTCCTCATGTGGGCAGTGGGAGAGAATATTCTCTTCTAGAAACTCTGTGGGTCCTGGAGGAGGGGGTGTAAACCCCTGTGTTTGCACTGTTCCATAGCCTCAGGTAGGCGTCTGATGATCAAGCTGTCACCTAGGAAACCAGAGGGACAGACCACAAGGAAAGGTGCTGCCCGGGAGGAACTGGGAAAGGTGAGGGGCAGGGCGCCTGTGGGGGCAAGGCAGGGACTGGGGCATCCACTCACTTTGAGGCTTTTCCTAAGGAAACAAAGGAGATACGTAAACAAAGCACCCAGATCAAAGTCATTTGCATCGATGCTGCCTGTTTCACAAAGGCAGCCGGAATGGGAGCATTTGCTTGGAGCACTGTCTTAAGGCTTAACTAAGTTCTATCAGGTACAAAGGACCCTAAAGGGGAGCTCTTCTTAAGCTCAAGATGCAATTTGTGCTTTTCCTCGGCATTTGCCTCAAAAAAGTGCTGATCTGACTAGAAAGGAAAAGACAGCATCTTTATGGTGCAGTAACACGGCTGGGAGAGAGTCTTAAACCACTCTCGGTGACATCCGTACAAACATTTTCTGCAATGCAGTCTTCAAAAATGATACAAAGGCAGATGGCATGTTTGTCTTCCTATATTTTCTAGGAAAAAGAAGCAGCTAAGCCCTGCTGCGTCCTCCTTGACCGGTGGAGGGGACGCAGAATCAGCCTCAGCTGTCCCTGGGGTGGTCATGCGTCCCTGATTCCTGGGGCTGCTGGCCCGGCCTCGGTCCTGGCATAATTACTAGCCACACCACCTTTCACCCTCAAACCATACCGGTCTAAACATGTTGCAGGGTCACTCCAAGCCGAGATGCAGAATTCTAGAATGAACCTTAACATTCCCGGGACTTTTAGGAATTTCGTGGTGCATGGAAGAAATGCTAATGTCCCCTCTGGTCTATTAACACTGAGTCAGCTGGGAAACACCTGCTCGAAGGCCAGCTAACATGCTATCTTTCCAATACCTTCCCCGATCTGCCGGCCTGTGTGGATTCTTTCCCAGCTGTGTTCCCGCAAAAACTTGCCACTTATCCGTGCAGCGTAGACTTTTGCACACCGAGTTCCCCTTGAAGGTCAAGGACGGTGGTGACAATCTGTTGTTCCGAAGCACTGCAACGTCTGGTGTAGACAGAGCTTCAACAAATGCGGCCAATGCCACGTGAGCACGGCTGGCCCAGGCTGCAGCAGAGGCGGGATCGAATTACCCCAGGGGATTAATTGGGGATGTTTGTTGCCCACGTCTTGGAAATGCACGCGACTCCTTGTGTATGGAGGGCCTCAGAGGTTTGCAAGGGAGCCATCAGAGATCAGGTGGATTTATTTTTGTTACCTACCGACCAGCTGGTGATGGGGAGGGAACCTGGGGTTCTTGAATTAGTAAACGGCTTGAATTAGTGAGAAAGGGCTGAGGCTAAGAGGCCCCTCTTCAGATCACCTCACGTCAAGCTTCCATCGGTCAGATCTTGAAGGACATGGGTGCTAGGGGCAGAAAAAGGAGAAGGAAGGGTACATCCTTCTTCAAACCACTCTCAAGAGTCTGAATTAAGACATTTAGCAGGAAAAACCCCATCGTCTTTCTATATGGCAATTCCTGGCAGGTGCCAACAAGGGCTGGATTTCTTAGCAGGACTCTTCCCGTATTTCCCTAAAAATCTAGAATGGGTCAAAAAGCACAGGTAACCAGACTGAGGTCCCGGCTCAAAGGCAGCCAACCTTGTAAAGAAACCAGCGTCTTTTTTTATGAAATGCGACTTCACCCATGACAAAAGTCCAGTTCCATGCAAAGGGACTGTAGCGTCCAAACCATCTTCTCAGGAGCCTGGAGAAGATCAAAATGTGCAGCCCCCATCACCACCCGTCCCCTCAACGCGGACAGTCTTACAGGCTTTGCCTCTTCAGCTGGATTCTTAAATGCCCGAAGGACCCAGGTCTTCATTTGGAAGCTTCTTCCTTACCTACGGCCACCGCCTAACGATGGTTGCTCCTCTCAAGTACATGTGAGGACACATGGCCGGCTGCTGTGGACTCGACTCCCTGTTGTCGCCAAGCACTGAAGAACATGAGCGAGGTCCAGTGCCAAGCCAGAGCGGACACTTGTGTGGACACAGAGAGGCTTTTCCCCCCTCAGAAACAGTATTAATGATGCCGAGGTCCCCGTAGTGTCTCACAATCCACGGAACCCCAGGGCAGGACACGAAATGCCACTGAGGGGAGTCTCGGGACTGAGACTGGCTGGCTGGTTTCTGCAGCCCCCGGGTGCGGGCAAACGCCTGACTCCACGTGGACAGGTCGCTTTGCTGTGTCAGGTACTCTACGCTTAGGAGCAGTTGTGTGGGATTCTGTTTTAGCATTCTGGAAGCATCACCGAGGGAGGAGCCCGATGACGTGAGCTCTAAAAGGCCTCTTTTCCCTAACAATTAAAAGAAATATACGAAAGGATCCAGAAGGGATGAGTAAGTTATTAAACTATTAAGAAGTGGCTATAAACGTGCAGTGTTGATTCAGTAATTTACAGCAGACCGGTACAACAAGATTTCTAAGGCTCACGAAACACTGCTGGCTTCTGGCGGTAGCTGGCTTCCTGGGGTGTGAGCCAACTGCTTCTTTACTGAACAGCCTGGGCGAGGGGGTATCAGGGAGCCTTCTCCCTGGCGGCCTCCCAAAGGGCCCTGATGGAGGGAGAGAGCGGGTCCGTGGCGGGACTGTGCCTTCACCTCCCCCAACCCGGTCCAGAGCCTGGCACCCCCGCCTTGTCTGTGGCCTCAAGAGGGAAGCAACGGGAGGGGGCGGGGAGGCGTCTCGCCAGGTGCCACGACAGTGCTGAGCGTTCTTCGCGGGGCGGCAGCCCGTTACCTTGATCCACAACAGCGCGGCCTGCTCCTCAAACCCTCTGTCGGTGTGGGTGCCATTCGCTTCACCGGTGCCTCAGTTTCCATTATAGCCCCTGACCTCCTACCTGGAACCCGCGGGGCCAGACAGGTTTCAAACTTCAGATTTTTTTTTTTCAAAATGTTTAAAGACAACATGTTACATCAATCATGTATGATGAACACCCCCACAGGGGTCCTGGGGCAACACCCCATCCTTAAACTCGTTAATATCTTCTACAGCAAAACGTATGGATATTGCACCAAGTAAGGAAATTAGCCGGGAAAGGACCATAAGCAGCCTCACACCAGTTCAGTTTTTGCCACCGTGAGTTTCAGCACGAAGACGTAAAACCTTCGCGGTTTCCCGAGGCCTCCGGACTGAGCATTCTGCTTGTCCCGGGGACATGTGGGCACTTTCCGATTACGCCTTCCTAAGCGGCTCCGGCTACCACTCCCTCCGGCACCAACAGACAGAACTGGATTTGGAAGACACAGGAGGGCACAGCCGTCAAGGGGGAAAGAGCAGCCTCGGCTTCACTCACTCTGGGATTACCCGGGGAGGCTGTGGTCGGGTCTATGCATGTATCTATCCGGAGTCAGCACGGTTCACGCATGTAAGCAAAACCTTGGCAAGGCAGAAGAAAACCGATGCAGCCCGAATTTCTCCCCAGTGGTCAGCTCCACCACCTCCTCTCCTGGCGGAGACGACGGACGGCACACGAACACCCCGTCTCACCTCTGCAGGCCTTTTGCTGATCTCTGGAGCCTGTCTGCCCAGGTTCCAGGGCCCTCCGCTGCGAGGTGTGCAGGGTGGGTGGCACATGGGTAGCCCTGGCCTCCTTTTATACAAGGAAGCAGCTGACTGGGAGAGGTGGCCACGTCCCCCGTGGCCTGGGGGCTGGGAGGAGGCGGGGCCGGGACAAGAACCCTGGTCCTCAGATTCTCCGGCAAACTGCTCTCCTGCCACCCGCCACAACGCGCTGTGGCCCCACATCTGTTCAGCCCATCTCCAGTCTTGCAATGTGATTTGCGTGGCCTTGGTCAACTGAGTCTTTGGCAACACCGCTCCTCCTGTATCCCCTTCGTGGGTCAGGCACTAGGACCCGGAGCCAACTAAGGAAACCAGATTAACTTCACTGAACCCATGTTTCCCAAATGCATTTGAATCTGGAACCCTTTGGGGCAGAAGTCCCCGTCAGCATCGACACACTCTGGGACGCTGATTAAAGGCAAGTTCGACTGTTGAATTTATGCTTTTACGTAGAGTTGAGAGCAGCGTATCCATCTGGAAAGCGCTTTACCTCAAAGGCTGAAAGAGAACCCACCATGATTATCAGGAGACCCTGTCTAAGAGTCCATTTCTCCACCCTCCTTGTCTTCCTCCTCTACCACCACCGCGGGGCCCCCTCCCGCCACGCACTGTGCCGTCACCGGACGGACGGACGAGCCTGAGAATGTTCTACTGCTGTGTGTCTGGCTCTGATGCCCAGCGCCTAGTCTTTGTGGTGGAACAGGAGCGGCCCCTCCAGGCCGGACGCCCCCCTCACGGGCAGGCACTGTCTGCAAATCCTGCTGGGTAACAGGAAGCAGGGGAACTCAACTTTGGTCTAAGACACTGTCTGCTCTCCTCCAATTTTCCTTTCCAACTCAGTACAACCTTTTACGAGTGAGGTGGTGGGAGGGCAGGTTTAAAAGTAAGGTCAAGTCATGCCTTTGCACTCTGCTTTTCTTCTGGAATTATTGAACGTATGTATGGGTTGGGAAATTCTAAATCCTTGGTCAGGTGGGAGAGCGGCACCAAGGTCGAAGATCAGTTTCACGAGCCGTAACAAAGTGACATTCATTTGGGCAATTACTGCCCCTGAAATCGTGTGAGATCCCCAGAAACAAAGCATTTCTCAAACACGTGTGATCAGGTGGGACGAGAAAGTAGCCACAGTCATCTCCAAATTCTGGCCTGGGAGAGTGAGCTTAGCTCAGCACCGGCAATTATATCAAACGGTGCAACGCTGAAAAGATGCCCTAACACCCGATTGGGCTGCGGTGTCCGGGAACAGCACTGGCCATCTGCCTCCGGTCTGACTTCGTACGTGGAATGCGTCACACGGTGGGGACAGGCAAAGGCGTCCTTCTAAACACACTGGGCCTTAAATATTCTATAAACACCACAGCTATCCGTTTACAGAGTCTTAGGATTTACTTTCAGTTCCAGGTTTTTGACTGTAAAATAACAGAGATAAAGAGACATAATGGAATACGACTAACGAGAGCTAATATTTCTCTCCTATTCTGTGCCAGGAGCTGTTCTAGGTGCCGCAGACACATGACTTATGTAATCTTCACAACAGCCTGCTCAGGGAAGTGCTATCATCACTCACAATCTACGGACGAGGACACCCAGGCCCAGGGAAGTTTAGTAAGCTGCCCAGGCTTACAGCCAGTAAGAGGCGGAGCCAGGCAGGATCCATGGTCATGAACCTGGCCCCTAACAGCAGCCAGTGTTTTCCAAAGTCCAGACCTGAAGCTACCCCAAGACCTTTTGTGGCTATAGCACAATTGTGTGAATTCACCCAAATGTCGCTGGCTTTTAAGGAAATCACACGCACTGGTTAAGACTAACTTTACAAATCAATGCCTAGGCAGATAAGAAACGTTTGTTCTAGGAAGAATTTCGTCTTTGTTTTTGTTTTCTTTTAAGTTTATCTATTTTGAGAGAAAGTGCAAGTGAAGGAGGGGCAGAGAAAGAGGGAGAGAGAGAATCCCAGGCAGGCTCCACACTGTCAGATTGGGGGCTGGAACCCACGAACTGTGAGATCAGGACCCGAGCTGCAGTCAGATGCTTAACTGACTGAGGCACCCAGGCGCCCTGTAGGAAGAATTTCTTTTAATGGTTTGTGAGACAAAACTATCATGGAATTTTATGAAGAACACACCTTTACTAACTTGAGAACAACAGCTAAGGTCATGAAATGATTTAAAATTTTTTAAAATGTTTTTAATTTATTTTTGAGACAGAGCATGAGCAGGGGAGGGGCAGAGAGAGAGGGAGACACAGAATCCGAAGCAGGCTCCGGGCTCTGAGCTGTCAGCACAGAGCCTGAGGTGGGGCTCGAACTCACGGACTGCGAGATCATGACCCGAGCCAAAGTCGGACGCTTAACCGACTGAACCACCCAGGGACCCCAGGTCATGAAATGATTTTAAGTAAAGACATTAACTTGCATCACAGACGTGGCCAGATGTGTGCCTGTCAAGCCTACACTGCAGGTCAGAGAGCGGGTGGAGGGGAAAGCAGGTCAGCCCCTGTCAACTAAGAGGTCCAGGTGCCGGGGAATCCCCATGCACGTAGAGTATTCTGGTCTTTCCTCAGGAACAGTGCAAACCACCGCTGTCTTCCCCTGACCGCGTAACCTTGGTCAAGTGATTTCTCCTTTCCTGATCGGCATCCCCACAACTGTAAGACACAAGGGGGCAGGCCAAGTCCCAAACCCACACGGAGAAGTCGTAGGGGGTCGGCTTTAAAGAGAAGCCAGCCACCCGCCTCCAAGGCACTGTGCTAGGCTGCACACACCTGAGGCAGCTGGGGGCCGGTGGGGACCAAGTGGTGGGAGATTGACGGGAGGCCTACATTTAGGCAAACAGCTTGTACTGGGAGGGACAAGACGCTACAGGAGTAGGTACAGCAGGGGCGTCAGGTGCAAGAGCCCGATGTTTCCGCTGGGCTCCAGAAGACCGGCACTTAGCTGAGCGAGGCACCAGACCCCAGGTGGGCGGGGGACCAGGGAGAGGGGGTTGGGGATGGCTCTGTCTTCTCAACGGCAGCACACTGGGTTGTACCAATTTACAGTTCATTAAAAAAAATTTTTTTTAAGGTCTGTTTTTGAGGGAGAGAGGGAGAGCAGGGGAGGGGCAGAGAGGGGGTGGGTGGGACACAGAATCTGAAGCAGGCTCTGTGCTGTCAGCACAGAGCCCGATGTGGGGCTCAAACCCAAGAGCTGCGAGATCATGACCTGAGCCGAAGTTGGATGCTTAACCGACTCAGCCACCCCGGTGACCCTATAATAATTTACGGTTCAATATTCAAAATACTTTGCAATATGGCAGCCAGCACTGATCCAAAGGTGGACGCTGGGGGCACCAACCCCCCGAGTCCAGTTCCAGAGTAAATTATCCACCAGTCGCCCACTTTGGTGCCTGGCCCTTGTGCAGTCATTGCCCCCTTAGGTGCCCAAACTCTTCTTTGGTCCGAAGCACACGAATCAACCTTTCACAGGGCCAAGGAATCCCACTGACGGTGCAAACTCAGCGTTGCTGGAGCTCATTTACCGGGTGGGTTACAGTGCACGGTGCTGCAAAGCCCGGAGAGGACAAGGGGACAGGGGGCCAAAGCAGGACACTAAGGAAGACAAGTTTCATCTTAAGTCAGGCATGCTTTTCGACTCTGCCGTTGCTTAAGCTATTTTCTCAGAGATCTGTCCTGTATTTTGACCATGACCCACAATAAAAAACTTGGGTCTTTTAACACTGTGACCCTGTGCACGCAGACAGACCCACATACATACATGAAACACATGGTCTGACTCCTACAGCCTGGAATGCACTCTGATATTTTGTTTCATCCTTACTCTATTAAAAGAAGGGGGGGGGGCGCCTGGGTGGCTCAGTTGGTTAAGCATCAGACTTTGGCTCAGGTTATGATCTCACGGCTCGTGGTTCAAGCCCCACGTCGGGCTCTGTGCTGACAGCTCAGAGTCTGGAGCCTGTTTCAGATTCTGTCTCTCTCTCTCTCTCTCTTAAAAATAAATAATAAACATGAAAAGAAATACTGGTCTCCACCCACTGACCTGACTTCATGACCCACCATGGGCCACAACCCACAGTTTGGAAAACACAGTCTTCTCTGACGAAATGCACTAAAAGAAACCCTCCCAAACTTCCATTTGCTGCTCACAGGTGCTGTCACAGGGGTGGTTTCTTCTAAGGTGGCTGCACAGACAGGCCACATAAACGAGATGGTAGGAAGAATATTAACCCCTTAAAGAAGGAAGGTTTGGGGGAGAAACCCAAAACACCCGACATGAAAATTTAGACACAAATAACTGATATGTTTGTTATACAGAAGTCTTACTTATGCATTAAATCATGCGCCCCCTAGGAGGAATCTACTGGAAGCACTGTAATTAGACAAGTCCGAGTTACAGTATGATCATGAAAGCAACAATACCCTATTTTTTAATAAATATTTTATAATTTGGAATTTAAAAAAGTCTATCACACAACCATTCGGTAGAATTAATACAGATTGGTGAAGTTCTACTGCATGAGTTTGTAAGTGTTTAGATTTGCTGTTCAGAAGTACCCACGCTGCTATGAAAAGCCAGGCAGACGACGTGGGAGAGCAGATAACAAAAGCCCAATGTCATGTGATCCCACCACAGTTTAGTTAAGACATTATAACTGTTTTTTGTTGTGGTGGTTTTATTTCTATTTATTTTTTAACTTTTATTTATTTTTGAGAGACAAAGAGAGACAGAGCAGGAGCAGAGGAGGGGCGGAGAGGGAGAGGGAGACACAGAATCTGAAGCAGGCTCCAGTCTCTGAGCTGTCAGCACAGAGTCCGACACGGGTCTCGAACCCATGAGCCGTGAGATCATGACCTGAGCTGAAGTCAAGACGCTTAACTGACCGAGCCACCCAGGCGCCCCAAGATGGTGTAACTGTCGCTCTAGGTTTAAGACCCAAACTGAATGTACTTTCGGAGAGGAATGAGGTAAACAGGTGACATGTTAAAGAAATTCCACCTCCGGAGAAGGAGAAGGTCTCATAGCCCAGCCTGCTGCCCAGCTGTCTTCATAAACCTCCCCCCCGCACGGGGCACAGGGCTGCACGTGGGGTTGTGTGGCTCTCTCGGGCCAGGTCGCAGGCTGAGGGGCCCTGGGAGTTCCCCACAGGAGACCACAGGAGGACACCTGCCTGACCTCTCTGACCACGGGACCTGTTATCAGAGTACTTTCTAGGACCCGCGTGCCAGGAAGCAGGCTGCGAGAAATGCTACATGAGGAACGTGCTCACGGCTCACACTGGCATGGAAAAAGCGGTCGATGCAAAATAAGCTGACATTTAGCTACTTGTAATGTGTCCCAGGTGAGGCCCTCAAAAGAGCTGAGCGGTCGTCTCTAAACACGGTTTGCAGGTGTTTTGCCTGTGTTCCTTCAGCGGTGGCTGGACGTGTGGTCCTTCCAGGCAGTATCGGTGCACCTCGGGGTTGGCCGGAGTTGCACATCCTCGGGCCCCTCAGAACCTCCTCAGTCAGAAACCCCAGTGTCTCACCCACCCCCATGGGACGCTGACATGACTCAAGGCTGAGAACCAGGCTGTGCTCTGCGCGGGGGAGGGCAGCACCGAGTTTCTACTCCCCTCCACCTTCAGAAACACGTTAGGGAAAATTCACTACCGGTGCTGAGGCAATTCAGTTTTTAATCTGGAAACAGTTTTTAATCTGCATTCACACACACACACACACACACACACACTGTAAACACTATCTCCCCGCCCCAACCAGGCCCATCTAGAACATTTCCTCCCTGAGGTCTCAGGGGGGACAGAGCACCCTGGGATCTCCTGGCTGCTATTGGCCACGTGGGAGCCCTGCCAGCCTCTATCGCATTAAATCCTCCGCAAAATCCTCTGAACAAAGTATTACTGCCCCATCTCCAAAATGGGAGACTGAGGCTCAGGGCGTCACGGGGACGTGGCGAAAGCCACAGGGTGACCCTGGCAGAACCAGGTTTAACCCCATCCGTCATCCTGAGCTCACCTCATGGCACCAAGATGCCTCCGGGAAACCTGTTCCCAGAGCCACAACACAGATAAAACACTGAGTCACGGAGGTCTGCTAAGGGGTTTACAGGTGACAGAAGGTTCTTGGTGAGATCAGGTCGACTTTTATATCAGGTCTTGAAGCCTAGTGCAGGGGGTGGGGGGGATGTCCAGAGAGTGAGGAGGGGAGAGCAAAGCAAGACCACAACCTAGTAGTAGACACGATGGGAGGTGCAGATGTGGGGAACACAGCTGGGGAAGGTCCCATCAGGAGACACCTCGAGTGAGGACCGTGCACGGTCTTCTGGAGGTGATGGGGAGCCCCTCACCTTGTAGAGCTCTGCACCTGGCCGTGAGAGGCACGGGCAGACAGTGCCCTTCCACTCGGCCTGTGGTGTGGCCCAGGGGAAAACGCCCCGGTTCAGCTCAGACCCAGGCTTAGAACCCAGACTCAGTCATCCTTCTGCACCGATTCAACCTGTCCCAGCCTGAGTCCCTCCCAGGGACTGCCTGCGGTGTGTCCATGCTTTCAGGGCTGGCCTTGCCCTCAGGGCTTCGCCCCAGGCCTACCCCCGAGCCCAGCACATGCGGAGTGTTCTAAGGAGGGGAGAGAGAGATTTTAAAAACACAACTTCCATACTCTGTGGCCTTTCCCCAGGCAGGGAAGCCGAGGCCCAAGCAAGGGTGCACGGGAGCAGGGAGGAGAGGCTTCTGGTATTTGCTAGGCAGCCTCCAGGGCCAGGGACGGGGGAATGCGCAGGTGGTCAAGGCCTGGCTCTCCTCGGGGGGAGCTCTCACCGTCTGGGGGCTCAGACAGTGGAGGTGGGGCAGAGACGGGCTGAGGGGGACAGTCACCTCAGGAAGTAGAAGGTGAGCTGGACGGGGCCCTGCCATGAAATCTGGAGTGAGTCAAGTAGGGTAGGTTGTGTGATTTTTCTCTAGAAACATCCAGACTCTTGCTTCTGGGCACAGAGGGTGCAGTGGGCACAGGACTGGAGGTGCACACAGCGTGCTGTGTGTGTTCGTGCTGGGGGGTGGCTGCCAAGAGCCCCTCCATCTTGGGCTTTAAGGTGCAAGGTGGACGAAAGAGAAGCAGGTACGGAGGGACGGACAGATAGCATTTAGTTTGTCTTGGGCAGGGCAGGTGGCAAGGGCTAGAGAGCTGGGTACAGGGTTAGCTGTAGACGCACGGTCTGAAACACCGTGCTCACCCTGGGAGCACGTCGGACGAGGAAAGAAGGGACAGAGGAAAAAATGCGATGTAGCTAATAAAATCACAATTGAGAGCCTTAATTTAAACATGAGTGAATGTAAAACTTAACCTCTTGGAAGTGTTTGAAATTGTCAAACGTGACATAAACCCTGCCAGGGGTCCACGCTTCCCGGTTTGGGAATGAGGGAGAGGGAAGGCTCATACTCTCCTGTTCGCTTAGAGGGAGAGGTTAAGGGCAGGCAGACCTAGGGGTCGGCGTGGCCAACAGTTACCTGCGGCTCCCAGCCGCCTGACTGCACGGTCTCCCACCCAGCTTGGGCCTGAAGCTCTTCTCTTTAGAAACCGGGGCTCTGGCAGATGCACTTGGCCTTGTCTAGTGTCATTCATACCCTGGGAGGGCTGCGCTGGCCACACTTTCTTACTCTCGGCATTTAAAATCCTCAGGACCCCTAAGGCATCTTCTCTTCTGCTTTGCTCTTGGTGCCTCTCTGTGCTCTGCCCTACAAGGGCTGTGCCCCGTCCTCCGGATTAGCCCATCACTAGCTGATTTAGGGTGAGGTACCTCTTTCCGTCCTTCTCACGCCGCCCTCCGAGTGGGGCCTCAAGGCCCGCGGTGGTGCGTAAGTGATCTAGGGCATGACACTCCCTTAAAGAGAAGACAATCTCAGGGAAACAGAGAACACAGGCAGCCGGGAAGGCCTCAGCAGGTGATGACCCCATGCTAAGGGAGGGGCTGTTACAGGCAGCACGGTGGCCCCCAGGCCTAACCCCCAGGACTTCAGAATGTGACCGTAGCTGGAGACAGGGTCTTTCAAGAGATCATTTAGTTAAAATGAGGTCATCAGGGTGGGTCCCAATCCACAATGAGAGGTGACCTTATAAGAAGAGAGAATTTGGACACAGACACGCACAGAGGGAACCAGGCGAAGACACGGCCGGGAGACAGCCATCCATAAGCCAAGGAGAGAGGCCTCAGAAGACTCCAATACCGCCAGCACCTTGATCTTGGACTTCCAGCCTCCATGACTGCCAGGAAGCACATTTCTGTTGTTTACACCGCCCAGTCTATGACTCTGTGACGGCCTGAGCCGACTGACGCAGAGGGACGTCGAGCTCATGTGCAGAGAAGTCAGGTGGGGGCAGACCCCGGGACTGCAGCAGTGAGGGAAAGCTTCGTGACAAAGGAGCTCGTGTGGGTCTAGAAGGGTCGATACAGTTTGGGTAAGCGAGTGGACATGGCCTGCTCAGGCCCCAGATTCAGGGAAATGTGCAGGAAGAGAGGTCTTCGAGGAAGGCTGGATGGCACGAGGCTGGCTGGGCTACAAAGGGCAGGCGCCCACGAGACCACCAGGAGCTGTCGGCCACGGCCAGGCCAGCGTGTGGCTCTACACATGAGCCTTGAAGTCCTGGCTGAAAGAGCCCTTAACTTTCCCAGTGATCAACAACGGGCATTCGTAAAGTGCCTTATCCTGTGCAGACCGGGGTCTTTTCCCCCTGTGAGGGGTCTTCATTTTTACCCCCATGTTACACCCAAGAAGCCCAAGCCCCCAGGCTCTAGGGTTTTAAGTGTTTCTTCCATGACCACACAAGCAGCAGGTCACAAATCTGGGAGGGAAGGTCAAGTTTTGAGCCCCAAGCTGAGCTCCCCGGGATCCACGCCCCTGCAGAGGCGAGCTGAAGCCAGACGTGGGACGGTGCCGTCCCTCCAGCCGGCAGACAGCTCTGGCCAGGTGGCCAGGCCGGGGAGAGCCATTCGGCGGGTAGCCACCATCGGGGCGAGGACTGGGGCGGGAGGACAGGCATGTTCTCGAATGGGGAACAGAAAACAGCACTGAGGTCTGAGGGCGGGGCGTCAGGGGACATTGATCGTACGAGGGGAAATCTCATCTGTCCGCCTGTGCGTGTTCTCTACATGTGGCTACGACCAGGCAGTCAGGACTCGCAGCACGCGGACTTGGAACTCAGCCGTGGGTTCTTTCCACGGTGAAGGCACATCTGGGGTTTGGAAGTCTGAGCATCATGCCGACACCCAGGTCCTCGAAGAGCTGTGTGACGTAAACCTGACCTGTGAGTTGAGACATAAACGTGTTGATCTAACGTGGCTCTGAGAGGAACAGGATGAGGTTCTCTTAACCCAAGGGGCTCCGAAACAGAAATCAGGGCACCCAAGAACCGGGAACGGGGGAGACCAACCAACGGACCGTGTACCTTTGTTCTCATCAGCACCTAACTGACATGTAACGTTCCCTTTCTCCAGGGATTCAGCAGCAAGCTGCCGCTGTGTGGGCAGCACCCGGGACCCCATCTCACAGTAGCCTTGCCACAGGCAGGCGTCTTAAAACGTCGTGCCGTTCACTACTACCTCAAAGTGACAGCGGCCATTAGACCTGTCATGAAATCTTGTTATTACAGTTTTAAAGGAATAACTATGTCATAGTTTAAAATAATATTTTGATAAGTGCATCTCCTCCTTCCTAGGGCAAGAAAACCTGTAATATGAGCAAACAAAAAGAAAACTGGGAAGAACGTAAAGGAACGAATTTGAAAGGGTTTCGAGAAGGAAGGAACAGCCGTGCAGACACGCACACTGTGGGGTCTCCCATCGGGGGTCATGGGTCCCCCCTGTAGGGACTTCCTGAAGTTGAGCCTTAAGTGCCCGCAGCACAGTGAAGGGGACGGGGAGGAATGGGGAGCACAGGTGCTGAGCGGCTACTAGAGACAGTGGGGAAGTCTCAGCAGGTGTCCCGGCTTTGCTCCTTAGAAGGAACACTACAGAGCATTCAGGAAGTGACAGCCTGGCTCTAAATACATCAGGGGTAACTTTCCAGACCAGGTGCTACTGACGTGCCCACCCACCTGCGGGTGACACTCAGGTAGCCGAGTCCATGGTCTGTTCCCCTCTCCCCATGGGGACACAGGGACACAGGGTGGAAGTCTGACCGGTTGTGGGTTCCCACAGCAGCAGCTTCTGACTTTGAGAAACTCTGGCAACTGGCTGCTTCCTGCCTGACCTGTGGGCCATCGGACAGGTACTTCTTGAGGACCCGGCAAATGTGCTTAAAAAGTAGCTGCTGGGTTAGGGGCCCCTGGGGGGCTCAGTCGGTTAAGCGTCTGACTTCGGCTCAGGTCATGATCTCACAGTTCCTGGGTTCGAGCCTCTCGTCGGACTCTGCGCTGACAGCTTGGAGCCTGGAGCTGCTTCGGATTCTCGCTCCCCACCCCCCCCACTTGCACCCTGTCTCTGTCTCTCAAAAATACATAAACAATAAAATAGCTGCTGGGTCACTTCTAGGTGAACAGCACCCCTTGAAAGCAATTCCCCAGAGTTATCTGGGGAGCAGAAAGAAGAAAAATGCTAAGAACTGCCACAACCAGCAGGAAATCAATGCGTTAATGAAGGTTTCTAGGCAAACGGGGCCAGTGCTCCGAGGGCACGAAGCAGGGCAGGCTGCTGTAGGAAGGGAGCCCCCGCCTTGTCCGTCATCCGAGCTCCCCGGCCATGAAAACTCACCGTGGAATTTTAACAGGGAGAACGCACGGAGGTATTTATCACTTTCCATGTCAGTTTGTCACATGTAACAATTAATTTGATGATCCCAAGTTGGACGTGACCTGAGCCCTCTTGATGATGCGGCAGCCTTGACTCAGCGGAGATGCATGACACGAGGATACAGCAGGGTCGCCCTCAGTAATTGCCATACCTCCCGACTCAGCGCCCACCCCACGGTGGCAGTGCCCCTCTGGCTGACAGCCGGGGCCAATTTTAGGAAGCCTGGGGTCTCAGCATGCTTACTGGTTGTGCACAGTTTCCAGAGACAACAGGAAGTGGGGGCACAGGACACACTGAGTGCCACCCGTGGAGAATTGGGGAAAACGGGGCTGCAGAAGGTCTGAAATCGTGTCAGCAGGGAAATAAAGCTTGATAAGAGAAATCATGATTTATGAGAAACTTTTCAGGAACAGATCAGTCGTGCCAAGTAAACACCCTTGGAAGTCTGTACGCCCCTGGGCAGTAAGAAGAAATCTTTTCTGTCCTGCGTTCCTCCCACAGCAGCTGCTAACCGCAAACCTGGTCCCTGCTGCCGGGGGGTCAGCTGTGGGCTGTCACACCCCACCAGGCAGGTGCCACGGGGAGGTACCAGTCACGCTAAGGAAACGCATCGGGGAAATGTCAACATCTACATGACAACGCCTAGCCCCTGACAATACCCTGCTCACACCCACCACCCAACAGCTAATGCTCACGGTGGTTCTTTCTCACAATTACTATTCCCCATCACCCTTTAGACTGCACTTAGCAAGAAGCCCACAGAACCGAGTATCCGTCACAGAAGCTGCATAGCAAGACTTTCAGTAATCAATGTACCGAAAAATCCTCTTTACACATCCTCAGGCTTCTGGCCATTGGGGCTGCAAAGTCCTGGCCATTAGAAGGCACGGTCATCCTTCAGAGCCGTGTCCCTTGATAAAATGTCAATGACAAAGAAACATAGGCAGATAGACCTATGTATCTGCTGCCTCGCAAGCCTCCGGCTGCCACAGACAGTCTCCTTGGAAGAGTAAGCAGTTTATAAAAGAAGGCTACACATCCAGTCTCTCCAAAACAGCATTTATAGTCACAAACTCTTAAGCCGATAGAAGAGAGAAGATACAGTATTAATAGTCCATTGGATCAAAACAGAAGACAATGTTACAAACCATGGAAAAGAATTCAGCCGCCCTTCCACATATATATGTATCTCCTCTCCTAGAGATACAATTTGCGGAGCAAAGCTCACTCAGCCAGCTCCTGGTGCAGTTGGCTCACCTCAGGTCGTATAACTGGGGCCTCCTCATCCACCCTGGTGCTTTGTAAGAACAACTCAGTGGCTACGGAACCTTGGAAACGATACTCAGCTCCCCTGGGTCATCCTAACACGAGTATTGGTAGGGCCATGTCTTGGGGACTCTCGGGAAGAAATAACAGATGACGAATGGAGATATATAGGAATGATCAGTAAGAATACCCAGGCAGGAAATAAAACAAAGCAGTGCTTGAGCATTTTTAGTAAAGGAAAAGAGAGCAGGCTACAGTCCCTAATTAACACGTAGCACTTCGTGAGGAGAGATTATATGGCAGGCTCTGGGCCAGATACTAAAGCAAAAGAATAAATGTGTGAAACCCAGCTCCTGCCTCATTAAAAATCTTGGTCTGAGTTGGCTATACATTTTATTATATGCCGTTATCTTCATCCTCATTGTACTGCTGAGTTGTGACAACTTCGGTGTTGACAAAGGGCTCCCAAGGATCTATGAAAAGGAGCCTCGTCCTTCTTCCTCTGCCTCGTAGTGGGGACTGTGTGTTACCTGAGTGCATTTTCAGGGTGTTCATTTGGAAGATTATTGAAGCAAATACTGAAATACAAACGATGCATTGTTTGGGTGCAGAAAAAAACCATACAGCACTAAAGAAACGAGAGATTTGTTCAACAAACCGTAGCTCATAGACAGTCCATTTCCTTCTGTTATCCTAAAAATGTCATACAATAATTCTTAGTAAAAACTTTAAAAAGACTTAAAAGCACAGTGCCTTTAATCCTGTTTAAGTTTGAAATGACTCATCGCCCACCCAGGATCGACTCTACCACCATCGAAGGGCAAAGGGTCCCACTGAGGACCTATCCGCGTCTCCAAGTTTCGCGAGGACTCACTTGTGTTTTCTCGTCTCCTCCGGAGTCCAGCAAAGTCCCCGCCACAGAACAGGAACTTCACACATGCGTGCTTTTAGTTTGCTTCCAAGCCTATAGGTGTTCATTTTTCCTCATTCTATTTTCATCATAAAAGTCCCACAAGAGAAAAGACTCATCTACAAATGTCATGCTGTAGATGAAGAGACAGGCTCGGAAGGCTAGTGCCGTAGGTGGGACGACCCAGGAGCCATGGATCAGGGCGTGGGGAGTCCCCCAGCGCAGACTTTTCCTGGCCAAGCTGCTTCATGCACATTTCAGGCAGACAACGGGAAGCCTGAGCCTAGGAGACTACATGTCCCTAAACTGCTTGGTTTCATAGTCGTGAAGATGGTCTAGGATCAAAAAAGAAAGCTACAAAGACCAACAGATAAACGAACAGACAAAAGACCCAGTCTGAGTCGGGTCAAACTCAAGCTTCAAGTGGAAACATTTCTCTTTCCTGGTTCTGTTGTCCCCTAAAGGATGCCAGCTCAGTGACTCAGAGGGAGGAGCCCTTGTGTTCACCCCCAGGCTTGGGTTTCCAGAACCTCCCATCCAGGGACCACGGCCACATAGGCGCAGAGTCTGGAGCTCTGAGTGCCCAGAACATGCTGGGGGTTCCATGGACACCTGCAGCCCTGGGCCTCCTTCCCCCCCCTCTCGGCTTCAGGCTTCAGACCTCTGACCCAACAAAGGCAACAAAGTCCTTTCTCATAGAAATCCACCGCCCGGGCTCCGCCTTGCTCGAGCTGGAAGGGTTGACATTTGTTTCTATCTATAATCACATTCGGAGCCTCTGGCAAAATGAAAACACACTCTTCCATTCTTTAGCGGTGTTTGTTTTGGGCCCGTGTGGGCACCACCCTTCCCATTTAAGGCTTTTTACTTCTTTTTTCCACTTAAAGTCAAAACGAATTCAGTAGCCACGAGTCATCGGTTTTACCCTAACTTCCTCTTATTTGTGCTTTTCTGCTCTGATTTCCTCTCTTTGCTGACTTTAGGAATCTCCGTCCATCTATGGCTTCTAAAATCAAGATGGCCCCAGTCTTGGTGCTCTGTGTCTCCCCCCCGCACTGGCTGGGCGCTTCTGAGGCGGACGGTCTTTTCCTGGCTCTGTGGCTTCTGTCACGGAGATCTCAGCACCTGCTGGAGCCGTGCTGCCATTATTCAGGCCGAGGCAGTGGGGCATGCCCTCGTGGGAACCCGTACCACCTGCACTGTGCCTCGTACAGCTGCAAGCTGGAGTTGACAGTTGGGGTAGAAGAAAAATCCCAGAAACCCTATCTTAAGTGAGCTTGGCTGGAAACAACCTTAGTGCTGCAAATATGTCTCTGAACTTTTAAAATTCAGAGTAAAGAATGAGGCTCTCTTCTCAACAACTGCCCCCAAACTCTTTGGAAAAGAGGGTTGGTTAGTTGTCAGAATACAAGCGGTGGGTAGCACAGTGGCAAGTCTTTGGAACAGGACAGATTTGGATTCAAATCTTACTTGTGTCCTTTCCTGTTAGGATGACCTTGGGCATGTCAGCAGCGTTTCTCAGCAGATTTCCTCATCCATAACATGAGAGACACTGCCTCCCTTTGCAGGCGGTGAGGACAAAGTAAGACTAAGTATGTAAGGCACCTGGTCTAACGGTGGCTTGCATTTGTCATTATTTGGCCGTCCGACTTTCCAAATGATGCTAAATTGCTTGTGTGATAGCAGGGACAGTCTTCTGAACTTCTTATTCCCCAGGGCCCAGTTAAGATGAGACCTATCATACACTCAACAGGCTGACTGACACCTTCCAATAGATTAAAGTCCCATAAAAAAGTCCAACAGCTAGGAGGTGACTGGGTGGCTCAGTCAAACATCAGGCTCTTGGTTCAGCTCAGATGACGTCATGATCTCACAGTTCGTGGGCTCAAGCCCCGAATCGGGCTTTGCGCCGAAAGCTGCAGAGTCTGCCTGGGATTCTCTCTCCTGCCAACCCCCTCCCCCCTCCACCCTTCCCTTGCTTGTGCTCTCTTCCTCTCTCTCTCTCTCTCTCAAAGTAAATAAACAACATTAAAAAAAAAAGCCCAATATAGTAGTTCTCACTTATACTGTCTCTCTTCTCCTGTCTGGAGTACTTCTAAATAGGATGATCAATCAGGAAGTTGTATTTATTTATAGATAGCGAAAGGATAAATTATTCACATAACATTTTAAAAAATATTTTTTATGTTTATTTTTGAGAGAGAGAAAGAGAGAGAGCGTGCACACATGAGTGGGGGGGGGGGCAGAGAGAGGAGATACAGAATCTGAGCTGTCAGCACAGAGCCTCACTTGGGGCTTGAACTCATGAACAGCAAGATCATGACCTGAGCTGAAGTCAGACACTCAACTGACTGAGCCATCCAGGCGCCCCTCATATAACATTTTTTACATCTGACGTAGTGTTGACACATTTCTGAGAAGCACATAAACTTTATCAGCGTTACAGAGACTGGAATGGGGTCTCACTACCCCAAGTGGGATAAGAACAAGCCGCGCCCCCTGGGAGCCTGTGAGAAACAGGGTCTCAGGCCCCACCCCAGACCTGCTGAGGTGGGATCTGCATTTCCAGGGGATTTGTAAGTACTCTGAAATTTGAGAGCCTCTGCCCTCCCTTGGTCAGAGGAGACAGGCTATGGGATGGTGACAGCACTGGTGGGGGGGACTTGGGAGACCAGGATTCTGCTGGTTGCTGAGTAGCCTCTATCACTTCTGCTTAGCTGAGCAGCAACGGTAATCACATCACTGTACAGGCTTCTTCTGTGTGCACCTGCATGTACACACACACACACACACACACACGGAAGACACAGGCCTCTGGGACAATTCCACAGCTGATGTAATACTCAACGGTGAAACACTGAGAGCTTTGCTGAGAAGATCAAAAGCAAGAAAAGGTGCCTGCTCTCAAAACTCCTATTCTATTAACAGTACTAGAAGTCCTAGCCAGAGCAATCAGGCAAGAACAGAAATAACAGGCATACAGGTCCGAAAGGAAGAGGTAAAGCTGTCTCTGTTTAGATGACGTAATCTTAAAAAATCCCAATGGCTTCACTAAAACAGTGTTAGAAGTGATAAATTCCATAAAGATGCAGGATACAAATCAATACGCAGAATCAACTACCTTTCTAGTCACAAACAACAAACTAGCCAAAAAAGACATTAAAAAATCCCATTTGCGATAGCATCAAAAATTATAAAATACTTACGAATACATTTAATAAAGAGGTGAAAGATCTACACACTGAAAACTGTACAATGCTGATGAGAGAAACTGAAGAAGATGCAAGTAAATGGAAAGACATCCTGTGCTCATGGATCGAAGAATTACACTGTTAAAAGGTCCAGACCACTCAGAGCAATCCACACATTCAAAGCAGTCGTTACCCAAATTCCAATGACATTTTTCACAGAAATAGAAGAAAACAATCTTAAACTTGGTATGACCCACAAAGACCCCAAATAGCCAAAGGAATCCTGAGAAAGAAGAACAAAGCTGGAGACATCACACTTCTTGGTTTCAAACTATATTACAAAGCTACTGTAATCAAAACAGTATGGTACTGACCCAAAAAAACAGACACAGACCAATGGGACAGAATCCAGAGTCCAGAAATCCGCCCCCCCCACACACACACTTAAAGTTCTGGGGGAACATTCAGACTCAGCCCAAGGGACAGGCAAAAAAGACAACGGAGAGCTCTGGCGGACGACTGACACTCAATTTGTTTTGCCTTGTTTTCCGGAGCTTCAGGGAAGTGAGATATAAAGAGAAGGTGTACAGAGTCATAGATTCTGGGGTCAAGAAATTAAAATAGTGATGCTGACGTAGAATCTTTGTTTTCTAAATATTTATTTTGAGACAGAGAGAGTGCGTGAGTGCATGCACAGACACGCGGGACTTGGCTTGAGATCATGACCTGAGCCAAAATCAAGAGTCGGATGCTTAGCCAACCGAGCCACCCAGGTGCCCCCTGATGTATAATCTCACAGATCTAAGAATGTTCTTTAGAAACCCGACCTGCCAGGAAGTCCAGGTAAATGGGTATCATCACCACACTCCTAGGTTCCACTTAGGGGGAACTCAGGAGGGACATATCTTGCCCGAAGGTAGGAATTTTGGCAGGCATGCTGCAGCACGCCTTTGCACAGCCATGGCACACGCAGCCCTTGTGCCAAAGTGAGTATAAGAGGGAAAGAGATCCACAGAGGACGAGGGAGTGGGGACGGAGCCAGCCCGGCCCTCCCTCCAGCATCAGCAACATCACCTCCTTTGCCTTTTGCAAAATGCTCATTTACACCATTTGCCCTGACTCAGACTCCCCGTATTTCTGCCTTATCACAATTCTGCATATGCTCTAGGTTCGGAGTATCAACTTCCCCATGTTAATTGACAGCGTGTTAACTACCAACATCCACTTGTGTTAATTGTCCTGGTGTTTCGGTCAACCCACAGAACTTAGCCAAAATTGCAGGAGGGCAGTTACCCTTTCCCCACAAAGGGGGTAGAACTATTCCATCATGTCCACTTTCTACTGACGCCACGTGTGCGGAAAGCTAACCTTCGCTGCAGAGCTCAAGCTGTCCTAGAGAAGAATTAGTACTTCTGGAACCAAGCTTAAGTTTTACAGTCAACTGCCATCTTGGAAGGTAAGTACCCACATCAAAACTTCCTATTTCTGCTCTGTCATCTTAGCAGTCCTTCCCTTCATTCCCCACCTCCCTCGACACCCCCCAGAAAATGGCAATTACTCCTCTATATTTAGTCAGACTAGATGAAGATGCTCTAAATCTCATTGTCATCGTGCTGAGAGAGGCTGCCACGAAGGAACAGTGAACAGATGTCATTTAAGCTCTAGTCCCAACATACAAATTCAAAATTATCTAGAATACAAAGTTAGTGGTGGCAGTCCAACTTTGGACCAACTCCTGGAATACCACAGACACACTGTTTTCTCCTCCACTGCTATGCAGCTGTCCTGGGGGGAGCTGTGTTTTGCAGAATGTGAGGGGGGCCACGGCCAGCCACCTTTCCACCGGCACACCAAACAACCCACGATTGTGCCCTATTCGCAAAAATCCTTAACCTCAGACTTGACCATGATTCTTGAAGCAACATCCGTGAAGATCCTAGTCTGGTTTCCCCTTAGGGGAAGACCCATCTTTCCCGTGGTGCCATGTCAACGGTGGAACAGAAATGGCTGGAACATGGTTGTGAAAATTTCTCTTTGAGACCCTGCTTTCAAATCTTTTGGAGATATACCCAGAAGATGGCAAGGGCTTAATTTTAATATAAAAAAACGTTGTGGGTCTCTACCCTGTAGATGTTTTGCTTTTGGTATCTAGACCCTTCTAGATCTTTGGTAACATCTGACATCTTCCTTGGATTAGGTGATTTATCAGGTCATGTCCAGCTGTAAATCTGATGATTCTATGAGAATTTCTCGATTATAACACTATCCTCATGACTCCAGTCCACATTCGTTTTACATTAATGACTGCAGCCCTGCGTTAGAGGTTGTACACAGCCAAAAGCCAAAGTAAGTATCTTGCCCAGAGAGAGCTCTGGGTCCAATAGAAGATGTCCATAAGAATAAAGACTTTTCTTCCTCCACACTGGCCTTACCTCACTGACCTCCTTTTCTAACTGGGAAATAAGAAGTAATCAAGTTAATAAAGTTGATTAACTATTTTGCCTTTTTTAAAAAAATCTTTATTATTTTTGAAAGAAAGAAAGACAGAGTGTGAGCAGGAGAGGGGACAGAGAGGGAGACACAGAATCCGAAGCAGGCTCCAGGCTCTGGGCTGTCAGCACAGAGCCCAACGCAGGGCTTGAAGTCATGAATGCGAAATCATGACCCGAGCCGATGTCAGATGCTTAACCTACTGAGCCACCCAGGCATCCCAACTATTTTCCCTTTAAAGAATCAGAGTCTAAGCTGTATTATCACTGATTCACCAAAGTGTTTTCTGAGTGCTGTGGGTTCTGAAACAGTTGAAGTCGATAGAGTGTATTTAAACAGAAGGTTTAAAAATTTCAGGCATAATCATTAGAATGTAGCAAACTCCATAAAGGGCTCTCGTTTCTATGTAGTTATTCCTTATATGTAGCATTATTCCATGAAGCTACTATTCCATACTTCATTCTATAAAGTCCAAGCACTGGAGAGCTGATTTAAATTCAGTTCATATGTTTATGTAGTAAGAAAATGCTCCTGATAAATAGTGCAACCCTTTGAGTAACACCATGAAAACAAAAGACTCATCCGTTCCAAGAGGCTGACTCCACTGCAGATACACAGAGCGGTGTCTGGAGGGGAAAACTGATAGCTCCATTTCCCTGCTTCCCTCCTTCCATCTGATAAAAGAGCTCTCCCACTGTGGGTGGGGGTGGTGACAGTCTTATAAGGAGGCTGCAGGCCTGTGGAGAGAGAGGGGAGCAGGCATGGGGCGCTCAGAAGCTAAGCCATCAGGCCTGGTCCCCGCATCCGTTCCGGAACCAGATGTTGCCTACGAGCTGATCGGTGGCAGCACCAGGCCTCGGGGGAACGCTGGGCCTTCAGCACCGTCCTTCTCAGCCCAAATGGAAGGGGTCCAGCCAAGCTCCCGGGCCACATGGATGCCCGTACACTCCGTCCCACGGCAGAGCATCGAGCCTCTGAATCGCTACCTGCCAGGCTCGAGCATTCCGTTGGAGCCCATCTCGCTGAAAAGAGAACTCAGAGGCTGAGTTCCTGATGATGCTAATGCCTGCGAGTTCCTGGGACACTTCGTGGTCTGTGTTCATCAGCCACTTCTGGGAAAAAACGTTTTTTTAAATGTTTATTTATTTTGAGAGAGAGAGAGACACACACACCACCCAGCACGAGCGGGGGGAGGGCAGGGAGAGAGAGAGAGGGAGACACAGAATCCAAAGCAGACTCCGGGCTCTGAGCTGTCACACACAGCCCGATGCGGGGCTCGAACTCACAGACTGCAAGAGGAAGTCTGAGCGGAAGTCGGATGCTTAACCGACTGAGCCACCCAGGGCCCCGGGTCCCCTTCCAATTTCTCAGTTAAAGTCCTTACCCCAGTATCTCAAAATGTCATCTTGTTTGGAAATGGGGTGGTTACAAGTGTGGTCGGTTAAGATGAGGTCACACTGGGGCAGGGAGGGATCCTAACCCAACAGGATGGCGTCCTTATGAAAGGGGAGACTGGACACAGACACAGGCACAAGAGGAACGCCAGGTGAAGATCTGTATGTGGCCACCATCCAAGGAACTAACTGCCAGCCACCGGGGGAGACACCTGGAAAAGCCTCCTTCCCTAGTGCCTCCGAGGGCACTTGGCTCCACTGACATCCTTGTCTCTAGAACTTCGAGAGAACACCTCTGCTGTGGAAACCACCCGTCTGTGGCACTTCGTTCCGGAAGCCCTAGGAAATGGATACCCTGCTTCTCCGGGAGAGGCTGCCAGCCTGATAGGAAGCTGGGGACTCGGGAGGGGTCCCCGGCAGAGGGAGGGAGGGCTGACATCAGGACAGGCTGCAGACTCTGTGACCGCAGATGGACACCCCTCCCCCGGCAGCCCGTCACAGGGGCCACCGGCCGACCCGGGCAGCCGTGTGGGGATGTGGGGACCCACACCCGCTCTGTCAGCGTTCTCCTGCCCAAGCTGCCACCGGCTGAAGGATCACTTTCGCCGCTCCCTGCCGGTATAACGAATGCTGACGCTGCACCCCCGCCCCGTGTCACCTGCAGACGTAGAGCACTGATCTACGAGTCTCGCGTAGGCAACGTGGCAGTGAGAGGCGCCCACCTGCGCCCAGAGTCTCCCCCATTTCGTCACCGCGGCAGTCAGGGCTGTTCGGCGCTCTTCGGGCCGCCGTGAGATCTCGGGCTTTCTATTCTGGGCTCACACGGTGCCCTCAGAACCGCTTCTCCCTGCAGGAGGCATCTCAGGCCACAAGCGGGTGACAGCCACGTACCCCCTTCCCAAGGACATTCCGGGTCGCCTGATGCCACCACATCAACCTCTCTGCCTTCGGCCCAGGGCAGGGGTCCTGTGGCCGCCGTGTCATGGGCCCCGCCCACCAGCAAAGGGCGCCCGCAACAGGACACACCGTTGGTAGCCGGTGGGCACTCAGCACCCCCAGCCCGCTGGCATCTTCACGCATCTCAGGGAGGAACACAGCTCTTCTAAACAGCAGCTGACTTGGGGCGCCTGGGTGGCGCAGTCGGTTAAGCGTCTGACTTCAGCCAGGTCACGATCTTGCGGTCCGGGAGTTCGAGCCCCGCGTCAGGCTCTGGGCTGATGGCTCGAGCCTGGAGCCTGTTTCAGATTCTGTGTCTCCCTCTCTCTCTTTCCCCTCCCCCGTTCATGCTCTGTCTCTCTCTGTCCCAAAAATAAATAAACGTTGAAAAAAAAAAATTTAAACAGCAGCTGACACTGGCCTGGATAGAAAAGACCACACCGGAAAGTAGGGATGATGCTGACATTGGCTCAACTCATGCTGCAACTACGTTCCAACACAGATGACGGCTTACAGAAGTAATCCCAGGCGTGTAGGCTGTGCCATCCCTTAGCTTCAGTTATAAGGTTTACTTCCTTTTTTTAAATATGAAATTTATTGTCAGATTGGTTTCCATAAACACCCAGTGCTCATCCCAACAGGTGCCCTCCTCGATGCCCATCACCCCCTTTCCCCTCCCTCCCACCCCCCCCCCATCACCCTCAGTTTATTCTCAGTTTTTAAGAGTCTCTTATGGTTTGGCTCCCTCCCTCTCGACCTTTTTCTCCCCTTCCCCTCCCCCATGGTCTTCTGTTAAGTTTCTCGGGATCTGTTTATTTCTTAAGAATTCACTTAGGGGCACTTGGGCGACTCAGTCGGTTAAGCGTCTGACTTCAGCTCAGGTCACGATCTCATCATTTGTGAATTCGAGCCCGATATTGGGCTCTCTGCAGTCAGGGCAGAGCCCGCTTTGGATCCTCTGTCTCCCTCACTCTCTGCCCCTACTCCACTCGCACTCTCCCTCTCCCTCAAAAATAAATAAACGTTAAAAAAATTTTTTTAGCGTTCCTGTATCCCTTGGGGGATGGAGGGAGGGGAAGTGGGTGATGGGCATTGAGGAGGGCACTTGTTGGGATAAGCACTGAGTGTTGTTAGAAAACCAATCTGACAATAAATTATATTTAAAAAAATTTTTTTTAATTCACTTTAAGTGAGACAACCATTAAAAATGGCCACAGGTTACCACTGGCATCTGTTAGAGACTGAACTTCTTTCCCCCAAACGGCTATGTAAAATCCTAACCCCAGTACCTCAGAATTTGACCTTTCTAGGAAATAGGGTCTTTACAGAAGTAATTGAGTTAAAATGAAGTCTCCAGGGCCGGCCCCAATCCAATGACTGATGTCCTTACAAAAAGGGGAAACTTGGACCCAGAGACAGACATACACAGAGAGATGATGTGAAGAGACACAGGGTGAGCACCACGTGGACAGATCGACACGATCGAGGTGAGGACTTTATAAGCCAAGGAACGCCAAGGATGGCCAGCAAACCACCAAAAACCAGGGCTGGGGGCACAGGACATATCCTCCCTCACAGCCTCAGAAGGAACCAACCTTGGGGACACCTGATCTTGGACTTCCAGCCTCCACCACTGTGAGGCGCTATGCGTCAGGTTATTTTAGCCACTGCTTTGTTGCATGTGTTATGGTGGCCCCATAGTGATACAGCATCCATACAGTGATGACTTCCAGGCAAGGTCACGGGTGAACGCTAAAAGTAGCAGGTGGAATTCTGATGAGAAACAAACACTCGCAGCACTTTTTGTGGTGGCCCACAGACATGCACAGAGCAGCAAAAAATGATCATTGACGTGTAGTTCCATACGAGGTCGGACAAGATGGCACTCTGCTGTCTTCTTTCAGTTTTTACGCTGCAAACAAGTGTCCTTTTCATGGTCGCCAGTGTAAGGATACCCTTTGTTTTTTAAATTTTTTATGTTTTTAATGTTTATTTTTGAGACACACACACACACACACACACACACACACACACACACACACAGAGCAAGCAGGGAAGGGGCAGAGAGAGAAGGAGACACAGAATCCAAAGCAGGCTCCAGGCTCTGAGCTGTCAGCACAGAGTCCAACGCGGGGCTCGAACTCGTGAACCGTGAGATCATGACCTGAGCCGAATTTGGACGCTTAATCGATGGAGCCACCCAGGCGCCCCAGAATACTCCTTGTTTTATAATTAATACATATACTGGGGGAGATATTTGAGACTATGCAAATATCCTGTTTCTCCTTAGACTTCCTCCCACTCTTCGTAACATCCATTGGTGGACCTTGTCTCCAACGGTGACTGAGCTGTTTGCCTGTTGGTGATGGTCTATTTCCTTCCTTACATAATTCTTAATTAAAATTCTTCTGTGAGAGCTGTCTCTTCTCCTCATTTATATATTCAATTACTTATATCAGGATGCACTTAGGAATGTTTATTTTACCCTGTGGGTTATAATCCAGTAGTGTCATTTGGCTGCTGACTGCCCCAGCTTTGGCCATGAGGAGCTCCTCCGAGTGGCCTTCTGTCCTGATGAGCCCCATCATCTGTCACACTGCATCCTCTTGTCCTGGCCCTACAAGCTGTTCCAGGTTCATCTAGGATTTTTCCTGCCCCGGCCCTGGAATTTACCACTTCTGCAAGGAACCCTGGTTCCCGTGATGGGGGAGAAGTGTTTGAAACAAAGATCCGGGTCCAAGTGACGCTCAGGGTTACATGGGTGTCAGTTCTCATAGGTGTTTAGGCTCCTGCTGAACACAGCAAGGAAATACAGGTATGAGCGCCAACCCTCCCCATCTATCTTTATTTTTTCTTTTTAAAAGCTTATTTATTTATTTTGAGAGACAGAGAGAGAGGGAGATAGATGTGGGGGAGGGACGGAGAGAGAGGGAGAGAAAGCATCCCAAGCAGGTTCCACCCTGTCAGCGCAGAGCCCGACACGTGGCTTGAACTCATGAACCATGAGCTGATGACCTGAGCTGAAATCAAGTCAGAGACTCAACCAACTGAGCCACCCAGGCGCCCCATCTTTACTTCTGCCTGTATGTACACATCTGTATGTTGTCTCCTATCCATCCACCCATCTTTTAAAACTGAGTTCATACGAATACCTCTAATTCAATTCAACGCCACAAAGCTCATTTCAGTTCCCTCTTTCCAGCTGTAACCTCTCCCTCTGGCAGTGAGAAGCTTCACTCTCAGTATCCACGACATATTTATATACTTGTTCAAACACCAAAGCAATTTCAGAATTGTAACCCAAACCCCTGTAAGAAAACACATCTACTAACTAGTGTGCAGCATTTTGGGACAGGTGTGTGTGTGTGCGTGTGCATGTGCGTGTGTGTTTGTGTGTGTGTTGTCTTCAGTCTTAGAGTATCCGGTCAGAGTACTGTTTTCCAAAATTATTGGTTAAGGTATTTTCTTCCCCAGTCCTTTCAATGGCTTAGAGTAATCATCTGTATTGCAATTAAGTTCACCCTCTTCCTGTTCGGATTCCATTCTGGATCTCTCCCACACGTGGCAAAATTTGAATTGTTTGCTTATTTTTCGGGTACGTGAGGTTCTAAGTCAGGGTGAAAACACGGCCACGCTCAGCCAGGGCTGTCCGCTCTGGGTCCTTATCAATCCCACCCTTATCTCCTTCTTCCTTCCACCCCTCTCCCCCCCGACCTCGCCCACACCCAGACCCTTGCATTTCTCGTTCACCCCTCCTGTCACGTACGCTTTTCAATCTCTTGTCCCAAGCTCCACTCGTGGTAGGACCTCAGGACATGTTCGACACTGAACCGTGTTCTCTAGTGAGTCTTACTGGCTCCTGAAGTCCATGCTGTGTCTGCAATTTCCCCTTCGCCTAATCACAGTGAGCACTTCATCTCAATACGCTCGACACGAGGCTTTGGGGAAAACCACGGCTTTCCTTAATTGGGTCAGTTCTGACATGGGATCTAGCAGCTACTCCGGACAGCACTGGCGAAGAATTGCAAAGCTCTAGGCCTCTTCTGGGCCATGAAGAGCCACACGGAGCTAGTGCCCAGCTTGACAGGAACTCTAGGGCAACATTTTCAAATTTCTGCTACTTCCTTTTTTTCCTTTTTAAAATGTAGCATCTCAAAACGGCCTGGCAGCCTAGGAAATTATCTGTAAAACCCCAGAAAATGACAAGATTAAAGGGAGAAGAATAGCATGAATATGTGCAACACAAAACAATTGCAAGTAAAGTTGTGTGTGTGTGTGTGTGTGTGTGTGTGTGTTTGTCATACAATAATGCTCCAGTTATTCTGTGATCAGTATTTGATTTTCAGATTAATGAGGAAGGAAGCCACCAGAGGTGAGTCAGGAAATGTAAAGACGAGCCAGTTATAAAGCCTGGAAAGGAAAGCAGAGAGCTTTGCAAACACAGATCTAAGGAGGGAAACTGGCATTTGAGACTCTACACTTATTTTTATGTCCAGAGGACACTTGGACCCAAACATGAAACATCATCAAACTTGAGGACCAGGGTCATGTGGATGTTGAAGTCACATGCCATGATATGTCCAACAGAATAATGAAATGTTTGACAAAGTCTGTACATAAACAGGCCTTTTTATAGGTAAAGTAAAGACAGACTATCCCCCCTCCCCAAAACCCTATAAAATGATAATCACACCATCTACTGACAAGCAAAGCTGCATGGGTGGAATCACGGGCTAGAGGACTATGGGAAAGGTCACGGGCAATCCGGAATCAACCAGTTTAGGGACCGGATTTACATTCCGTCAATATATTCTGTTTACTGTGTCAATTTGGGGGCTTCTACAGCATATTAGGGGCCAGACAGAATCAGGGCTGAATCCTGGCCTGGCCACTCACTGGCTACGTGTCACTGGGCCAGATCACCTACCTAAGCTTCGGTTTCTTCATCTCTATAATGGGCACAGTAATACCCGCCTATAGGTGGTTGGAGCTTTATTTTTTTTTTTTTTTAATATTTTTTTAATGTTTATTTATTTTTGTGAGAGAGAGCAGGGGAGGGGCACTGAGAGAGAGAGGAGGACAGAGGACCTGGAAGCGGGCTCTCTCTGTGCTGACGGCACAGAGCCGGATGCGGGGCCCAAACTCACGAACCCTGAGATCATGACCTAAGCCCAGATGGAGAGTCGGATGCATTAACCCACACAGGTGCCCAGGTGGTGTGAGCTTTACATCTGATGTGAAGCACTTAGGAAGTGCCCAGAACAAACAGGTGCTCCATTCGCAAGCACAGCCGAAGGGTCGATAGTGAGGACTCTGGACTCTGCTGGAATACTGGCTCTGCCACTCATTTGCTGTGCCACATTGGAGAAGTCAATTAACCTCTCTGAGCTGTTGAAGGGGGAAGGTAGCAATCTGGAATGGGGTTAATCGATAACCAACTCAGAAACAGGGATGATAAGAAATAGACTAGTTGCAAGGATTTAATGAACTAATGCAGACAGGATACCAAGGACAGGGCCAGATGTCCTGCATCTAGAACACTGGCGATGGTGATGGGCTGTGATGACTCAGTCAGCCCACCAGACAGCTGAGGAGTGCTTAGTGGCGGAAATAATCTCTTACGCAGAGTCCCAGGCAGGGCGCAGAGGCCTGGAAGGACGTGTGTCGGCAACATTTGTCGACGGCTTAAGAGCCTTGAGAGGCTAACCCCATCTGCCAACGGCGTTGTCGAGTGGTTTAACCCACAGTGGTCAAGAGCAAGGCCGAAGTCAAAGCAGCACAGGAGCCAACACACTCCTAAGGAACATATTACAGCAATGTCGCTGCAGGGAGAAAACAAACAAACAAACAAACAAACAACCCTTGCTCACATGTTATGCAAAACCCTGCTCTGCAATCAGCCTGCTTCGGAGTTCTTGGCCCCACAGAGAAGAAATCTTTGAGGTAGGACGTTAAGGTTCAGGGTGCCGCTGTGCTCACTCCTATGTCTTGCACTCATTCGTCCTCTGGCATATTTATGTAATAGCATGTCTTCCCTAAATGCTGTATTTCACCTCATGAAAAAAAATCAATAGAAGAAAACGAGTAGGGCTGTTCGGTCTGTATTTCTAGACATGCTAATAAATGATCGACTCTCACTATACTGACAGTGTTTCACAGGGAAATAGCTATTTGCGCTTTACTCCGCTGGAACTCTCGCAGAAAAGTGTGTTCCATCTGCACCCCAGCCAAGTCTCTCTCTCTCTCATCCTCTTTGTCCCTTACGGAATGACTGGATATAAAGACGGGGCCTCCCAGGTTTTGTGGTGGAGGAAATCCCACAGGCCCACGCTCTCCTACTCGATACTGAGTTCAAGAAATGTCCAAAAACTGAAAGCTTCCTTTAACTCAGACGGAGGCAAAAGTTAACCTGAGCTGACCCAACTCTGTAAATTTAAAAACATCATACACAGATTCCAATATGCTGCCTGAGGCCCCACTACGGGTGCTGCGTGTTCATGGTTTCATCCTCTTAGGACCCCCAAATTTCTCAATTCTGAAATAAATTGGGCCCCAAGGTTTTTGGATACAGGACTGTGGACCTCTAGGAGAGTTACTGATGCTGTTATGTTCCAAACATGGCTGTGTGAAAATAGCCAGTGAGGCAGGCAATTCTAGAATTTTCTTTAACTGAGCTGTCAGCACAGAGCCCGATGTGGGTCTCGAACTCGTGAACTGCGAGATCACGACCTGAGCCGAAGTCGGACGCCCATCCGACTGAGCCACCCAGGCGCCCCAACTGCCTCCTTCTTTTAAAACAGAACCTCGACATGGCTGATCTCATGATTTAAAACGGGCAATAATCGCCCAGAAAGTTTGCCCCTACTTTTGTTTGCCCCCAGGTGACTGCACTGTAACTCATACCCTACAGGGACACGTGGGGTTTCTGAGAACATGGATGTCTTTTCAGGGGACATGTGTTCTTGGGAGCTACTCTTTGGAAGCCTGGCCTGTTTGGGCCCTGTTAGACCCAGGTTTAAATCCCAATCCAATAACTTGCGAGGCACATGGCACAGGCACGTGGACCTGTGTCCCATGTGAAAATTGGGGAGATTTTCAGTTCAGCAGGACTGTTGGACTGAAACAAGGAGATGCGCAGAAACATGGGTTAGCTACCTTCCAGACCCTTCCCACGCTGACTTTCCTCCCCCAGCCGGTGGAGACACCCTCTGGGGACACGGCGTAAGGCAGAAGGCCTGGGGTTCACTCTTTTTCGCAGACAAGCTCAGAGAGTGTATGTATTTGTGGCCCACATTTGCATATTACAGGGTGGAAAGGAATAGATTTGCAGCGAGGTTCTGCAGCCAAACCCGACATCAGAACCTCCCAGGAAAACTGGGGGCGCCGCAGACAGATGAGCTGTTGGGGACCCGGGGAGTGAGGGGCAGAGAGGTCATTTAAGGACACCTGGGCGCTCCTCAGGGTGTGGCCTCACTGGTTTCGATTTGGGTGAAGAACCAGAGTCCAGATACCTGTGGACAGTTTTAAATCTGTAGCTCACTGTCCTAGCTGCACAGATGCCAGCCTGCCCCAGAGATTCAACCAGAAGGGCGTTTTCACAGGTCTCAAGGCGATTTCAATACTCTCGTGGAAACTGAGGGCACTGCCCATGGACTGACAGTAAGCATACGCTCCGCCTGAGTCAGGGCAGAGGCTCCAGATGCCCGCTTCTCCCGTCTGGGGACAGAACCTCACTGAGTAGGAAAGAAACACGCGGCGCAGGACCCCACAGGGCGAGGGGTCACCAGACGTGCAGGGGGGAGAACAAACCTCACGTGTAACCGAGTGACGCGGCTGTGAAACACACACAGTCGCCCGCGTGCTCACCTGGGACTCTCCCATCCCTGGTCGTCCTTGTCTTTCTCTTCTTTGGTGTCTCCCGAATGCGGGTGCTTCTGCACGATGCGCATTCCGCCAGCTTTCACTACAACGGAAACAGAGCAGGGTGTGATCGACGAGGCAACGCAAGCACCAGAGAGAGGCCCAGGGGAGCTAGCTGGAAAGGTTCGGTCCCCCCTACGGCCACACGTTAGTCCCGACGACCGGGCAGTGACGACGATTAACGACAGAGGTCAGTGTGAGGACGACGCGGCAGTCCACGTAGACGCTTTCCAAGGCTCTTGTTTGTTCCACTTGTTTCTTACAAGAACTTTGCAAGAGCAGGAGCGGACCCGGACGATAAGCCACGTGGACAAGGTGGCTGCTTGCTTTGGGTTCTTTCTGCACATCGCCTTGACTCAACGGGGTCCCCCTTAATCCCCACCCTGTGACATTTTCTCAAACACCGATGATGCCGTGGATGGGACGATGCAGCCACAGGTGACACGGGACAGCTGCCGTGCCACGGTCACAAAGCCCACGCGGGCAGAAGCCAAAACGTCTGTGGCAGCGTTCCCAAACTACATTGTGAAGCCTCATTGTGGGCACACGTTAACTGTTTTTAAAAGTGGCCTTCCTGACACATAATTCACGTACAAGCCGCCCGCCTACGGGGCACAATCAATGGTTGTGAGTGTGCTCCGAGCTGCTGTATGGCGATCGCCACAATCGACTCCAGCACGCGTCATCACCCCAGACAGAAACCCCATACCCGCTAACGGCCCCTCCCCAGGCGCCCCTCCCCCCAGCTCAGAGCAGCCCCTCGTCTGGCTTTGCCTCTTGTGCGTATCTGGCCTGCTTCTTTCACTCGGCATGTTTCCAAAATTCATCCACCCACCAGCCCGTGGCAGCCCTTCACTCCTTTTTATGGCTGCATGGTGGTGTTCTTGGCACGGACAGACCACATTTTCCGTGTCCCTTTGTCTGTTGGACATCCAGGGTGTTTCCGCTTTGTGCCTAGTATGAAGGATGCAGCCATGAGCGACGGTGTCCAAGTTTGTGTGGAGACGGGGATATACACCCTCCCGTGGGCGCACACTTAGGAGTGGAGTAGCTGTGTTCCACGGTGACTGTACTCATCCTTCTGAGAAGGACGCCAAGCGGCTTCCCATGGCCATGGCGCCATTTCACATGCCAACCGGTCTGTGGGTTCCCGTTTCTCCGCATGCTCGTCGACACTTGTTACTGGCTAACTTTTTCATTGTAGCCATCCTAGTGGGTGTGGAGTGTTATCTTATTGTACTTCGACTTGTGTTTCCTCAATGGCTAATACGTTAATACTGCCTTCCAAGAAAACGAACAAAAACAAAAACAAAACACCAAAAACGGGGACTCTAGGATCTGTTAGCATGGGAAATGCTAGGTTGAACAAATTAATGCATTTCCTCAAGACAGATTTTCTTGGCCGTTAGCATGCATTGTGAGCTTTATGAGGGGCACAGGGCAGAGCACCTTCCCCACGTTCATATGACGCCACGAGTCCCTCCCACCCCAGTAATGCTGGTTCTCATCCTTCAGGACCATAGTCTTCCACAGAAGAGTTTGGAAATGCCGGCCGTATATCCTCAAACAGCCAGCCTCCCGTGACTGTCACGGGCACGTGCTGTGGGGTCAGTAAGCCACCACATTGCCCTCAGCTGTATGGTTTCGGCCCCTCAAAGCCTCGCTGCTTCATCTGCAGAAAGGGGGTAAGAGACGCATCATCCTGAGGTCTTTAAATAAGAGAAGCTGTTGAAACCTTACCCCCGTGTTACAGTGTTTGGAGGTGGGGCCTCAGGGAGGTAATCAGGTCATGAGGGTAGAGCCCTCCTGGATGGGATTAGGGCTTGAATGAAAGGCCCCCAGCCCCCACCCCACCGAGGTACCCTGTCCTTTCCCCCGTGTGAGGACGCAGCAGAAAGATGGCTATCTACGCACCAGACAGCCAAATCACTAGTCGCTGAACCTGCTGGTGCCCTGATCTTGGACCTCTAGCCTCCAGCACGAGAGGCTTCTGTTGTTTATAAGCCATCAGTCTGTGGTGCCCTGACGCAGCAGCCCCAAGAGGACTAAGGCGGCGAGTACTTGAAACAAAGTGCAGCCCAGCGACCTGTGCTCACCGCCCTCAGGGTCGTGGTGTGGGGCTCTCCGTGTAGCCCCCCCTCCTCCGCACAGCTCTGCTCACAGACAGCCAACGTGGCAGACCGTGTCCTCGGGGCCCTGCTGAATTAAGAAAAGTCCAGGGCAAGCTTCCTTATGATTCTAAAGAACAGGAAGGAGAATGTGAAAAACACGCTCAGGCTCCCACACTTGGGGGTTATTAGTTTTCAATTTCCCGGGCAGAGTTTGCGGCCTGGGCTTCAGGAGGCCGACAGCACCTGCTTCGAGGCCAACAGCACAAGCAGCCCATCGAAAAAATGCAAAGCAGAGGCGGGTAACATAAAGGACTGTGTCTGAGGACACATCTGCCCCAACACGAATTCTCTTCAAGGGGACCTTCTACTTGGAAAGGAGGAAATATAATCCTGTGTGGGAATTCTTCCAAAAATCTGTTTTAAAAAAATTTTGAAGTTTAGTTTTAAAGGAGAGAGACAGAGCGCAAGTGGGGGAAGGGCAGAAAGAGAGGGAGACGCAGAATCCGGAGCAGGCTCCAGGCTCCGAGCCATTAGCACAGAGCCCGACGCGGGGCTCGAACTCACAGACCGTGAGATCATGACCTGAGCCGAAGTCGGATGCTTAACCGACACAGCCACCCAGGCACCCTGAGCCCATCTGTCAATTTTTATTTCAATCATTTTATTTTTCACTTCTAGGGCATTTCCAATTCACCCCGTCTTTTACTTGATAGGGTCTTTTGTGTCTTGTGTTTTTAAGTCTTTTCTGTGTGCCATCGTTTTAGGCACACTCGTGTCATTGTGCATTCAATTACTGTATGATCTGAGGTCCTTGGGAGTCTAATCCCACTGCGAGTTTTGTCTGCTGACTGTCATGCTCATTCCGGTGATTGTACATTATGAGCTCTCCTTCAGAATGGCTTTGTCTGTGGGGGCCTCTGGGGCCTGGGGCGCAGGCGGCCTCCCTTTGGAAAGATGTTGTACACTTTTGTGAAACCGGTACAGGCACTCGGAAATCCTTTTTACGTCAGATTTCTGAGAACAGGGATTGCCAAGCTGTAGCTTTGAACTCCTAGCCCCTGTAAAGGCAGGCCTGCGTTTACACGTTCTTACGGAGACTTCTTCTCTCCCACCGGAGCCCAGGCTGAAGGAGAGCGGTTCCCCACCATCGTTGTGCTGCTGGGCATATGGGCTTCTCCTTTGCTCCACAGGTTTGACCTCTGAGCACCCCATTTTATGTTGGGTCTTGGGTTAAATGAGCCTGGTGGGGTGGGCCCTAATCCAACATACTGATGTCCTTATACAAAGAGGAAGAGAAACCACCACCTGCCTCATGTGGGCCCAAGGCTCATGCTAACTGTTCTGAATTTGTTTCTTCTTCGGGTGTGGTTCCTGGGGATCTCCCTCACTTTGGGCTCAGATTTTTTTTTTTTTTTTTTTTTTTTTTATGAAAGGAAAGCAAGCAAAAACACCACTGCAGGTGGCTTATCACAATATTCCAGGTTGAGTAGTCTGTCAAACCTAAGAAACAGAAACTGAAAGAAAATTCTGTAACATGTTAAGATAATTTTCTACTCTATTGAAATGTAAGATCAGAGAGTTATGTTTTTGGCTAAAGGGGGCTGTAAGAATTGTCCCCCTAAAAGTTTGTTTTTCTAAAAAATTTTTTTTAAAGTTTATTTATTTTTCGGGTACCTGGGTGGCTCAGTCGGTTGAGTACCTGACTTCGGCTCAGGTCATGTTCTCATGGTTTGTGAGTTCAGGCCCCGTCGGGCTCTGTGCTAACAGCTCAGAGCCTGGAGCCTGCTTCGGATTCTGTGTCTCCCTCTCTCTCTGCCCCTCCCCTGCTCACACTCTGTCAATCTCTCTCTCAAAAAATAAACATTAAAAAAAATTAAAAAAAAATAAAGTTTATTTATTTTTGAGAGACACAGAGAGACAGAGAATGAGCAGGGGAGGAACAGAGAGAGAGGGAAACACAGAATCTGAAGCAGGCTCCAGGCTTTGAGCTGCTAGCACAGACCCCGACGTGGGGCTCGAACCCACAAACCGCGAGATCATGACCTAAGCCGAAGTCAGATGCTTCACTGAGCCACCCGGGCGCCCTTTAAAGTTTTTTAAAATTCATTTCCTCTCCATATATCCCACCCTTCGCCCACACCCATTAGAAATTGATCAAAGGTACTATGGGCTGTGTTGTGTCCCCCGAGTTCACATGTTGAAGCCCTCAGCCCTGTCACCTCAGAATGTAGTTGCAGATAGGGCCTTTAAAGAGGTGAGGAAGTTAAAATGAGGCTGTTCGGGTGGGTCCTAATCCAACAGGGCTGGTGTCCGTCTAAGAGAAAGAAAGGACGCTGGGGATGCCGCCACAGAGAAAAAGTCACACGAGGACACAGCAAGAAGACAGCGGTCTGCAAGCCCAGGAGAGAGGCCTCAGGAGAAACCCGCCAGCACCTTGATCTTAGCCCTCCGGTCTCCAAGCACTTTGAGAAAACGAAATCCCACCTGTGGGATTTTGTTACAGCAGCTGGAGGTACTAATACTCAGGCCCGTTTAAAAAACAATGCCTGAATCGTGTCAACTTGGCAGACATAACACTTTGAAACTACAGCTCACAGGTATGTTCTAGAAATGGACGAAAGTGAAAAGGGCTGTATAACCATACAAAGGAAGCCGCCCATGAAGGTCCAGTCGACATTTGAAATAAGCCAGCCCAAAGCTCCACGGCTCTGTCGAAGTCACTACACGTCAAGGCTCAGTCACCCCCACCCCCCCCGTTAGCACTTCATTTAATTTGGTTTATAAAAACAATGAACTTCATCAATCCCTCACAGCGTGTGTGGTGATTAATGCAGGAATAAAAAGTGGCAATAATAATAATAACTCAACACCGAGACAGATTCATTTCAACTGGCGATAACCGCCAAAATCTACGACAGCATTTATTGTGGCTGTTTTATCGCCATCACTAGAACTCCTCATTTGTAAAAAATACAAAGGCCAGAGTTATTTTTGCAGAAATCTTTGCAAATGTGAGTATTTTTAGGAGACATTAGGAAAAAAAGAACTCGGAATTTCTCTCAAATGAAAGAATCCCAGGTGCCTCTTAGAAGCGCTGTGCGCACGTCAGGGGCATGATCCTGGAGTCAGATCCCTGGGTTCCAATCCTGGCTCTGCCCGGGTGTGTGCGTACACACGCGCGTCTCTTCGCACGTGTGGTTGTGCTGCGTTCTCTGTGGCTCGGGGTGCTCCGTCTGGGAGGAAGGGGAGACCGTGCTCTCCCAGCAGGGGGTGCAGAGGACTAAATGACTTAGCCCATGTGACACGGCTCCCCCAGTGCCTGGCACGTGGCGAGGGCTCGGCCGGTAGCTGCTCCTATTAAATGGGTTTTAACCCTCAGCATCTAGTACTTAGACCTCCACAGCCTGTGTCCTCGGTGCTGTCCTTTCCCTCATGACAGTCACCTAAGATGTAAGACGGGATGAAGGTCCAGGCTTGTGGGGATGGGGGATGGGGGATGGGGGAGACACCCTGTAAAGCGCTCCGCTGATGTGGTCAGTTACCCAACAGCAGGACCGTTGTCAGTGTATCACCATCTAAGTGTGGAAGCTTCCGGGGAATCAGATCCCGGCTCATTCTTCAGCTTCACTCTTCCTCCCATTTCACCATACGGCTATGTGCAGGCACCGTTCTCACCACTGGCCTCGTGATCTCCCACCTCACAGGTACCGCGGGGTGGATCCCGAGGGTGAGGCGGGGGGAGCCGGCGGGCCGAGCCAGCACAGAGCCGGATCCGGCCCTGAGGCCTGTGCCCTTAACCGCACCCTGCAGGCCTTTCTCTGCTTGGACCTTCCAGAATACAGAGAGCATCACAGACCGTATAGAAAGACACAGTGATGGCCCGGGCAGGCTCTGATTACTGCCACCAGGCTGGGGAAGACCATGAGTTTGACCTTCAAAGCTCTGTGCAGAGAGCTTCCTGCCTAAGGGGTAAAGGGAGGGGGGAAAGCATCTTCCTTGGTCAGACTTTGCCAGGGGGGACATATTGAGCACATTCTCCTGTGGCCGGGGCATCCCCTCAGGGGTCGGGGTGTGCTGGCTGTAAGGGGGTCGCTGGTGGCTTTCTCTGTCCCTGCTCAGTAGCAGGCTAGAGGGCCCCACAGCTGGAAGTCGGGCAGGGGGACGAGAAGGCTCTCCCTAGGATTACTCACGTCTCAGCCCCCGTTTCACACAAATATCCCCAAAGCACTAACTGCAGGTGTCCCAGCACATCGTGAAAAGTGTACCGCACCTTTGTTCTTACCTGACAAGAACCGCTGAAATGTTATTCGAGGGAAAGCTAGTCCAGCAAAAAGAAGGGGTGCGAGGGTCCCAGAACTGTTCAGGTGGGAAGAAAAGAAACCAGACCGGAAGCCAGCCGGAAGCTGTAGGTTAGGAGCAAACCCAATAATCTCAGGCAGGGCAGGTGAGCCGGGCCCCCACCCCGCCCCCCAGGGCTGGGAGGTCAGGTGGAGATGGGGGCAAAGGAGCAAGGTCCACGGCAGTTAGCAGCTACAGCTCCCCAGGAGCGGGCACGGAGAACTCACTGGCCAGCAGTCCTGACAGGGGCTTCCAGGTCCACAGGCGGCGGGGTGGGGGGGGGGGGGAAGTGTGTGGCGGGGGGAAGCAATGACTTGTGCTAAAAATGAGCCCCTGAAAAATTTCCAAACTTACCCCTGACGGTTTGATCCCTAAGAGAGCAGAGGAAGAATGGAGGGAAACTGCTATTCTGTGCTTAGAATCGAAGACGAAGGTGGCAAGGCCCTGACATTATACAGGGCAATCCGGTCACTTTGCAGGGGTGGAAATGAAGTTCAGGGTCATGGCGTGACGGCCAGGGCCTTGGAGCTCTGGATCAGACCTAGACAGGCCGGGCCCTCCACAGCCGTGCGCGCTCCATTCTGCAACGGGGCTGTGACCCAAAGGACAAACTGCACGGTGACTGGACCAGGATGGGGACCCTGCTGGGCAGCCTGGGCCAAAGCTGAGGAGGGGTGGGGGCAGCCACACGGGTATCCTTCAGTTTAGGGAAGCCAGTCCCTAAAAGTGCAGGGAGGATAGGGTCCGAGCCTGGAAGCCCAGCAGAGAAACCTGGCACCAGCAACTGGAACATAAGGCTGGACTGGAGCATAAGGCTAGGGGTTCGCTCCCCATCCCAGCTGCCCTTGCAGGTGGGCTGGAGCCACTGAACTGGGTTCTGGCCAAGGCTGGCTACAGCAGCCAAAGAAAAGTGATGCAGTGACACGTGGCAGTCACAGGTGTGACCGTAAGCCCCCACACCATGACCTACACCCACTGTCCCCTCCACAGGCCATGCCAGCGGGGGCCCCGGCCCCTGCACTTGCTCCTTGTAGGAGGGCCGCCTGCCCAAAAGGGAAACAAACCTCGACCAGTTTAGCCCGGGATTCTGGGGTGTCTGTTAGGGCAGTGAGCATTATTGGACTTACTGATAGAACTGTAATTAATACTTCATACTTTTAATATAACTGGGACTAATACAGTACTTGATAGAATAGTGAGTGTTCCCTATATAAACACAAAGATTCCCCAAGCGGGGAAGGGGAAAGCATGTCCCGAACCAAGCACGAATGCATGGGGCGTCGTCCTGAATGGAAGGAACATACACAGAGCACGAAGCAAAGTCCTGAAGAGCAAAGTGAAACCTAAACTGTGTTTTAGAAATGCTGCGTTCCACCCCAACTTGAAGCGTCTGAAAAAAAATGCAGTGACTAGAAGGGTCTTTTTTTTTTTTTTTCTTTTTCTTGGCATGTCAGGAGCGAAGGCAGACCTCTTCCCTGTACTCTTCCAGCGTTAATCAGTGACTGGGTTGAGGACACTGGGGACAAGCTCGGCAAATCTGTGGCTTTATGCTTTAATACAATAAAAGACAAATTAGTCTTTCATTGCTAGCAATACACTGGCCTCGGTAACATGAAAACCTTCTGGAGATGGTTTAGGGAGAGCCATCACCCACAATCTTTTAAATGCATCCTTAACTCACATTTGAGTGATTGATGTAACAAAGAATTCAATTATCGTGAAGTTACTAAAAAAAGTAGTCTACTTCCCGTTTTACTTTAAATAAAACAGTCGTGTTTATGTTTCCGTATGACTCAGCTCTAGAAGGGATGGGAAGTCTACTTTTCAAAGAAATCCATATGTAAAATTAGTAACGCTCAAAGCTATCCCATAGATTTACGAGAACTTTACTGACATATGGTTTTGGCTACCCTGGGAGATGGAGGGGAACGGGGCCAGCAAAATGTATTGAAGAGTGAGATTTTATCCACGTCGCTGCCACAAACTCCCGAAGACAGGCAGAAATGAGTAATAGTGTGTCTGATAATTACGTTCTCCTTTCTGCCGTGGCGCACTGGTCCTGCTGTGTGATGCAACAGAACCTCGCTAATTCTAACTTTGCTATCTGTATTTGCAAGAATGCTCGTAAAACGACCGGTCTCAGCCCATTTCTCCACAGATACTTTGTAGCTGAGAGCAGTGGCGGGGTCTCCAATCATTAAGACTTCATTACTTTTGCCAAGGGCCCGGCCAGGATGACAGGAGCACTGCAGCCTGGGAGGTGATGCCTCCACCAGTCTTGCCCCGAAGCTGGTATTTAAGGTGGTGGTTTGCGCCACTTTGGGGAGCTACTCCGTTTTCCTTGGTCTCTCCCATAAGTACAGGAGGCATACGTGTTACCAAACTTCTGTTTGTTTTTCTCTTGTCAGTCTGTCTTTGTGAGCAGTAGGAGGGTCCTCAGCCAAGAATTTAGAAGGGTGGAGGGAAACACTGCACACGGTAACACTCAGCACAGGCTGGTTACTACTTCCGCTGCTAAGATGCTACCTAAACTGGCTCACAGCCTCCCTGCATCATCACTACGATCACTGGAGGCAGCTCAGAAGTTCAGGGACCTTGTGCATCCTGCATGCTCTGTCTGGGAAAGTGAGAGGTGAGAAGAGGCTCGGCTTGGGAGAAACTCACTAGGGAGCTATTTATTATTTTGTGCCTGACACTGTGCCAGCCCCCGGGGATGAAGATCTCAGTAAGTCCCAGGCAGAAGCAAGGAGAAGAGAGGCAGACAGGCGCACGGAAGTGTGACAGTAAGGAAACGGAATGTCATAGGGATGCACAGGAGGGTCCCTGGTGCAGACAGCAATAACGAGAAAACACAAAAGAACATGAAGACAGTCATGGGAGAGAATTTTATTGTTTCTGATTGAGGATGTAGGCACAAGTCTTTGTCATCCAACTTAAGCACTTAATGAGAGGGTTCCTAAAGTTTTTAAGGTTGTTATTTGATTTATGAACGGTGCTCTTGGCTATCTTTGATGATTATTCTTTATTATAGCAGGTCTGTCTTGTCTTTTCTTTCTTTCTTTCTTTTTTCTTTCTTTCTTTCTTTTCTTTCTTTCTTTCTTCTTCTTTCTCTCTTTTCTTTCTTTCTTTTCTTTTTTTCTCTTTCTTTCTTATCTTGTCTTTCTTTCTTTCTTTCTTCTTTCTCTCCTCTCTCTCTTCTCTCTCTCTCTCTTCTTTATCCTCTCTCTCTCTCTTCTTTCTTTTTAAATTTTTTAATAACATCTACTCTGCAGAGCTTCCTACTCTCTGGCCGGAGTAAGCAAGCAGACCCTGAGCTTCCCCGCAGGGAACTCTGTGATCTGGGAGAGTGCGCTGAGGAGCACTACTGGGAAACAAAATACCGCAAGCCAAGCCGTAGAAAGCAAAAGGCCCCTTTCTAACCTGCGCCCCTGGGCCAGGATGCCAGGCCCTTCCTCCGACTCTGGCCAAGAGTGACCAGTCTCAGAAAATGCAGAATAACAGTGACAGATCCCTAAGCAGCTCCTTCTTGACTGGGAACCCAAAGGCTGAAGGACCTGTCCTGAAGTCACTTGAATTTACCTGTGGGGTTAAACACCCTTTGGCTCTGATCCTGATGGATGGAAGGGACTGAGCTGAAGAGTGTCCTGGGCTTTCCCAGAGGAAGGTCAGCTGGCCCAACCCTCCCATTTCAAAGATTAGGAAAAGTAAGCCCCAGAGAAGTGACAGGCCTCAAAACTTAGAACCCCAGGTTCACTGCTCACCAGCACAAAAGTTGGTTCCTTGCACCTCAGGGCATAAATAAGCCATTCAGTTCGTAATTCGCAAAGCCTAGCTGTTCACAATTCACAGAAAATCAGAGTCCTTTAAGAAATTTCTCCCAGGGAGTTAACAATGTACAGTTTATACCTCTGATCTTAAAAATCTCCATATGGATATGTCTCTCCATGCAATTTAGTTACTGCTACGTGGATTTGGTATCATTCCAACAGATACGCTTTAATGCCACTCATTCCCCGGGACAGGGGAGCCATGGGCAGACTAATGCCACATAGTCCAAGGACATGACTGCAACCGGAGGGGTTCCTTCCTGCAGAACTGCCCAGGTGAGCAGGCAGCTGGTCGTGGATCCCTAGCAGGAGGAATCCAAGGTCAGAGTTATCTTTAAAAGAATCCCTCTGAGGTCCTGTTTTTTGTAACTAATGCAATACAAATGGCCCCAAAGCCTGTCGTCCCCAAATCCCACGCCTCCTAAGTCCCCACACGGCAGTCAGCCATTTTTCTTCCCTAGTGCCAGTTAGCTTTCCTGTTGTCGAGAGCTTTTTTCACCAGTGAAAAATATTACCTACTCTGGAATGCACCTTATTGAAAAACTGCTCTGTTGCCCCTGTTGGGGCAGAGACTTAGTGTCCTAACGTGAGGACAGCAGATGGCGATTAGGCGACTCTACTGGAACAAGAATGGGCCCAAATGGGGCACAGAAAGCAGCCACGTTTCCCCTAAGGCTTCTGTTACTAGAAGGCTGAGTTCATAACACTAACGTGTACAGTTTAGACTCTGAAAGACCCACACACACAGAGGCGCCGGTAGCCTTTGAGTCTCTCCCTGTGTCCTTCCATATGGATCGATTGTCATTCCAGAGACAGCGACCCATTTGGACAGAGTCGAAAGAACAAACGGGAACCCTGCTCCGAGAGGGAAGAGGTGGGCCCTAGGAACTTAAAAAGTCTGCTTAGATTCGTTTTTTTTTGTTTTTTTTGTTTTCTCGAGAAAGCTGACTCTTTATCCTGGATTTAATTAACTTCCTTGGCTCATAAGTTCAGGATTGCAACAACAACAAAAAAAGTCCGAGGAAAAACTTTTAAGAAAAGCTGGATGCGAAAGAAAGTCGGGAAGGGGAGGGGGGGAATCACACTGAGTGATTAATGATAAAAATTATTTCCGCTTCTCTAGTTCTTTTATCCGCACGAAATGCTGTCAGCCTACAATTAATCGTCACCACGACACGACACACATGGACTTTTCAGCGTTCCGGCTGCCCGTTTTCCTAAGACATCTGTCTGTCCCTTCTAAGTACGCACTCGGCCCAAACTTTCTCGGGGGAAGTTGTGCAAGCGACTTTCTTCCAATCATTCTGATTTGCATGCAACTCCCACGGGCTGGCGAAGCCGGGGGCCCTCGGAGCCCGAGCGGAGCCCCCGAGCGGCCCCCGCACCCCGCACCCCGCAGCCGGGGCGGACGCCCCCGCCCGGCGCCCTCTCCGCGCCCCGCGTCCGCAGGTTCGAGCCCGCCCTCGCGCCCCGCGGCGGGAGAGAAAAGTGGGAACGAGTCAGTACCGGCGGGCGGATGTCCGGCTTTCGTCTCTAGCTTCCCTCGGGAGGCGAAGACATGATGCGACCGCGCGTTCGAGGGGCTGCGACGGCGACCACGGCGGGCTCGCGAGCCGGGAGAGGGCGCGCGAGCTTGAGCGCCGGGCTGCGAGGGAGGCGCGCGCGGGGGGCGGCGGGGCCGCGCACGGAGGCAGCAACTGCGGTCGCCGGGAGGGGCGCGGCCGCCGCGCGCCGACGTGGCGCGTCCCCCTTGCCCGCGGCTGCGCGTTGTCGTCACTGCGCCCGGCCCCGCCCAGCCGGCCCCGGCCCCTCCCTCCCACTCTGTGCACTGAGCATGCGCGGCTGGCAGCGCCACGTTGGAAGCTGAGGCCGCGGGCGCCGGAGGAAGAAGGAGGGTGAGGGTGGGGTGTTTGCGGTTAGAGGAGGCGGGGCTGATGCTGGCACCGACTCCGGCAGGAGATCGGAAGGGCCCAGCGGGAGGGTGGCCCCTTCTCGCGCCGCGCTTCACCCCGCCCCCCCGCCGGAGGGCGGTGACGGAGGTGCGGAAACTGCCGCCGGGGTGGCGCGCGCAGGGGGTGATGCAGGTTGTCTGGGAACCGGCCCGCGGCCAGGTGTGCACACCCAGCTCACACTTGGAGCGACTAATTATGTGCGGAAATGAGACCCCACGTGGGACCGACTAGGAGCCTGAGGATTGCAGGGATTTGCTCAAAGACCCTGCATATGGGAGTGCCCCCCGCAGCCCCCAGGAGAAACACAGCGCTGTGAAGCCAGGGACCAGGACTGAGTTCTTGCGCTGCTGCCTCTGTGCCCCCGGCGTGCTGTTGCGATGGATCTGGGTTCTGTCCAAAGCTGATCCTTAGCCTTCGTGCCCTGCTTCGCATCACTCCCGCCTTCTGAAGCGCTTTGCAATTGCAGGTATCCTCTCCTGCACCATCCATCCCGCTTTGCCGAATTAGCGTTCAAACATGCCCAGTCTTGGCTGTACATCCTACCCTTGGCAATACAACTGATCAAAGAGGTTAAACACCTCACTCCCCCTTTACCCCTCAGCCCAGTCCAATCCAGCTGCCCCCGAGGTTACCCTCAAACAGGCATGGTTCTTTTATCAAGGTTACTTATGACCTCCATGCTGCCCAATCCGGTGGTCACCTTTCCATCTCATCCTACTTGGCCTGTCAGCATTGACCTGGCTGACCGTCCCTCTCCTCCTTAGCCTCCTCCTAACTCTGTTAAGTGTGTTGGCTTTTCTTCTAGATTTATAGACGTTTGAATATTCTAAGGCTTATCGTCAGCCTTCTGTCTGGATCTTGTGTTATGGCAACATGCAGGCCCATGGGTATGACTGTCATTCATTTACTTACGGATAACAAATCTGCAAACCCATTTCTCTACCCCTGTTTCTCCACTAAGCTTCAGACTCCCACTGTCTCCTTGACCTCTGGGTGCCTACCCAACGCTGCCCAAGTGTGCATCACAGCACATATGCATGTTCTACCCACTGGGGCTTTCTCCCCACATTTCAATAGCATTAATAGCAACATAGTTGTTGGCCAGGCGGCCGTCGTGATGTAGTTGTCATTCTTTTACATTCATTCACATCAAAACTCGCAGACAGGTGTCAGCAGCTTAGAAGAAAATCCGAAATAAATAGCAGAGCGCTCTTTTTAAGAGGTGAGCCATCACTAACACTCTAAATGGAACAGTGAGAAAATCCACAGACACTCTGGATATGGATCCTGAATGGAAAGAACCTTTAAGGATACCTAACCAATTAATTGTATGAAGATTTTCCTTTTTATGTACGTGCATGAGTGCTATGTAAAGACTCATGTCTTAATAATTCTGAAAGAACCGTTTCTAAGAAGTATAAAATAATTCTAGAAAAATTGTGTTATAGTTTAATTGGCAGCATTTTTGCCCCTAGTGGGACATAAAGCTGCATGTGAAGAGTGATGACATCTTCAGGGACATGTGGCATTGCTAGGGTAAAAGAAGGAGGCTTCTGAGGAGGGAGTCAAGCTACTCAAGGACCTTGGTGGCCCCACTGGGCTGCCCTGAGGCCTGTTCTGGGACTACGCTGACTGGAACACTCTGGAGTGATAGTCATGTCTAGTTTTACATGTTCAAAGCAGCATTCCTGATTCTCGCACCTAGCCCCAAATACCTTTCCACCTAGAATAGCATCCGGACTACGGTGTGGGGTACCTGCCTAGTCAATAGCATTACTACTGAAGAAAATGTGGTTGTGTAAGGAACTTGGCTTGGAAAAAAACCGTCTGAGTTTTTCCCAGCCTCCCTTGCAGCTAGGGGAGGGCACGTTCTGCCATGGAAATGTAAGTGGAGGTTTGTTGGGAGATTTGTGGCAAAATTTTGCACGTTTAGTGTGAAAACTGCTCTTTCTCGTGTTGACCTCGTGGCTCACACTGCTCGAATTCAGACAGCAGGTGCAAAGCAGAGCAATCCTATTGCAACCGTGAGGCAACTAAGGGCATGAATGCCATGTGCTCAGGGTGGCAGAATACACGGGCTTGAGGTTCTTGGTCGGGTGTGTGGGGGCGGGGGCTCCGCAGAGCAATGGACCCGCTTCCAGACCATTTAGATCAAGTCCCTGTGGTTGGTGTCTTTACATGTGGCCAAATGCAACCCCCAGCACATGTGGCCTCCCAGGCCCTGTGTGATGGGGGCTGTGCCCGCCTCTAGGAGCTCATCTCTCGTGGCCCGTCTGGCCACCCTGGCCTTTCTGATACTCCTCGAGTGTGATAAGCCAATTCTTCCCTTTGGGCCTTAGCATTAGCCATTCCCTCCACCTGGAACTGTTTCCTCCAGATTATTCCCCCAGAATCCTTCTTATTCTGGAGCCAGCTTTTCCATAGGGCCTCCCCTGCCCACCAGATCTGAAGCAGCCAGTTAGGTACGTGACTCTCATCCCTTTGTCTTCACGGCACCTCATCCTCCTCCAGAATCCCTCATCCATCTTCTGGGTGTCGGCTGTCTGTCTCCTCTGACTAGCACTGGTTGAGTGCCAGCCCCAAAAGAGGAGAGACCTTGTCTGGTTTGCCCACCGCATGCTCAGCACCCAAAACCAAGGTGGGCACATCAAAAGCGTTCAAGGGATGCCTGGGTGGCTCAGTCGGTTAAGCGTCCAAGTCTTAATTTTGGCTTAGGCCATGATCTCACCGTTCATGATTCTGAACTGACGGCGTTGAGCCTGCTTGGGATTCTCTCTCGCTCTCTCTCTGCCCCTCCTCTACTCGCGTTCTCTCACAAAACTGAGATAAATAAACATTAAAAAATAAATAAAAAGCACTCAATGGATATTCTCGCTCATAACTCCAGAGCATGGATGCATTTAATTTCCCATGATTGTTACCAAAATGAAGAGCAGTGAATGAGGACTATGCAGAGAATGGCAACATCAGTACAGATGGCCGCTTGTCCTTTCTAACATTTGCTCCCGCCGTGAACACGTTTGTGTATGCATGTGTGTACGTGCATGCGTGTTTGTGTGTGTGTGCGCGCTCACATGCATATGCATGGGCGTGTCCAGCCTCACCAGTCCCAGATGCCTGAGGATAAATGCCAGGCACCACCCATTGGAAAGTTTCTATATGGCCATGCACACTCAGATTTTGTTAGAATTGCTGGGTGACTAATCTTATTTGAAGCTCACTGTAATTCTGAGAGCAAGGCAGTTTTTTACCAAGAAAAACAAAAGCAAACAGAAAGAAGAAAGGATTGTTGGGTTGATATGGGACACAACTCTCGACTGCACACTGGGACCAGAGCTGGATTTTTGAAGCCCTAATACCATTTTCTCCCACTGTTGACCGCCTTCCAAATAGAGTTTTGTTAGCTATTTCCCCCTTCTCTAAGTAGACTTGTCCAGTCCCACATGGTGCTGGAAGAAATGGTGCTGAATGTAAGATACTTCTTTTTCAATTAAAAAAATTTTTTTATTTTAGATGAGAGCGTGCAGGGGAAAGGGGCAGAGGAAGAGAGAGACAGAGACAGACAGAGAGAGAGGAGAATCTTAAGCAGGCTCCGTGCTCAGCTCGGAGCCTGATTTGGGGCTCGATCCCATAACCCTGGGATGATGACCTGAGTGGAAATCAGCAGTTGGACACTCAACTGACGGAGCCACCCAGGCACCCCTGTAAGATACTTCTTAATGTGAATACTGTAAGCACTGGAAAAAGTATTGGAAGAAGGAACAGAAAATGCAGACCCTCTTTTCCATGTGTGCATGTTGTACCCCGGGCTACATCCCTGGAACTTTCTGAGCCTGTTTCCTTATCTGCACAATCCCTCAGAGAGGTGAACACTAACCTCCCCCAAGACTGGTGTGAGATCAGGATTGAGTGCTGCCTGTGCTCCGTGTAGCTCTGCCTCACCACATTAACCGTCCACGAGATCCTGAGACCCAAGGACTTCTCCGCCCTCATTCATGGAGAAACCCAGTCTGCGAAAGGCCAAGCATGGGAATCGGTGGCTGGTACCTGGAGACCCGAGAGAACCCCGTGCTGGCCACCGTCCTGCCCTGTAAGCCTCAACATACCGTAGAATGTAGTGTTACTGCTACAAAGGGAGTTTTCATGAGAATTCATGGAATCCATGAGCTATCCTATAGCGTATTGAAATAACCCCCCTATCAATCACTGTGGTGAACATTGCTTCTTTATTCCAGACTGGCCCGTACGTTATGTCTTCTCGTGCTGTTTGTCTGATGGATGAGAGTTTTTATATTCGTACTCACTACGCAGAATTTGTTTTCCATTGTTGATATTGCTCAGAAAGGGAGAGCAGCATTCTTGACTTTGTAACATCCAAGGTATTTCTTACTATATTATGGAGGTTTTAAATAATATTAATTTGAATATAACTTATATGACACCCCCCCACACACATACAGTACCTGAAAAGAATATGCATGTCCTAGAGCCAAATAAAAATCATGGAACACCACACATCTTACACACACACACACACACACACACACACACACACACACGAGGAATCCTTTGGGATTTCATTGGGCTTCAACTTGTCAGTCACAGGGTAATTGAGAAGCACTTTGAGGCATTTTTCAAAAGTAATTTAACAGCTAATAAAAGACACGGAGGTCGATTTTAGTCGCATATGAGGTTACCCTCTGGCTAAGGATGTTTGAAGAAAAAAATAAGCAGCGTGAATCTTGGCAACACATTTTTATCTGTATTTGGACGTTAGAAAATAGAAGCCGCAAACAGGATGAGAGTGCTACTGTTGTGAATACTGATTTCCCACGGAACTGTACCTGCTACGGAGGCGATTTATGAAAAGTGTGTTCCAGCAGGGAGAAATGGCGTGGGGGCGGGGGGGTGGGCAGGGACAATCTTGTTTCCGGCTCTTTCGCAGAGTCATTATTTGACCTTGCACCGCATTTCGTGATCGTGGTTCCGTAGTGGAGGCCGTAATACGAATCCTACTCGGGGATTCAAACAGTTATTCAATATTATGCCTTAGCATTTATCTCCTTATATAAAATTCTTACAAGGGTGTATGAATTGCTATAAGTGGAAAAAATAAACATGACAAAGGCATCAAGAATAAAGAGGCTTTCAGCAAGATAAAATCATCTCAAGGGAGTCTGAAATTGAAGAACAACATATTTTGGTTAGCTTTTTTTTTTTTTTTTTTTAATCTATTCAGGATTCAGTGGTACTAGGATATTATTTTACCCTTTTCCCATTAAGAAAATTCAAAAGTTTCCTCAGGGAGAGTATGTCATTGTTAGAGAGCTTAAGTGAAAGACGAACAGGATGTTGGGGGCTGCTTCTGCCTTTCGGCCGTGAGCCTCTGCTCACACCGTCCGTGTGGGATCGGTCTGGGAAGGAGAATCTACAAATGACGGAGTGCTCGTCTTGGGGGCTGCAGACCAAGGTTTGAGACCCAGCCTGATCACACTATGTGTGGCATTGGGGAAACACTATCCTCTCTGAGTCTCAGAGCCTCCTCCCACCCCGCCTTAAAAATGGGAGTAATCATACACCCCTCTAGAATGTTTACAAGAAGTGCATGGGATCACATATTGAAGATGCTTGGTAAACTTTAAAGAACTAAATACAAGTCTGCCCAAAGCACGTGACTTGTTGGAGATTTTAGAGAAATAGCAAAATAAACCTATACTTGTATACTCAAGAGGGAATGAAAGTGGAAAAAAAAAGCAAAAAGCGTTTCAGTATCGTAAAAAAAGATAGTTTTGACCTCATAGCTCCCCTGAATGGGTATAGGGAAACTCCAGGAGTCCCCGCACCACATTTTGAAGACTGCTGTTCGAGATCATTCTTTAGACACATTGATTTAAGATTAAGAATAAAAAAGCATTTAGGTTAAAAAACAACCACCACCCTGTAGTTGGTGGAGATGTCAGCCTTACGATAGGCTCGAACTGCAGTGCCATCTGGCATCCCCTAGAGTGGTCCAGGTTAGCCGGTGGGCACTCAGGACTGATTCACAGGTGCTGGGCCAGCCAGGTCAGATGCGGGGGTGGCGTGGGCTTGTCTTCCCAAATGACAGCTGCAGCCCCCACTGGCTGGGCTTCCCCACTCCCCACCTGTTTCCAGACGGGCAAAGCCCTCCTGTTGTGCTGCTTGCTTTCAGAAAGCAGTTTGAGAAATCTTAGAGGTTTGATAGCCTTACTGACACCGGTTTTCAAAAGAGCTGTTTTCACAGGCTTTAAAAAAAAAAAAACAAACAGATATAATTGACATATAACATTGTATAAGGGTAAGGTACACAATGTGATAGTTTGATATATTTTGAGATCAAGAGTCAGATACTTAACCAACTGAGCCACCTAGGCACCCCAAGTCCGTACTCTTAAACATCTCCCCAATTCCCCAACCCCCAGCTCCTAGCAACCACCAATCTTCTCTCTGTTTCTATGATTCAACTTTTTTAGATTCCCCATATAAGTGATATCATACAGTAGTTGTCTTTCCCTGACTTATCTCACTTAGCATAATGCCCTCAGGATCCAACCCATGCACATCCCATTAACTAAGGAAGTAAAAAACCTGTACAATGGAAACTACAAGAGTTTGGTGAGAGAAATTGAAGACACAAACAAATGGAAAGGTTATCCCATGTTCACGGATTAGAAAAATTAATGTAGTTCAAAGGTCCACACCACCCTAAACCATCTATAGATTCTAGGGGGTCCCTGTCAAAATTTGAATTGTTTCTCACAGAAATAGCGAAAACAATTCACAGACTTTTAAATAAGAAACGGCAGAAGATCTCAAAGAGGAGGCTATTGGCCATTTCTTTCCCCTCCAAAGCTGCGGGTTGTGCCTTCTCTTAATAAGCACCGATGTTTTGGGGCGCCAGGGTGGCGCAGTCGGTTAAGCGTCCGACTTCAGCCAGGTCACGATCTCGCGGTCCGTGAGTTCGAGCCCCGCGTCAGGCTCTGGGTGATGGCTCGGAGCCTGGAGCCTGTTTCCGATTCTGTGTCTCCCTCTCTCTCTGCCCCTCCCCCGTTCATGCTCTGTCTCTCTCTGTCCCAAAAATAAATAAATGTTGAAAAAAAAAATTTAATAATAAGCACCGATGTTTTGACTACTACATGGGAGATATTTGGATGCCTTTCATGTAAGAGCATTTTTATAAACACATTAAAAAATAAATTAATATACTTTAGAAAACCTAAATAATAAGCAATGCCCAAAGGAGAATTTGGACACTTCTTGGTGACACATGTCCCCACTTCTTAATAATCCTATCAGCATTAGGATGATAACATTTAATAACATCTGGCTTCCAGAAAAAAAAATAGATAAGGATTCTTTTTAACTGTCTTATTTTGTGCACTGTCCCTCAGTTTATGTTAGTCTGATGTTTCCCTCATTCCCTGTTATACAGGGGTTATGGATTTTTGGAAGGAAGACCATGGAAGGGAAGCGTCATTTTCTCTCCACATAATTTCAAGGGCACATGCTATCAGTATAGGTTATCATAGGTGAGGTTATTTTATAGATTTAAGTTAATGTACTGGTACGTTCAGCTATTTATGAGGAATCAGTGTGAACAGGGGCTAAGTTTTTTGTGTCATAACTTTCAACTGATAAGCCTGTATCAACAAGTGTACACATGGCTATGATTCTGGAAGATTCTGGAAGATACCTTTGGGCACTTCTTCACTTTCTGTCTCTCTCCTCTCTCCTTTGCTAATGAGAGGAAGAGTTTTATTCTCTCTCACTGTTCTGAGGTTAGAGTTGGCAAATAATTGCCCTAACAAATTTAAAGCCTATTTTCCCTGCTGAGGTTACCTGGGTTTCCTTTTAAGCCATCTTTCTTCCCGGTGAAGTGATTTAACAAAACCGATTAATTATTCCACTCGGGTGGAAGTATCTGTGTGTGACTTTGCAGGCTAGAGAAGGCTGTAAATAATGATTTCGGTGGGCATCCTCCTTCTCACCATGTTTGCGGAAAAGCCAGCTCAGCTTTTGCTCAATTTTTAGGGGAAAGTCCGAGCTTGGGAAATACAATTGCGATTGATCTAGCTAAGAACAAATCTCAAGCCCATCCTTCAGGCTTGGAGGGACCCTCTGGGGCACCATTCAGAGCTTTTTACTGACATAAATTAATAAACTGCCTTTGGCCATGGAAAAGATAAAAGAAAATATGCAAGCTTCCGTAGCTCGCTTGAGACTTACAACATGACCATTCATCTTCCTAACAAAGAACCACGGAGTGTTTGGGTAAAGAAAAGTTACGCTGAAGGGATCCCTTGCAGGGTCCGTGGAAAAGGTGATGTGACTTCACACCCACAGATAGCAGAGAGGGGTCTAGTTTTTTGTCCTTTGCACCCTCACAAATTGCACATAAATAAAAAGCAGTGCCCCTAATGGATTCATTACACAATTTGAAGCCTTGCTCTCCACCCTCTCCCTGCTCCCCTGCACCCGCTGCCCCCCGCCCCCGGCAACTCTACCTTGCTATTTTTTTTTGATACTGAAGTCTGTCCTATCCCATTAGACCCACCGTTTACCGCAGGCTGTTTCCATCAACTGCCCTCTGCTTTTATCCCAGGTTCCCTGGGATTCATTTCCAGCTTCCCCAACTTTCACTGAGCTGATTGGAGAACTGAATGTTCCTTGAGATTCCAGGCAGAAGGCTGGTGCTGCTGTGGTAGCTGAGAGACAGAAAGGAGCCCTGTCCTTATCTACTCATGAGGGGGTCCTGGGAGACATGTGCTGGCCTGAGCTCTCTCCTGGGGTCCTTGTCCTCTTCCTACGATCCCAGGGGTTTAATGGCAGGGGGAGGGAGGCACAGTTGACTACCAGGCCCTGAGGATAAATCTAGGAATCTCAAGACTCGGAAGGAGTTTATCGATTTCATAGACTTTGTTTCATTCAACAAATAGTTTTGAGGACGTACCCTATGCCAGGCCCTTTTCTAGAAAGTGAAGAGAAGGTCTCAGCCTTCTTAGAGCTTACATTCTAGTCTGTCGGAGGCTGAAACTGTGCATAGTGAGCGACAGACATAAGCGTCTGATATTCTCCTCTAAAACAAACTGAAATGATGAACAACTTCCCAGTTTCTGAAGCTTTGCAGTGTTAACATGCTGGGTTGTTTCTAAACAAAGACTTCATAGACTTCCCTGAGACACATTTTAAAAGATAAAATTCAAGTGTCATGTCATCCCCGGTTCTCCGTGCCTTTGCCGGTAAGATCCTTCAGGAAGAAATGTGGGGTGGGAGAGGCTGTCTTGTGCTCCCCTTACCCTTTCAGGCATCGCTTATGCCCTGCAAGCTAGGGGTGGTGGCAGTCCTTTATCCTCTGGAGCAGGAGTGGGCAAATTCCCTTGTACCCATGACTGGTCTGGCTCTGGTTTCTAGAAGCTCAGAATTGAAAAATCGTCACAAGCAAGCCTCTTCTTGTATCTTCGCTATAGGTTTAGAAATTATTTTTATGAGCCTTTCCTCCCATTTACATTACCGGTATCCCCTCAACAGATGGGATTGTCATGGTTGGCCCAATGTTCTTTTGTTGTGTCATTAAGTAAAATAAATGAATGGAAGTTCTCTTCTAGGTGACTAGGTAGAAATTCATCATTAGGATGGCGAGGGGAACCTTTCAGGCAATTCCAGGCCTTCCACACTCACCCCAATGCCTCGACAGTCACACAACTTCTAACATGATTCTAGGCGACAGGACAGTTCAAGGTCACGTGTTCTCTATTTTGGGTGATGGTGGTCAATACGGATTCGATATGATTTGCGTGTGTTTACGATGAAGCATTTAACACATGTGTCACCTGAATGCCTTTGTCAGAAACAGTAACCTGCTAACTCTACTTTTACTGCTAACTTCTGTTTTATTCTCAAATAGAATACGGGCTATTTTCTGTGACACTTGGCAAACTACGACCTGTGAATAAAATTTTGCCTGAGGTCTGCTGTGTAAATAAAGTTTTATTGGAACACAGCCATGCCCATTTGCGTACATGTTGCTCCATGCTACTTTCGTGCTACCATGGCAAGGTTGAGTAGTTGTGACAGAGGTCACGTGGCCTCCTAAGCCCAAAATACTTACTGTCTGGTCCTTGGTAGCCTGTTTGCTCACCCCTCTAGACTACAGGATCAACAAAAAGTAGAAGCAAAGGGATTTGCCCTCGGTAAATATTCTGATAACGGATCACTTCGGGGTTTATGTTTAAGCCTTTATTTCTTAGGAAACGTGACACAGGTAGACCCTTCCAGAGAGTGCCATCTTTCCGATCTGTGACATGGTGACATGTGCCGTGAGGAACAGTTTATGGGGGAACGCAGGAAGACCTTGTCCGAGGGGCCACGTTGAAACTCTTCTTTGACTCAGAATATGACAGGCAGCCTCACAGATAACGTCCCCCCAGTCCCCTCCTCCTTGCGATAATATCTTTGTACAAGACGCTTCCCTCCGGTGTGGGCTGGGCCTAATGAGTCGCTTCCACTGGACAGAATATGGCAACAGTGACGCACGTCGCTTCTGAGACTAGGTTATAAAAAGACTGTGGTTTCTATCTCTTGTTCTCTCTTGCTCGCCTCGTTAGCTTACCTTCGGCAGAGCCAGCCTGGGAAGCGGTCCCGTGAGGATGCTACCCGCGTGGTAGGAGACGGGGCCCTGACAATAACCATGTGATTGAACTGGAAGCTGATTCTTGGCGCCCGCCCCGGATGAGACACCCGCTCTGTCCAACAGCTTGACTGCCTCCTCCCGAGAGGCTCTGAGCCAGAGGCACCCCGCTAAGCCACCCTGGATTCCTACCCGCAGAAACGGCGAGGTAATTAATGTGTGTTGTTTTAAGCCACTACATTTTGGAGGTGATTTGTCATGCAACTGTGGGTAACTATTACCCAGGGAAAAAAGACCGGAGCTGAATTAGGGAACGATATGGCTTTTGGGCTGATATAACTTACTCAATCTGCTTTGTTTAAGTTAAATGAAATTAGACACTATTACACAGGTAAAGTGGTGACCTTTCCAAGTGCACTGTTATTTTCCACGAGTTCACGTATCCCCACTTGTTGGCAAACACTCGCGGAGGCTACATGTCCTGGACCTCGCAAAGGCTAGCACACTGCTCGGGGGCGGGCAGGACCCTCCGGTGGGTCCTGGTGGCTGCCTGGGTGGCGGGGGCATCAGGGGCGCCGGGAGGCTGTGGCTGGAGCCGCGCGGGCGACAGGCAGGACCGCTGCCGCGGCTGCTTGGGCCTGGATGGAAGCCAATTTGGGCGGAGACAAATCGATTCATTTTGTGTTCTTCACCTTTCTCTTCTCATGTACGTTCGTGGAATCTTGACGTGGGGATCCTTTCCGAATCTGGCATATGCTTAGAACGACACAGGCAGGGACGCCTGGACCCACACAGACACACACGTGTTGTGCACACACCTTGCACAACAAGGTGGAGGGCTAACAGAGCTGAAGAATTACTTCGAAGCTTGTCCGGCCCTAAACCAAGCCTCCACGTGCTGGACCTTGCGCTGTTTTTTTTCAAAATGCGTATCTGGGTCCCGTCCTGACCTAATTGAATCAACGTCTCCGGTCAGCCCAGGAGCCTGTATTTATATGGTGGCAATCTGGTCACGTCCGCCCCCAGGCCCCACGGGAGGCTGCCGCGTGTTTGGTGAGTGGGGAACTTGTTTCAGTTTGCTAGGGCCGCCTTAACAAACAACCACAGATCAGGGGGATTAAACCACACAAATTTATTGTCTCCCAGTTCTGGAGGCTGGAAGTCCAAGGTCGAGGCGTCAGTGCGTTGGTCCCTTCTGTGGCTGGAGGGAGAGTCTGCTCCAGGCCCCTGTCCTCCGCCTGCGGAAAGCCCTCTTCTCCCTGCGTGTCTGTGTGTCATCTTCTGTTTACGTGTGTGAATATTCACATTTCCCTATTTGCAGAGGCAACAGTTATATTGGATTGGCTTCCACTCTAATCACCTCATGTTAATTGGATTACTTCCGTAAAGACCCTGTCTCCAAATAAAGCCCTAGGCTGAGATACTGGGGCTTAGGGCTCCAATACATCTTTTTTTTTTTTTGCGGGGGGGGGGGGAACAATTGGGCCCCTATTAGCACCCCTTTACATAATAGAGGACTATGTCATGAGTATTCCATAATATTGAGATGATCAGAGCTACTGTTTTTGGGTGCTTACTCTCTGTGCTCAGTGTTTTACATGCGCTTCTTAATTTAATTTAATTTAATTTAATTTTACTTTACTTATTTTTATTATTTTTTCAAATATAATGTATTGTCAAATTGGCTAACATACAGTGCGTAAAGTGTGCTCTCGGCTTTTGGGGTAGATTCCCGTGGTTCATCGCTTACATACGACACCCAGTGCTCATCCCAACGAGTGCCCCCCTCAATGCCCATCACCCACTTACCCCTCTCCCCCACCCCCACCATCCACCCTCAGTTTGTTCTCTGTATTTAAGAGTCTCTTACGGTTTGCCTCCTTCCCTCTCTGTAACTATTTTCCCCCTTCCCCTCCCCCATGGTCTTCTGTTAAGTTTCTCAAATTCCACATATGAGTGAAAACATATGATATCTGTCCTTCTCTGCCTTATTTCACTCAGCATAATACCCTCCAGTTCCATCTACGTTGCTGCGAATGGCATGATTTCATTCTTTCTCATTGCCAAGTAGTATTCCATGGTATATTAAACCACATCTTCTTTATCTATTCATCAGTTGATGGACATTTGGGCTCTTTCCATAATTTGGCCATTGTAGAAGCCGCTGCTATAAATATTGGGGTGCACGTGCCCCTATGTGTCAGCACTCCTATATCCTTTGGGTAAATTCCCAGCAGTGCTATCGCTGGGTCGTAAGGTGGATCTGTTTTTAATTTTTGAGGAACCTCCACACTGTTTTCCAGAGCGGCTGCACCAGTTTGCACTCCCACCAACATGCACCATTTAATTTTAACCTTCACTGCCAACGTTGACGAAACTGCTATGTTTCCCAATTTGGAGATAATAGCTGAGGTTCACAGAAATTAGCTAACTTGCCCAAGGCCTTGCCACTAGCAGATGGCAGCCCAGGGATGATGCGGACGCCATGTTTTCTTTCTGCTGTATATTCAGTTGTCCAAAGCTCTAACTGGTGCAGAAATCCTCTTGCCCTTAGCCAGTATTTGCTTTCCTATTTCCTTGGCCTAAATTCTTTGTTCTGCTTGGATGGCAGGGCGGCTGCGCTCCTCCTCATTGTCAGACCCTTGTAAGTTTCTCGGCCCTTTCAAGCCTTCACTTTTCCAGGGTACACACCATGGGTCCTCTGACCACAGTGGTTCCGTCTTCCCGGACCTCTCCAGTTTGCTGATGAGCACTTTACGGTGTTGTTCCCAGTGCAGTCTGGAGCTGGGCTTGGACACAGTCCTGCTCCAACTGTGCTGGCTTGTTATGCTCAGAGGAAACAAAATCTCCCAGCTGCACGTGCATGGTGTCCCATCAGTCCAGGGCACGTGCGGTTTCTGTCCTTTCTGTGTAAGTGCATCAGAATATAGGCTAGGCACACATTGCAAGCCAGAACTCCATGCATGTGCCCACTGTGTAGACCAGGGCAAAGTTATAAACTGAGGCACGTCAGGCCTAGTGTTCCAGACAGAGCGAAGGCCCTACTGTTGGGGTCGTTGCCCAGGTTTCCAGCTCACCGGGCTGTGCCAACACCAAACTCCCCGTGAGCGGGGCTCTCAGGGTGAGCAAGCCAGCAGCGTGGCTTTGCCGATGGCTGTTTGGTTTCTTCCCTCTCCTGACTGCAAAACTCCTGTGTGTCTGAAACCAGGAAGGACTTTCCTCTTCTCCATCTTACTGTCTTACTTTAGCTAACGTAGTTGCCCTTTAGGTAACTTTCGAGATGGTTACCGTCCAGACCTGTGGTTTTGTACTTGGCCTTCTGAACTATTGAAGAGATTGACATCATCACCCTGAGCGTGGCCTTGCAGCCTGCCTGGTCTTAGCACTTACTATGGGACAGGTGCCTGGCTGCTAAGCCCTCCCTCTCTTCCTCACCAACAGTGATGGGCTCTGGTTCCAGGCATTGTTCTAGATCCCAGGGATCCTGGGTTGAACAAGACAGACAAGGTTCCTGCTCTCAGGGACATTCTAACAGTGGGTCAACTGGTGACAACGAAGTAAACCAATTAAGTACATTCAGGTAGTGCAAACAGCAGTGTTGGAAATAAACAGGACAATGAGGTGTGTGTGCATGTGTTTGTGCACCTGTGTGTGCATGTGTGTGTGTGTATGTGCATAAGCCTCCTCCTTCTAGATTCCTCCAATGCTAAACTCTCCAGTTTCTAATTTACACGCCATTAGCCAAGTTACATTCTATTGACCCACCTTTATGTCAGCACCCGGTCACCTGTGTCACCTCCCTTCATTTGCCAGGTAAGGGTCGTGCAAAGTAAATTTTGAATTTATCCCAATTGTGGAATTAAAATGATTAAATAAACACTCAACCACCAGACAATTACAATGGGTCTCGCCAGTGTTCTTGTCGAGTCCTGAATGACTGTGGGCATGGGGTATGAAATGACCTGCTTGCTAGCACCTCCCTTACATAAGCATCCACGGAGGCAAAGCAGCACCTGGAGAGTTTGTGGAGTCGAGGAAGGGGATCTCTTTCCTGTTGCTCTGCCCCCCATCTCCTCCACTTATCCAAATAAGAAGAGTGGCCATCCCTGGCTTACCGTCAGATGAAAACTTGGGACTGGGGGTGCCGGGCCTGGGACTCTATCCAGAAATGAAGACGGTGCATTTTTCTGGAGCCTCTCCATTCCTCATGCTTGGGGACCCCAAGCTGGCCCACTGAGTCAGGGGCTCCAACGGGCCCCTGCATGGGGAAAGAAGATCTGTGAGTGAGGCTTGGAGGCAGCCAGGAATGGGATCCTTATAAGAACAGGGGCACTTGGGTGGCTCAGTCGGTGAAGCATCTGACTCTTGGTTTCCGCTCAGGTCATGATCTCGTGTTTCATGAGATCCAGCCCCAGCATTGGGCTCTGTGCCAACAGCATGGAACCTGTTTGGGATTCTCTCTCTCCCTCATTTTCTGCCCTTCCCCCCTCAAAATAAATACATAAACTTAAAATATATTTATATTATAGAACAAGCACTGTCGTTCCAAGGTGCAAGAGACCCTCAGACCCTGGGAGGAGAGACGGCTCTTACCAGGTCCCTGTTTTCCTGAGGCTCAGCAGGAAAGGACTGAATATCCCAACCCCTTGCATGGAGCCCTTACTGAGGTGGACAGCCTTGTAGGCTCCTTCCTTCCTTCCTTCCCTCCTTCCCCCCTCCCTCCCTCTCCCCCTCTCTGCCCACCTCCCTTCCTTCTTTCCTTCCTTTTTTCCTTCCTTCCTTCCTCCTTCCTTCCTTCCTTCCTCCTTCCTTCCACATTTCAGATGAACAATCTCATTGGAGTGGAAGGCCCTGGCCTCTTTAAACAGGTACTAGCAGACTGAACTGCCTATCTCCTGAGCATCGAGGTGATGGTGTGGGTGCTGCTCTGAGCCCAGCCCCAGGTGCCTCTGAAATCTTGCCCTGGGTTGGAGTAGTCCTCAAAGGAACCTCGCAGCCTGCTCTCATGTGGCCCCTGGATGGGGGATGAGGCTAACTTTTGGCCATCACTGCTGCTTCCAGGCTTTTGTACACATGTCCCCACACACGTGGGGGTAGGGGCAGCTGGGCTCCCTCTCCTGCTGCCCATGACTGGAGCCCACTGTTTCCTTGGAGTTTGCTCTGTGAGCCGGCTGCCTCCTTCCTGCCTTTCCCACACTGGCTCCCTCTCTTCATTGCCATCACCGAAGTTGGGGCTCCCCTCATTAACCTTCCTTTAGCCCCTGTTCTTTCCTCCTTCCAGGCAAAGGTTTCCAGCTCTGCAGAGCTCATTTCCTGTGAACCTTCTGTCCATCTTCTGTCCAAGCCTCTGCCATCTACTCTGAGGCAGAGGTGCCAGGAGTCCTTCATTCCTGATGCTTTGGACTTCGGCCAAAGCAGGAAGCAGGAAGTGAGAAGCAGGGAACAGGAAGTGAGAAGCAGGAAACAGGAAGCAGTTGTTTTCTGCTGCTTCAGGTGTCCTTCCTCTGGGGTCCAGGAAACTTCATGCCCAGGGCCAGTAAGATTAGGGAGGTAGAGAACCCTGCCCTTGGGGCTAACCTGCAGAGAATATTCAGGAAACTTGTTGACCTGCATGCTGATTTCAGCTACTAGAGAAATAACAGTATGAGATAAGAAAAAAATATATATTGAGATCTATTGTAGAAGTAATTCCAATTATGGTTATTTGAATGAACTACTGGTCATTCATGCCTATTGTCATGGGGTAGATAGACCCTCGTGCACACTAAAAAGTCTACTGAACTTTGAGGCAAGTTTTCTTCAATTATAAAGTCAAATCTGGCTCATACTTGCGCCCACCTTCCTGGTATGTTGCTTGGGTACCATGGTCTAAAAAACAGAGAGACACTGGCCTGTAATGAACGGGGAGCAGGGACCCCACTGTGGACATTTTATCAAACAGGCTACTTGTGTTTCTTCCTTTCTGCAGTTGACACATCATGGAAAATCTACATGCAAATAAAAGTTTCCCGTCAAATAGTATCTCAAATGACCTTTAACATCTGTCTCTAAACCATGCATTCTCAAAGGGGAATCCTCAAGAGAGCATAAAAGTCATACTCCTTTGTACATTGTTCATGCAGGTTTTTATGTGTCAAGCACAGATATGCATCCAATACATAGATAGTGTGTCTTTAACATTAAAATTTCATTGGGGAAGGGATTTGAACAAAAATGTCTTAAACGGCTCATGATGGGGGGTGGAGAATAAAGGTTGAGAAATGTGCCTAAATGGGTACTTTTAGCATGCTTCTATTTTACAGTATTACCTTCTAATTAGTTTTTCAATAGAAATGTGGATTTTCGTATCTTGCACTTGCTTAAAGTCAGACAGATCTATTGAAAGTCTGTTACTGCCAGAAGGCAACATTCATCCATCTTAGCCATTGCACAGTGGCCCCCAGGAGAGTCTTCTAGCTGGGAAATCTGCCATGCTATTATAAAATAATAAGGCTGCTTATTGTCCACAGCTCGTGGAAGCAGTCTCATTATTATTTTATGGTCAAATCTCTGGCGATAATAGTACTGATAATTATAACGCCGTATTTCATGAAAGCGAGACTCCATTGATTGTAAGATGTGCCATTAAAATTTGACACAATGCTAGGATGCTGCAGACTGTCAGTTTCACTGAAGAAATGTTAAAATGTGGGGAAGTGGGGAAGCACATTTTCGGGCCAATGGAGAACAGAAATGATAGCTGATAACCTCTGACTCCTTACCACGTGCCTGGTTTATCTCACTGAACACTCTCAACAGGGTGATGCCTGTTACATATGATGATACTTATTATTATCATCCCCATTTCTTAGATGAGGACAACTGAGATTCATATAGGTTAAGTAACTTGCCCAGGATTGCACAGCTCCAAAATGTTGGAAGAAAGAATCAACTCCAGGACCCTCATGCCTTAGCCTTCTGGTGAACATTAGGCTACATCTTCCTTTACCCCTCTTCAACTCCCAGTTGCCCCAAAAAGCAGATGTACTTCAGTTCACTCAACATACAAGTTTCTAGAGGTGGTCCAAAATAGAATGCTCATACCTCACAAATTCACAAGGGGAATTTTAGTTTTCAAAGGCATGCTATGGAAAGAATGCTTTGGTGCTGTGGCCTCCCCACTCCCTTCTGATCTGCTGGAATGAGAATTGACCTTGAAGACAGAAGGACCAGGGTTTGATCCTCACTTCTGCACATACCTGCAGTGATAACGTCGCTGAAAGTTCACCTTTCTGAGTTTCAGTGTCTAAGTATGAGTCTTGAAGCCTGTGCCTCATAAATCCAAGCTCTCATAGCCACATGGCTTCAATAATAAACTCCTGAAGGATGAGAAGTTAAACCCACACTCCTAATAGGTTTATAACTTTCTGCTTGGGGGTTGCAGTCAGCGAGAGGTGTTCTATTTTTATCTCTCTTTTGCCTTTGTTCTGATTGCTATTCTGTAAATGATCTCGGCCATCCAGAGTGTATTTAGCTCATTCGGCTGGGACACTTCCTTAATGGTATAGAGATAACCAATTGTAGAGTTTATATTGGAATAGAGAATTCGCCTCCCTCAAGAATATTATAATCTTAACTTATTGTTTGAGGCTCCATTGCTTTTGGGTAAATACGAAAATGTGTTTTCTCTTTCTCTATTCCAGTGGGCAGTTTTTCAAATGGACTGTAACAGAAGCTTCTCTGTTTGCACTGGGAGTCATCTCAGGTTTACATTCAGAAAACCTAATAAAAATGTGAGCGGGAAACAACCGAGCTAAAGCAGAAATGAAAAGAAATTGTTTGATGAGGATTTTGCAGAATAATGGCCCAGGGCTGTCCTCGCAGTAGGACTTGGTGGTTTCTTGGGAAAGGGGGCAGGTGTGTGTGCTCACCCCAGGTAATCATTCCCAAAGCTTCCGATGTCCCTTAGTCCCTTGTGCAAAACTACACACATTAGTCAGAGGATCCTTCCACACCGGTCTTGCTTAGATTTGGGTGTGTTTCCAGTAAGTTCTTCTTCTTTTCTGACTTTGTGTGCTATAAAGCTGTTTGAAGTTACTTTAAACCAGACTCAAAAAGATTAAAAAAATTCCATAAGAAATGATGACTGCCAGAGATTGCCCAGTAATACTTATTCTGCCGGTTTCTGGAGAGAAAAACGTTCTAAATTTGTTAACTATAGGTTTCGCCAAAAGTCAAAAGGAAGGTTTTCTCTTCCCTAATATTCTTCTATAGTTTTAGTTTGCTTGAGTAAATATTGTCAACTGAACAAATAAACTTTGGTCTGTAGCTGAGAAGGTGTTTTGGTTTTGTTTCTTCCTGGGGTTTGGTATCATGGTCTCTGACCGGGAAGACATCTGCTCCTGTGGTTCACACTGGTGCCTCTCTGGCCCCTGAACCATTGCTGGAGCTCCTGGAGCTGTCTTTGCTGGTGTCTCTCCCAACCTGACTTTCAGTGATGTCATGCTGGTAGCTTGAAACTGACCTTGAGGGAGTTTCTACACCACAGAAATCAACAAATCCTACAAGCCAGGGCCTTCTCCCTGCCCCTCTCCTACCTTGGGAACCCATGTTAAATACTGATGGTCCTCCAGCGCCTATGGTGTCAAATCTTGGTGACAAACCGTGGAGGACACGTTATAAGTGTTGGATGGAAAGTCACTGTTGGGACTACATGAGTCTCATTTTAGACCTCGAGACACCTGCAGGTTGAAAGTAAGGTGACGGGGAATCATGTGTCATGCTAATGGAGCATCAGCTAACACACAAATTCAGTACAGTCACAGGATACAAAATCAATGTACAGAAATCGGTTGCATTTTTATACACCAATAATGAAGCAGCAGAAAATCAGAATCGATCCCATTTACAATTGCACCCCAAACCATAAGATATCTAGACATAAATCTAAGCAAAGAGGTAAAAGATTTCTACTCTGAAAACTATAGAACACTTGTGAGAGAAACGGAAGAGGACGCAAAGAAATGGAAAAAAATTCCATGCTCATGGGTTGGAAGAACAAAAATGTTTTAAATGTCTATATTATCCAAAGGACTCTACACATTTAATGCAATCCCCATCAAAATAACACCAGAATTCTTCACAGAGCTAGAATAAACAATCTTAAGATTTGTATGGAACCACAAAAGACCCGAATAGCCAAAGCAATCTTGAAAAAGAAAAGCAAAGCAGGAGGTATCACAATTCTGGACTTAAAGCTACATTACAAAGCTTTAGTCATCAAGACAGTATGGTACTGGCACAAAAACGAACACATAGATCAATGGAACACAATAGAAAACCCAGAAATTGACCCATAACTATATGGCCAACTCATCTTTGACAAAGCAGGAAAAAATATCCAATGGAAAAAAGATAGTCTCTTCAACAAATGGTGTTGAGAAAACTGGATAGCGACATGCAAAAGAATGAAACCGGACCACTTTTTTGCCATACATAAAATAAATTCAAAATGGATGAAAGAGTTAAATGTGAGACAGGAAACCATCAAATCCTAGAGGAAGTCAGAGGCAGCAACCTCTTTGACCTTGGCCGTAGCAACTTCTTACTAGACACATCTCCGGAGGCAAGGGAAACAAAAGCACACATGAATGGTTGGGACCTCATCAAGATAAAAGCGTCTGCACGGTGAAGGAAACAACCAACAAAACTAAAAGGCAACCAATGGGATGGGAGATGGTATTTGCAAATGATATATCAGATAAAGGGTTAGTATCCAAAAATCTATAAATAACTTACCAAACTCAACACCCAAAAAACAAACAATCCAATTAAGAAATGGGCAGAAGGCATGAACAGACATTTTTCCAATGAAGACATCCAGATGGCTATCAGGCACATGAAAAGATGCTCAACATCACTCATCATCAGGGAAATACAAATCAAAACCACAATAAGCTATCACCTCACACCTGTCAGAATGGCTAAAATTAATAACTCAGGAAACAACAGGTGTTGGTGAGGATGCAGAGAAACAGGAACCCTCTTACACTGTTGGTGGGAATGCAAACTGGTGCAGCCACTCTGGAAAACAGTATGGAGGTTCCTCAAAATTTAAAAATAGAACTACCTTATGACCCAGCAATTGAACTACTAGGTAGTTCAATTTAAACTACAATTTACCCAAAGGATACAAAACTACTGATTTGAAGGGGTACCTGCACCCTGAGGTTTATAGCAGCATTGTCAACAAGAGCCGTATTATGGAAAGAGCCCAAATATCCATCGACTGATAAATGGATAAAGAAAATGTGTTATGGATATAGAATGGAATATTACTCAGTCATGAAAAGAATGAAATCTCGCCATTTGCAAAGATGTGGATGGAGCTAGAGTGTATTAAACGAAGCAAAATAAGTCAGAGAAAGACAAATACCATATGATTTCACTCATATGTGGAATTTAAGAAACAAAGCAGATGAACACAGGGGAAAAAAGAGAGAGGCAAACCATAAAACAAACTCTTAACTATAGAGAACAAACCGAAGGTTGCTGGAGGGGAGGTGGGCGGGGCAATGGGCTAGATGGGGGATGGGGGATGGGCATTAAGGAGGGTCCTTGTGATTGATAAGCACTGGGTGCTGTATGCAAGTGATGAATCGCTAAATTCTGTGCCTGAAACTAATATTACACTACATGTTGACTAACTAGAATTTACATAGAAACTTGAAACAAAAAAAAAAATATTTGTTAAGTTGTTATACAGATGAACGCTACTTAAATTTAGTTGCTGTAGGCTTAGATTGGAATATTTTGTTTTCTTCAGAAATATTTTCATCAAGGGGCGCCTGGGTGGCTCAGTCGGTTGGGCGGCCGACTTCGGCTCAGGTCATGATCTCGTGGTCTGTGAGTTCGAGCCCCGCGTCGGGCTCTGTGCTGACAGCTCAGAGCCTGGAGCCTGTTTCAGATTCTGTGTCTCCCTCTCTCTGACGCTCCCCCGTTCATGCTCTGTTCTCTCTGTCTCAAAAATAAATAAACGTTAAAAAAATTAAAAAAAAAAAGAAATATTTTCATCAAAATGATACTAATTATACATGAGTTATTTTCAAAAAATATATGAATAAAAGCAGGTCACTGTCTAGGAACCTGGTCTGGGGGTTTACAAGCAGGTGAGTAAGCTGGGCATTATGATTGCCATCACTGCTGCCGTCACTCAGCTGGAAGCTGTCACTGTGCCCGTGTGTGTGTGTGCGCGTGTGTGTATGTGCAAACCTGTATCTGTATGTAAGAAGCTGTGTGTGCCCCTATGTGTGTGCCTGTGTGGTTGAACCTGTGTGTGTGCACGTGTGTGCATTCATGCAGGTGTCTGTGTGTACGTGTGAGGAGTGTGTGAGTGTGGTGTGTGCGTGTACATGTGCCCCGCAGCTCCTGAAAGCGAGTGCATACAGCAGCCCCCCTTGGATTGGGCTGGGCGTTCACGAGCCATGGCAAAGAGCTCCTCAGGGCCATGCACGGCTTTGTGGGAGTGAGGAATGGCCATCTGGAAGAATATGAGGACGGGGGCGACTCTGGTCACGTCAGTCCCCCTTTTCTTGCCCACTGCTCCTTCCTGTCTGTTAAACTTAACATTCAGGAACTTTTAAGGAGGAAACGGTGCCCAAAGGGGAGGCAGGTGGAGGATGAAGGAGGAGGGAGTGTTAGTGCTGCCTATTTGCCTGGCAATGGTGGGAGTTGAGGGCTGGCTGTATGTCGGAGCCTCGGGGCTTCTCTGGAACCTTCCAGCTGGGCTTCTTCTTCTCATCAATGAAAATGAAGACTGACCTCAGGTCCCTGCGCCTTTGTCCAGCTCTTGGTTGTTGTCTGGCCACTGCAGCTACTGTTCAGGCTCTCAGGCCTGAGTCATCGCCCAGAGTTAGAGATGTGGGCAGGAGCCCCGGCCTCCTCTTTGTGCCCCGAGGCTGTGTTGTTCCAGTCCTTACATGCCCTTGTTACGGTTTGCCTCTTTGCTCTACAATCCTTAAACATCACTCCCGCTTTAGCTAAACCTCACAGGGATCCACTGGGGTAGGTCCTTTATAATCCCACTTAAGTGTTGGGGGAAACTGAGGTCCCAAGACACGAAGCAACTGGCCCCAAATCTAACAGTCAGCAAGTAGCAGAGACAGGGGTGGAAGCCAAGTTTCCAGACTCTCAGCCACACTTCTGTCTTCTCTGGAGGCCAGAAGCAATCTTTCTGTTTATTTGCAGGATTCTGAGATTCCTAAAGCGACTTGCTTCAACGCATTTTTTAAAATATTTTTTTTGTTTTTGTTTTTTATTCTGAGAGAGGGAGAGAGAGAGCATGTGTGCATGAGGGAGCTGGGGGGGGGGCAGAGAGAGGGAGAGAGAGAATCTCAGGCGGTTTCCTTGCAGAGTCTGATGCAGGGCTTGAACTCATGAACTGTGAGATGATGACCTGAGCCGAGATCGGGTGCTTAACCAACTGAGCCACCAGGTACGCCTCTCTTCAAACCATTTTGTGTGTCAAGCATAACCAGCATAACCTTCCTTCCCAGGCCAACGTGAGGGTCTTGGTGTGGGTTGGCTCCAGTTTCTTTCTTTCTTTCTTTCTTTCTTTCTTTCTTTCTTTCTTTCTGAATTTTTAAAATGTTTATCTACTTTTGAGAGAGAGAGAGAGAGTGGGGGAGGAACAGAGAGAGAGGGAGACACAGAATCTGAAGCAGGTTCCAGACTCAGCTGTCAGCACAGAGCCCGACGTGGGGCTCGAACCCACGAAATTATGACCTGAGCCAAAGTTGGACGCTTAACCGACTGAGCCGCCCAGGCGCCCCTGTTCCTTTTCTTAACTGGAACCACTTGTCTGTCTGAGCATCGCTGTCGCTTTACTGCCTGCTAGTAAAAGGGAATATGCTAACATTTTACAAGTTTATGAATTTCATAAATTTTTTATTTTTGGCAGAGGCTTCAGGCCGATTCCCCATCTTCCTCCCGGTAAGTCGTTGTTCTAAAGGCAGCACTTTCTACTGAATCATAAAAATGTCCACTGTGGACAAGGCAGCGACATGATTGGAATCATTGAGAGACGTCCACTTTTGTTCCACTTGCTTACTGTTAACAGATGTCAGAGCGAGGCTTCTCTTCAGCATTCCGTAAAATTTTGACTATTGGTACTTAGGTAATCACAAAAATATGTTGGAAATAACATATTCCAGATATTATCTGTTTCTAATGGCTCGTTTCAGTTTTGAACAGAAGAATGTCAAGCCTTGAAGTATTCTAGAGCTCTGAGGGGCTTGGTTGGAAAGAAGGATGTTCTTTGGTGGGACGCAAAGTATAAAACGTACTCCTTTTCCCTTTGCTTCGGTGGGAGGAGTGTTCTTATACGACACATCTCACATGTACCTGACAGCTGCTTTCTCCATCAGAGCGCTCAAAAGTTTCCTGACTCAAACTCAGAGAGAAATCTTAGAATGTTCCTCACCTTGAGGTGTTGTGGGGTCACACACAATGATGTGTGCCAAGACCTCTTCATATGTTGAGCATAAGCTACTGGATATGGTGAATGTTCCAAACCTCCTGAGCGGCCTTGTTCCTTGTTCTAGTAGCCCTGACCTTGGCCAAAGCCATTGTTCTTGATCTGCTCTTTTATTTTTTAGGTGTGTGGACGGCTATCCTCTCTCACGCAAAAATATTCCCTTGACCTCGGAATCATCAACAAGGTCTCAAATGATGTCTTTCCAGTGGTCCTACTCAGCAAGCATTTACAGGTCACCAGACCAACCTGTAACTATTTTCCACATGGTGGGATTAGGATGATCTTACACATGGTTTTCTCTCAGCCCTCACAATTCAACTTGTGAAATGGATCTCAATTCCTTACCCCTCCCACTTCCCAAACCCTTCGTCAAGTGACTTTGCTGCCCTGTTTATCAAGATGTGATATCTATTCCCCGACCCCTGAGTGTAGGTCACCTTGAGACTTGCATTGTCTCAAAGACGGCAGATGGGACAGTGTGGCAGGGACCTTGCGCACTTCTGTTCTTTCTCATGCTAGGCTACTTTGCCACGAGGGCATGGCTAGGCTAGCCTGTTTGACGACTGTCCCAGCCATGGCCACCCCAGAGCAGCATGTCCCCAGCCACCCTGCCCACTGATCACAGACTCATGAGCATGCCAAGCCGAGAACAGCCCGGCCCAGATCACTGGAACCACACAACTAACTCAGAAACGATAAACAGTTGTAGTTTTAAGGCACAGAACTTTGGGACATTTTGTCACTAATCAATAACTAACTGATACGCTTCAAGCACAATAAGCGTTTGGTAAATATGGCTAGTGTTTTCATTTTTTATTCAGCTCACCGAACAGGTCCTGGTTGCACCACAGTGACCCTCCCCTTTCCGTGTGACTTTCCTCTCCAGTCCTCCTTTCCCTCTGCTCTCTGCGCCAAGCCCGTGCCTCACAGCCACTGAACATCGTCCACTCCCCGCTTTCCATTTCCCTCTAGAGCTCAAGAAAACACAAACCGAAGACCTTCTTTCTAGTAGAACAAAGAGCAGACTGTATCAAATTCCTGGCACCACGTTAAATTTACATAACAAGTGAACAGTGAAACGTGGCTTGAATCCCATCACTGGTGTCTGACATCAATTCGACCTCTTTCCGTGTCTTTTAAGCAGGAGCATGAACAAAGTCCTCATCCTCGTGGCTGTCCAGGCAAGCCCAAGAGTGCCAAGCACCAAGGGAAGACTGGGACAGAGTTGAACTTGGTGGAGTTGAATTTGGTGGAGAGACACCCGTCTAACTGGGTCTCGATCCTACCCGTGCCAGCTGCCATTCGACCCCGGCCCAACCAGTCATCCTCTCTAAATGTGCTTCTTGCCCCGTAAAGTAGGAATAATTCTGTCTGCTCTCCTTGTCTCCTACCTCATCGCAAGGATTCAATTAGGTGGCATGTGTGGAAATGCTTTGCAAACTATTGTGAACTCTGCAGTGCTATGTGAGGCACTGTTGTGATTGTTACCATTTCAGGTCCAGCAGGGAGCTTGGATCTGGGAAGAAAAGCATTGTGACTCCTGTCGGAAAAGATGCCTGGCAAACATGAAGAGCATAATCTGGAGAAAGCTGACGAGCCCACAGTTGGGATTCTGCACTGGGGTTTAGAAACACGAGCACCAGGACGCCGAAAACATTGGAAAGAGTCCAGGGGAAAAGCGACGTGAAGTCGCTCCAGAACAGAAGGCCCAACTTGGGGGGGAGTCGGCAGGAAACGTGTGCGCTTGGGCTCCCGGGAATTTGTCCTCGTTTTCCCAGGTTCTTCCAAGGCGAAGCTTTTCAGGGATATGAAACCTGCTGTGGCGTGAGGGCTGATGTACAGAGAGGGCCCTCCGGACTCTGCTCCTAGTCTGAGTGAAGGCAACAGAGATGCACCAGAGGAAGGGGAGCCAAACTCTTCCACGTGGACCAGTGAGAGTTACACGGATTGGGGTACTTTTGGCTGCAAGCAACAGACAAGCTAACAGCAACATCAGCTGGGACTCTACTCACCCCCCCCCCCGCCCCTCTGCTGTCCTTGGCGGCCTGGCTTGTCCTGCTGGGCTGGCTCCCCTCACCGTTCAAAGATGGCTGCTGCAACTCCAGGCATAGCACACGGTTGACAGTCCTATTTTGCGAGCAGGGAGTAATTTCTCAGATGTTTGGCAGCAGATCCCCCCCCTCCCATCGTACTTGACCATGACTGCATCTCCCTTCCAAATCTGAATCAGCTACCTACATGGGGTATACAAGGTAGTGACTGGCTTAGACCAATCAAGATTCATCCTGGGACTGGGAGAGAGCCTGGTCCTCACAGACACAGGGCCTTCCAACTGCTGAACACATTTGGGATTCTGATGGCGAGCGAGGAGGAGAAGAGCTGCTGCGGGCATCGGCCGCTAATAGCCGCATCCCCGTGGCCCATGTGACCCGTTAATGATCTGAGCCCAATTCAAGACTTGGCTGCTCAACTGACTGAGCCATCCAGGCACCCCTAATGGCTTCCAGTTTCTTAACATTAGGGCAAAATTCTTCTCCCAGGCCTTTAAGGGACCTTATGATCTGGCACTGACCTATTTTTGCTGTTTCGCTGCTCGTGTATCCACCCTCCATACTTTGCTCACAGATTGGCTTCGGTGCAGTGGCCATGACCTGTGTCCCCTACCTCTGGACCTTTGCACAGATTGTCCCCCCTCCCCCAGAAAATATGTTTGCATTCCCCAACCATGTCCCTCATTCCCCAACCCATTCCTGTTGAAATTATGTCCATTCCTAAAGCCTGGCCTGAATGCCTCCTGTAGGTCACTCTCAACACCCCCCATCACTTTGCAAAATTCTCATGATAGACATCATATTCTGCCCCACGTTGTACTTAGTGGGTTGTGGATTAACCTCCTCTGTTAATTCTGTAAAATTCTTGAGCATGGACTCTACATCTCGCTCAGCTTTCCATCTTCAATTGAGGATGGTTAGACCCGTAGTGTATTTTCACAAATATGAGGAGAATTACAATGACAGGCCAGACTGAAAACTAGATCGAAACTAGGGCCCAGCAATGAAAACAGTGTCCGTAAAAATAAGAAATCCAAAAGAAGGACTAAAAGGGAGTCAGTTCTGATATGACCCAGAGGAAGATGTGAAATCCTGGGAAGAAACCTGAACAGAAGAAAGACAGAATGACTTCCCCCTGGTATTGCTGCTGTATTTTAAAACCCAGGCTATTCAAGATAGCACTTTGGCTGAATATTCTGGAATGTTTTCTGAAAGGGAAACATTTGATCTCTGGAGACAACTCCCCAGAAGCTTTGCCTTGGAAGGCTGGCTGGACAGCGGAGCTTCTGAGGTCTTTTTACTCTGGATTGACTTGCCTTTGCGATGCTTCAGTAGAGAGTGAACAGCGGTTTTCAGCGTACGCCCTGAAAACCATCTACTCTGCGGACACGTGGAAACCATTTGTAAGTCGTAAGTGTGGGTTTGCCTGGATCTGCGGGAACACAATCAAAGGGAAAGCGATTTATATAATCTCTCCCTTCCCATGTGCTTTTGGGGCCGGACTCGAGCGAGGCACTCAATCAAAGGTTAGAAAAAATAATAAGAAAACAAAACACAAAAGTCACACCTCTCCCCCCAAACGCCTGCAAACTGAGAGAGGACACTTTCTTCTCACTGCAAGAGAAAACTGGGAGATAAACCTGTTAGCCTCGTGAAATCTAGTGGGAAAATGGGTGGATGCTTCCCCTAGTGAATCTTAAACCAGTGAGATTCGCCCCCCCCCTTTCTTTTCTTTTTTCTTTCTTTTCCCCTTCATCTGTCCATTAGCGAGGCTTGCTCGCGAGGACTTGAATAGCTTCTCTAATGATCCCCAGGCATCCCCGGCACAGCGGCACATGAAAATGCATCGAGAAGCTGAAAAAAGGGGGAAGGAGCCATAGCAGCAATGTGGCAATTCAGTGGGGAGTAAAACGGGCTGGCGTCCCTGGGGCTCTGCTTTGTGGCTCAGCGGAGAGGTGGGGGTGCTCTGTGTCCCTGGCACATGCCTGATGGTGTTGGATTTCTGGGGGATTTCTGTTGGATTTCTAGTGTCCCGGCTGTCAAAGCCATGAGGTTTCTGGGAGGAAGGAAGTCAAGCTGGAGACGCGGAGGTGGGGATGATGTGACGTTGGGGTGAGTGCCGGAAAGACCCCCACCCACCCAGACGCTCTCACTCAGCTGCTAAGCGTCTAGAGTCCGGCTCCTAGAAGCAGAGCCTGATACGGGGAGGCTGGTGCAGGGGGTTGATTGAAGAAGTGCTCTCGGGACAAGGGAGGAAGGCATCCGGGGACGCAGGGGGGTGTGGGGGCAGCTAAGCGAGGGTGTGGGCTCCACTGGAGGCCAGCCTCAGCCCGATCCCACGGGAGGCCCTGAAGCATGAGTCATGCCCCACAGTTGGTTTCTTCTGAGGCAAGAAGGCTAGGCTTTTGTCTTTCCGTGGCCACCGATCACTGGCCGTGGGGGGTGGCCAGGCGGGGTGACATCCGCCAGGACAGCAGGGATGCTCAGGAGAAGGAACAGGAGGGAGTTACCCCCCGCAGTCGTGTCATGGGGTTGTCGTCAAAGAGCTGCAGACCAGAAGCTTCCACAACAGACATTTACTGTCTTCCAGTTCTGGAGGCCAAATCAATGTGTCTGCAGGGCTGGTCCCTTCTGAGGGTGGTGAGGCAGGATCCGTTCCAGGCTTTTCTCCGTGGCCTGCGCACGACCGCCTTCTCCTGCGTCTCCTCGCCTCATCCTCCCTCTCCGTGTCTGTGTCTCCTTTCTATGAGGAAGCAAGTCATACGGGGTTAGGGCCCACCCTAATGACTTCATTTTAACTTGATCATCTCTGTAAGGACCCGTCTCCAAGAAAGTCACAATACGAGGTACTGGGGTTAGGCGTGCAACGGGGGGATTTGGGGGGGGGGAGGAAAAACACGATTCGACCCATAACACCAGGCAGCGTTCTTCTCAGCAGGGGGGGATGGGTGTGCCCACCAGCCCGTAAGGAGGAGCTGCGCAGGGTCCCCCAGTGCCCGCTCCACACAGAACCTGAAAAGCGAGCTCCGGAGTTGGGTCATTTTAGTCATGACCCCTGCTTTCACCTGCTAGGAAACCGCTAAGAGCCGTTAAACACAGGTTCGGTGCAGAGGAGCACTTTTCTCCCCAAAGACACCACGTGACTAAGACGCAGCATGTGGAACTGGGGGTGGGGACGGTTTGGAGGCTAAGGTGAGAAGCCAGGACCAACCAAGCTCCCCAGGTGGCCTCAGGCCAGCTCGGGAGTGAGGGAGCCACACTGTCGGGAAGCAGTTGGGGTCTCCTGCTCTGACGGGAAGGGATGATGAAAATTAGGGTTTAGGGAGAAACGGTGTCATCCCGGAGATGAAAAGGTAGAAGTGACACGGAGGAGGGTAACAAGATACCAGATTTCTCCCTGTGTGGGTAAAGCTGCCCGGCTCCCGAATTCCACCTGCTGCCTGCACCTCAGCTCCCCCCTCTGGCTACTGTCCTCGTCCTGGAACCTCAGACCCCCGCCTGGTGACCCTCGGCTCCCCCCTCTGGCTACTGTCCTCGTCCTGGAACCTCAGACCCCGCCTGGTGACCCTCGGCTCCCCCCTCTGGCTACTGTCCTCATCCAGGGACCTCAGACCCCTGGCTGGTGACCCTCGGCTCCCCCCTCTGGCTACTGTCCTCGTCCTGGAACCTCAGACCCCTGGCTGGTGACCCTCGGCTCCCCCCTCTGGCTACTGTCCTCATCCAGGAACCTCAGACCCGTGGCTGGTGCCCCTCGGCTCCCCCCTCTGGCTACTGTCCTCATCCAGGAACCTCAGATCCCCGGCTGGTGACCCTCGGATCCCCCCTCTGGCTACTGTCCTCGTCCTGGAACCTCAGACCCCTGGCTGGTGACCCTCGGCTCCCCCCTCTGGCTACTGTCCTCGTCCAGGGACCTCAGACCCCTGGCTGGTGACCCTCGGCTCCCCCCTCTGGCTACTGTCCTCGTCCTGGAACCTCAGACCCCTGGCTGGTGATGACCGATGCTGCCAGTGGTCGCATAGATCCACACTTGAAGTCTGTCCTGCTCTCTGACAGGCTTCGCACAGGACAAAGTTGAAAAGGCTGGGAACCGTGGCCACTTCTGAGGGTCCGAGGGGAGTTCTTGGGCACAGTGGGCACAGTGGGCACAAGTGGGTTTTCACAAGCTCCTTATTTGACGCAGAGCAGGGAGAAACTGCTTCCGTCTTCTTTCAGAAAGAAAAGGAGCAGCGTTTCTGATCGAAAACACTTTTTAGTCTTGGGGGTTTGATTCTGGTGGAGAAAAGACACCCTTGGCAGGGACCTTTCTCTGTTGCTATTTGGAGAAAAGAAGGCTGTGGGCACAAGGGTGGGAAAGGCCAGCTGGAGACCACCGGAGGTGGGTGATGTGGTGCAGAGGTGTTTCTGGCTTTACAGAGCTGGCTTGGGAGCAACTTCAATTCCTTGCTAGGAGTTTAAGATGGGTAAAGTATGTAAGTGTGCATTGTGTACTGTGTATCATTCCATCTAAACGAAAGTAACAGGAAAGACTTCACATCAGGAATGAGTTATTATTATTAAACTCCCAAGTTGTGCTCCCCTCCCCCCAGGCCCACGGCATTGGCTTATAGATGTTACATTTGTGTGTGTGTGTTTCTTTTTTGTTTAAGAGAGAGCTGGGGGGGGGGGGTGGGGAGGGGAAGGGGCAGAGGGAAAGAATCTTGAGGTGGGGCTGGATCTCCCCACCATGAGATCATGACCTGAGCAGAAATCAAGAGTCAGATGCTTCACCAACTGAATCACCCAGGAGCCCCTCTTGTTTGTTTGCTGGAATCAGGGTGCTAGCAAGTCCCCGGGCAGGGCTCTGGGTGACATCTCTCTTACAGGGTCTTAATACATGGGTTTCCCCCCGCAGTTATTGGCTGATGCCAATAGATTTTATCCTGTAGATTCTCCAGCAGTCTGACTCTTGCTGACTCATCGTCCTTGGGACCCTGAACCTGTCCCTCTGTCTGCTGTCCTTCCTATGAAGTGGTAGGAGGGTGGAGGGTCAGAATCAGATTTGATCTATTTGGCAAGGCTGCTCCTGTGTGCTGGGGTGAGCTTCCTTCCACCGGAAAGAATCAAGGATTACCTACCTGGCTGTCTGTGGTGTTGGACCCTGGACGAGCATATTCTTCTTGGTTTTTTTTTTCTTTTATAATTCTCTAAAAATATAAAACCATTCTTAGCTTGAGGGCTGTACAAAACAATCCCCAATTGACTAAATCCATTACTTTATTAGAGATGGCAAAATGGTCTCACTCTCCAATCTTCATTTAGTAGCTGGATTATTTCTATAAAGTAGAAGTTTCTCCTTATCACCGATTTGATAACCCTGAGGGACAGTTCATTTAAGAAGGGCAGAATAAATGCTTGGATTTTTTCTCTTTACTTACTGGCTTTAATAATAATGAGTTCCTAGACTTTTCCCCAAAGAAAATCAAAACTTTAAAGAACATTATTATGAATGTATGGATTTAACCCTACGTCACGTGTTCTCATCCAATGTATTGATTGTCCTTATTGAGAATCAAATTTGCTGCCTTGGACCACATTGGTCCCTGATTTTTTTTTGTTTTTTTTGAGAAGGAGAGCACAAGCATGCCCATGAGCATATGCAGGGAAAGGGCAGAGGGAGAGGGAGGGAGAGAATCTTAAGCAGTCTCCATGCCCAATGTGGAGCCCGATGTGGGGCTCGATCCCACGACAGTCATGATCTGAGCCAAAATCAAGAGTCCGACACTTAACCGACTGAGCCACCCAGGCGCCCCCTTAATTTTAAGATAATTTTATTGAGGTGCATCATTCACATGCCAATTCACCCATTTAAAGGATTGTTTTAGTATATTGTTTTTACTATTCGGAGTTGCACAGTCATCATTAAGATCAAGTTTAGAACATTTTGTCACCCCAAAAGAAACCTTGTATCCATTAGCTCTCACTCCCAGCCACCCTCTGCCTGCCTCCTCCTCCTTCACACCCCCAGACCTAGGCAACCTCTAATAGACTTTCTGTCCCCATGGATAAGCCCATTCTGGAGAGTCCATACAATATAATTATACGACATGTGGTCTTTTGTGCCTGGATTCTTTTGGCAAAATGCCTTCGAAGTTCATCCATGCTGTAACAGGTGTCTATACTTTGTTTCCTTTTATTGCCTAATAACATTCTATTCTATGGGTATACACATTTTATTTACCCATCCTTCCATTGATGGACATTTGGGTTGTTTCTATTTGGACCCCAATTATTTCATAGAACCCTAGCAATTCTCGATAGCTTCCCTGTTTTCTGGTCTGATAAGATATTCAGACTCATCTCATACATTAATGACCCAGACCCGTAAGAGCCTATTTTCCAAGGAGTACTTACTCCTTTAAGTGGGAAAATTGAAGTCAAACTCTGGGTGCTGGGGATTCTCATTGCTATTGGGCTGGTCATTGATTCTGGGACTTGCAGCAGACAGAGATAGGAAATATTTTTGTGTATTTATCTGCTGTTTAAGATAAGCTCTATCCAGAATTCATGCTTAAACTTCCAATTCAAAGTTTAGGGCCATTGTTTTTACTTAGCCTCATCAATCTTACATTTGGATTTTTTCTTCTACGCTAAAATTCAGGATCTCAGTGACACCAACGCAATTAATCATTTGCATTATCCCACAACGCACACATACAAATTTCAAATCACAATATCAACATTTGCAGGAGCAATATATTTACTGAAAACAATTTAAGATTTGTTTGAAGTTTTTTGCCTTAGAGAGTTGTCACTGCAGATGTACATTCCTTTGTGTGGTTATGCTATCTCCTCAATATCATTTAAGTTCATTTGGTTCACTTTATTTTGATTCTTAGGGATTGTTTTTCAAGTTAATTTTGTTTTATAGCTGCTCTTAAGATTAAATCTACAGAACAAGATTTATTCGAAGGAGTCTAGCTTTAATCTCTATCCTCTCTATTCTATTCCTTCTTTCCATAGGCCCCCATTAATGTTTTTAAAATTTTAAGTCAATTCCCATATATATTCATATTTTCCTTTTTCTTAGCCTATCGTATTTACTATTCTCCGCCTTTCTTTTTCCATTTGATTATACATCTTAGAGATCACCTCATAATGGAAATCTTCCTCATTCTTTTTTTTTTTAATTGTTAATGTTTATTTATTTTTGACGGGGGGTGGGGGAGAGAGACAGAGCGACAGAGAGACAGAGCATGAGGGGAAGAAGCAGAGAGAGAGGGAGACACAGAATCCAAAACAGGCTCCAGGCTCTTAGCTGTCAGCACAGAGCCCGATGCAGGGCTCGAACTCACAAACCATGAGATCATGACCTGAGTTGAAGTTGGATGCTTAACCGACTGAGCCACCATGGCGCCCCACTTTTTTTTTTAAATACTGCAAAATAGGGGCGCCTGGGTGGCTCAGTCGGTTGAGCGTCCGACTTCAGCTCAGGTCACGATCTTGCGGTCCGTGAGTTCGAGCCCCGTGTCAGGCTCTGGGCTGATAGCCCAGAGCCTGGAGCCTGCTTCCGATTCTGTGTCTCCCTCTCTCTCTGCCCCTCCCCCGTTCATGCTCTGTCTCTCTCTGTCTCAAAAATAAATAAATGTTAAAAAAAAATTTAAAAAAAATACTGCAAAATACCTTAGAACTTTGTAGATGTATCTGGTTAATTCACCTTGAGTCTAACTGATGGACAATTGGGTTGCCCCAAGTTTTGTGCAGTCTCACAAATAGTGCTGTAATGAACAGCCTTTTGAATATAGGTTTTCAAATTTTTGCCAGTGTATCATTGGGTTAGAGCCTAGAAGTGCGACAGGTAAAGGAAAAGCACATATTGTCAGATTTGGGGATTTTGCCAATACATTAATTCATGAAGGGTTGCAAATGGTGATATTTAAATTCCATCATTCATGTATTAGCTGGGACAGCTCCATAAAGAGAAAACTCCTTTTATCAACATTTTGATTATAGTAAACAGCAGTCCATTTAGGAAAGGCAGGATAAATGTTTGATCCTTTCTTCTCTTCCTTAGTTTCACAGTAATGAATTGCTTCTCAGGCATCCTCCAGGGAGGAACAACAAAGACTTTTGTGCCTGTATGTGTCATTATGAACATACAGACGTAGCCACATTTGATGTGTTTCAATCCAGTGGTATTTCAGTATAATTTTAATTTGGATTTCCCTTATATGAGCTAGGTTGAACATCTTTTTATTTGTCTAAGAATCAGTCACATTTATTTTTCCAAAACCACCTATATCTATCTATATCTATATCTAATCTATATATCTGTCTATATCTATATATATCTATATCTATCATCTATCATCTATCTATCATCTATCTCTACTATCTATCTATCTATCTATCTATAGATAGATGACATTTCAGTAGAATTCTTGGCTTTTTTTCCTCTTATTTTTAGAACCTCTTTATCATTAGACATTGACTCTCCGATGCATTTTCATGTGGGTCTCCTGTCTTCTCACTTCGCTTATGCTTTTTTTTTTTTGCCATTAAAGTTTTTTTTGTAATGAGACTAATCAATCTTTTTCACTTATTGCTTCTAGATTTTAAGTCTTAGTTAAGAAAGTTTTATTCACTTTGAGTTAAAGAGAAATTCAGTCATGTTTTCTTCTAGAATTTTGTGGTTTTATCTTTTTTACTATTTAAATAAACACTATTCGCCATTTATCCTGGTGTACAGGCAGCATGAGCAGAGAATTTGTTTCCCCCCATGGCTGTGCAGTTAGCTCAACACCACTTGTGAAAAAGTCCGTCTTTTCCCTACTGTATTAAGATGTTGTCTTTGTTGTTTGCTAAATGTTCATATCCATGTGCATCTGTTTCAGGATTTTCTGTCCTGGGTCATGTATGTTTATTCAAACACCAGTAGAAACCCTTTTAGATCATAGAAGCTTCGTAGTGTGTGTTAATATCTGATAGGTCCAGCCACCCTCCCCTCCCCTCCCCCATTCCTGTTCTTTTCAGGGTTCTGCTTGCTTGTTTGTTATTCCTTTTTTTAACGTTTAGTTTTTAATTCATTTTTGAGAGAGAGGGAGAGGAGGGGGAGAGAGAGAGGGAGACACAGATTCGAAGCAGGTTCCAGGCTCTGAGCTGTCAGCACAGAGCCTGACGCGGGGCTCAAACTCACGAACCGTGAGATCATGATCTGAGCCAAAATCAAGAGTTGGACTGAGCCACCGACTGAGTCACCCAGGTGCCTGCTTGTGCATTATTCTAAATCAACTCTATAACCAGCCTGTCTCCCCAGAGAGAAAAAATTCTGATCATTTTAAATATTTAAATCACAATAAACTTATACATTAGTTTAGTGAAAACTGATTCCTTTTTGATGCCAAATCATCCTATCTGAGAATGTGGAGTGCCTTCCTGTTTGTTCGAGACGATTCTTGTGTCATTTAAGAGTGTTTTCTAGTTTTCTTCACTGGGTTTCAGACGTTCTTTTGCAAGATTTGTGCCTAAATATTTTCTTCTTTTTGCTGTCATGAATGTGGTCTTTTCTTTCTATCTTTGTACTAGTTTTGTTTATGATATAATGGGTATCTATTTTTCGTTGTTAATTAAAAAAAATCACTACCTTACAAAGTCTCTAATTGTCATAGTAGCTTTTCCTTTGATTCTTTTCAGTTTTCCCGATACATAAATATGAAGTGAAAACATTTTTTTTGTATCAGCAGCTCTGAAGAAATGTTTGAAATCGGAATCTCTGAGAGAGTACGCCTCTCGTGAACCATGTGAAGGGAATCGATGTAATTTCCACCACTGTTGGCAACTAGGAAAACTGTCTGCAAGGAAAGAAAATGCAGCTTTTTGAGTGTTCAGACTGGCATCTCCAAGTTATAAAGTTGGCTTTTGCGTGGCAAAAATGTTAGTTTTCTCTCCTTTCTCTGAAGGCTTTTCCTTCTGTCTTTACCCCATTTCCTTATATATTAACATGCATCCAGGAATGTCCATCCTGCACAGACCCTTACAGCTTTTTGCTCTTTTCGATTTCTTCCTGTAGCCAGTCTTTACTGTTTGGCCAGTCTCTGATTCATTGTAGTTCTCCTTCTCTCTCTTTTTTGGTCTTACGCTTTCATTTTTCGTTATTTTCTCCTTTCTATCCATTGACGAGAACATTGGAGAATAATGAGGACTAAGTAAAAAATGAAATCCGATCCAGGAAAAGAGGTCTTGAAACTATTATATGAAAACTTTTTACTATACGTGTTTGTGGCTTTGTTCCTAGAAAGGCTGATTTTTGTGTGCAATGTAAAGCCAACAGTACATAGCTTAGCTTATCCTGAAGATCCCAGATAATAAGAATAATGGTGAAAATCCCCATTTAGTGGGCAGCTCCCATGTGCCAGAATCTGTGCTGGAAGGTCATCCATTCACTCAACTAATATTCATTGAGTTCCAGGAACCTTCAACGTGCTGTGGATAAAGTCTGAATTCTCAGTCTTCCCTGAGCTTACACTGTAGGAGAAAGACAGAAAATGAATGACATCAGTCAACAAAATATATGAGACCCATCGTCGCCCTGCTCCTCTAGAAGTTAAAGGTTGTGGCCAGAGTGGGGAGAATATTCTTATAGGGACATTGGCTTTTGCTTGGCAGGAGTTGAGAAGCTGCTGGAGGGCGGTCTTACAGCGGACGGGTGATGTAATCCGACGTATGTGTTTTCACAGGGCGGTCACGACCCTGCAAAGTCAGTGATTCAGGCTCCAGAAATGCGATAATTTCCTGATGGTCACACAGAGAGAGGGTGGTGGAGTCAGGACTTGAAATCGGCTGCTCTTGGTCAAAAGTCCTTGCTCTATCTACTGGGAATATTTCCTTCCAAATATGTTAGTTGCAAAGTTTTTTTTTTTTTATAAGAATATTTTTTACTTGTATTTTGAAAGAGAGAGAGGGGGTGGGAGGGGCAGAGAGAAAAGGAGAGAGAAAATCCCAGGCAGGCTCCCATCAGTGCAAAGCCCTATGTGGGGCTCGATCTCACCAACCGAGAGATCATGGCCTGAGCCGAAATCAAGAGTCTGACACTTACCCAGCGGAGCCCCCCAGGCGCCCCACTGGTTGCGAAGTTTTTAATCCACGCGTCTCGTTTATGCCTCCTTTCAGGCCTGCATATTTCTGCTTGATGGAGAGTGAAGTTGTATTGGGTCTGCATTCTTTCAGTCAGTCCAAAAGCATTTATTCACTTCCTGTCAAGCGTATGGCAGTGTAAACTGTACTGTGGTGAATGAAAGAGGCAGAAGACAAGGTCTCGACTCTCAGGAAGTTTATAGACAAGCTGGAAAGAGAAGACAGAATTTGTCTGTAAATTATTTAAATCCAGTGATTTTTATTTTGGGAGGTTCTTACTTGTTTCATTTAACCACCTGAAAGAAAATTGCTATATTATATGTATGTATAATGTGTGTGTGTGTGTGTGTATATATATGTATATATACATATGTATATATAGCGATATATATAATATAGCAATACAGCAATATATGTATTATATATATAGCAATATATATTGCTATATAATATATATGTTATATAAATATATTTATATATAGCAATATATACACATAATATATTTATATATTTTATGTGTATATATACATATTTTATGTGTATATATACATATATATACATGTGTATATACATATATACATGTGTATATATATATTATGTGTATATATATATATTTTTTTTTTTGAGAGAAAGCCCCGCCTGAGAACTAGAAACAGACAAAAATATAGGATTTCCTCTTGGCTTTTATGGATTTTGACTTCCAGCCTGACTACTCAGCACATGAAAAGATGATTCCCCCTCTCCAACCCCGAGCCTTGCGAACCCAACCCGAGATCAGAAAATCCAGCTGTGCACTGGCTGTTTCTCACCTGGTCGCCAGGAATAGAGATTCAGCAATCCCCGCTCAGCTGACAATGTTGCCAGCGACACCCAAGGCCCAGGAAAAACCAGATCAGCAGCTCTGCAGCGGCGGAGGGAGCCGGCTGGGGCCCGGCGTCAGGCAGAGCAAGCTGGGCTGGCGGGGAAGAGCTTGTACCGCAATGGGCAACAATGTTCCACGTCAGAATCTGCCCTCTCGCTTCGGTGAGAAGATGTGCCTGGGCAAGTGTTGAGTCGAGTGACTGTTCTGTTTACCTTCCGTCGCTGTGTCCATTATTTTCAGGACATGAATCCATCAGTCCTGCCCCTGGCCTTCCTGCGGGAGGACTCAGGAAAGCATTATGCGTTAGAGAACCAGCTCTGGATATAGATTGAGAACACAAGGGTTTGAGATCTACCCCTCCTGCATTCTGCCTATAAATTAAATGTGCAATCTCCAAGAAATGATTCATGAGGTCATTCAATTTTGCGAGTAACCCACACGAGCTTCATTTAGGTCTTGCCGAGTCCGTAATGGGAAGCCAGCAGAGCTGTACCTGGGCTCTGTAAGCTCTTAAAATATCCCAATTTAGAAAGCCCATCTGTATTCTGCTCGAGTTTGCCTCCCTGCTCTATGTGAACATGCACCAGCTCTCTGGCTTTACAGATTAGAATAAATCCATGACCTCTACAGGAGACAAAGATCTCCATCTTATCTAACTTGTTCTCAGGTAATGCATCCTATTAAGTGGATGTCCACACCAGTTTCTTATAGCCACTATTTAATGTCCTATAGTCCTGGGATCCTTTGCTTTATCATAGCTTCTTCTTATGTGGTTATGGGACACATCCATCCAGCCGTCCCTCTATCCATTCAGTGAATAAACATTATAAAAGCCTATTACTTGTCCAGTGTTATGAAACCGGTATCTATCCCTTCCCTTTGGAGGCTGATGCTTCAGGGGGTCGTAGTAGGTCTTTTGCTTTCCTATTGGAGTGTCTTTGTTATGAACGGTTTACAAAAGAGGAAGTCATGGGGCGCCTGGGTGGCGCAGTCGGTTAAGCGTCCGACTTCAGCCAGGTCACGATCTCGCAGTCCGGGAGTTCGAGCCCGCGTCGGGCTCTGGGCTGATGGCTCAGAGCCTGGAGCCTGTTTCCAATTCTGTGTCTCCCTCTCTCTCTGCTCCTCCCCCGTTCATGCTCTGTCTCTCTCTGTCCAAAAAAAAAATAAACGTTAAAAAAAAAAATTTAAAAAAAAAATAAAAAAAAAAAAAAATAAAAAAAAAAAAATTTTTTTTCAAAAGAGGAAGTCTTCCAAGGAAGTATGGTTTCTTTACTGATCAAGTTTCTACACCTCAGAAATCGTCCAAGATTCTGTACTAGAAATCATTACGATCAGGAAGTTTTGATTTATTTGTAAGGAAAAATCTACTTAGTAATGGTGAATTTTCGCTCTTCTTCCCCCAAACTAAAAATACAGAAATGAATTTTTACAATGAGTTTTAATTCTTTAAAAAAAAAGTTGTTTGGGCAAGTTTCTCTTGGTTACAAAAACGTGAGCAATATTGGTTTTAGGTTTTGAAATAAATCTGAAGAGGGGCTCCTGGGAGGCTTAGTCCATTGAGCATTTGAGTCTTGATTTCAGCTCAGGTCATGATTTCAGGGTCGTGGGACCGATCCCCAGGTTGGGCTCTGCACTGAAGAGTCTGCTTAAGATTCTCTCTCTCCCTCTCCTTCTTCCCCTTCCCCGCTCTCTCTCTTAAAAAAAAAGAAAGAAAGAAGTCGGAAGATATGAATATCATAGTGACTACTTGGAAATACATTTGAAGCATGCAAAATTAAGACTGCCAAATAGATTTGCACTGATCATGGAAAAAATTAGATATTTTTGTGTGTAGCAATTGAATTCAAATATGGACCTACCAAAAAGTATACACGCATAAGAATCTGGTTCTCTTCAATTCTCGTATCACTTCACTTCATTTGTCATTAAAAATGTAGTGTTACTGTCAATTCCCATTTAAATTAAATTGTGTGTGTGTGTGTGTGCAACTGTGTATTCAAATGCAAGTGATATAGTGGATTGTGGTAATAGAAGGATACAGAGGCTTGGGGAAAAGAGTTTAACGGGGTTCACACTGCATGATCCTTTCCAGTGAGAAGGGCCCCAGCCCTCCCTGGAACCATCAGGCACTCTCAGTTTTCCTAACCTGTTCCTCTGTGCCTGTCACTGGCCGTACAGTGACAGAAGGCAGAACAGAGCAGGAGAGATAAGAATGCTCTGAAATCAGAATGTGTCTTACAATTAATGTCTCTTAGATTTGATGAAATGCAGTGACCAGTGAGCTGGCATACAGGAGGCTTAAGGCTGACCGGCTGATCAAAGTGGCTGTGGCTGTTTCAGCTTGGAATCCCCACTGTCCCTAGCACAGAGCCTTATACACTCAGGGTAGATTCTCAAGTACTTGTTATTGAAGACAAATATTGAAGAACTATAGCTGAAGAATACTAGATGACCAGTAACTCTAGAGATTAGAGGCAGCTAATTTAATCAGGCAAGAAAGAGAGCCATCCCTGGAGTAGATGAATAGTCTCATTCAAATACTGGCATCCATAAGTGGCCCTTGATGTACTACCCACTTACAGACTCTGCGTTGAATAAAAGGTACTCATGAATGTGTTTGCACGCTCCCTGAACTCTGAAAGTCTTTCTTCAAGCTCTCAGGGGATTCCCAGGCATGATGACTCCTGAGAAGCTGATCGGTTTCCAGGACCACCCACAGTGAGACAGTACCTTGGAATCCACTAGATCCAAGGATGGAGAGGACTCCTCGGGGTCTTCCGGGTCTTCCCCAGACAAATATGTTTTGCATGCCTCCCATGTGTGCTAGGGATACAGTGGTGAGCAAGACAGATGACGTCTCTGCTCTGATGGAACCGAAGTTCTAGAATGCTGCGTAATGCACATAAAAGCATGAGTGCACCACCCAGCATTCGGGAGGTGTGCCAGGAGTGTTCGTTTCTTTTTTCCAGGTAAGGTTCCCAAGCCGGAAATGGCAGGGAGGCCCTGCACCTCCCCATCCCCACTCCCATCTAGCTCCTGATGCCTTGGTAGTGTTTTCTTGTAAAAACCATCTGTCTCGGGGCACTGGACGCACACATGTGGTTGCTGCTGAGGGGAGCTTGTCTGGAAGAAGCTGCAGCAGACGTCCGTCCATATTAGTCTAAGAAAGTGTTCCCAGTCCTTTAAGAAAACCATTACTTGGCTCACTGCAGGCTAATTGCATTTGTTCAGTCATTGTGAAATGGATGCAGATGGGATGAGGAGGCTTAGAAATACCCTACTGTTAAATCAGAAATAAAGCCACTTGTTCAGGGGACACTATTCCCTGGGATGAGGTTTTCACCAAGAAGTGGGAAATTGCTCGGTAAATTTCTTTTTTCTGCTCAAGCAACTCTTTTAATTAATTTTTACTGACCTACTCCTCCTTTAACACACAGAGTATGAGCGTGTGAAGAATTGGGCTTGTTGATAGGACCGTACAGAGTTGGAAGGGGAAGACGAGGGAGACGGATTTGTTCTTTTCAGTCTGGGACAAAGCCTCGGGTGTGAGGCAATGTTCATAAGGAGCCACAATGGATACGATGTTGTCTTATTATCTTAGTGTGTCTGTGTTGGTATAAAAAGATCTCACTTAAAAAAATTTTTTTTAATATTTTTATTTACTTTTGAGAGAGAGAGAGAGAGAGAGAGAGAGAGAGACAGCGTGTGAGCAGGGGAGGGGCAGAGAGAGAGGGAGACACAGAATCCAAAGCAGGCTCCAGGCTCCGAGCTGTCGGCACAGAGCCCGACGTGGGGTTCAAACTCCTGAATCCTGAGATCATGACCTGAGCTGAAGTCAGATGCTGCTTAACTGACTAAGCCACCTAGGCTCCCCTAAAGATCTCACTTTAAAATAAATGCCGTTATGGGAATGACAACCAAAAAAATGAGAATCAAATTTTAAAGGGAGAAGTGCACACATTTTGATAGAAATATGGGAGATCTTTCTATTTGAAATTGTACATCATTTCTTCTATCACATAAGGCATCTTCTCTATTGGTTTGATGAAAATGATGCCGTAAGTATTCTCTTTCAGTAGTAATTAAACATAAAGGTGTAGTGTCATTTCGTATTTACTACGATGTGGTAGAAATTCTAAAGGGTTTTCAGAGTTTGGGGAGGGATGTTAATCCTATCAGGGAGTAAATGCTAGGAAAGTGTTGTTCACTAACCTTATCATCCCTTTGGAAACCTCTCGGTAGCCTGAAGAAAAATGTCCGATTGAAGCACTGTATTATTGCCTCACGTGGCCCAGTATGTGAGACACACAAGCCTATGAGGGTTGTTAGGAGCAGAGTTAATAGCATGCAGCTCGGAAAGGATAATACAAGAGTTGGACGCTTGGGAAGAGAACTTCAGCCCAACCTACCAATTGGCTGGTCACCAGTGGCTGGTCCACCACGTAGGTGAACTTACTTACTTCAGGTCACACAGCCACTCAGAGCAGCACCAGGTACAAGAACGCCGGTCTCCTGAACTACTCCAGGGCTGCTTCCACCTTAAAAAAATGTTATGGTCACTTCTTTTAAATGGCGTATAGGGCCTGTGATGAAAAGAACCCTTAGAAGTCTTGTTAATTCCAGGTCTCTTATGGGACAGGTTTAGGAACTATGTATTCTGTCTTCAATGATTTCGTTTCCAGTTCCAAATGGAAAATAAGCAAGGTTTTATGTTAGGGTCAGGGGATAAATGGGTTTTAATGGTTTTCTTAAGGTGCCAGAGACTTCTGTCAAGAAAAAAGGCTCTATTGTGAATAATGCTGTGGTAAACAAGGAGATGTAGATACCTCTTTGAGATCCTGTCCTCACCTCCTTTAAGAATATATCCAGAAGTGGGATTGCTGGATCATACGGTGTTCTATTTTTAATTTTTGAGGGCAACGTGGGTGGTCCTGGAAGCTTTTTGCTGGGTGAAATAAACCAGAGAAAGACAATTCCTGGGGGCGCCTGGGTGGCTCAGTCGGATGAGCGTCCGACTTCGGCTCAGATCATGATCTCGCGGTCTGTGGGTTCGAGCCCCGCATCGGCTCTGTGCTGATGGCTCAGAGCCTGGAGCCTGCTTCGGATTCTGTGTCTCCCTCTCTCTCTGACCCTCCCCCGCTCATGCTCTGTCTCTCTCTCTCTCTCTCTCTCTGTCAAAATAAAAAAACATTAAAAAAATTAAAAAAAAAGAAATTAAAAAAAAGACAATTCCTGTATGACACCACTTACATGTGGAATTTTAAAAGCCAGGCTTATAGAAACACAAAGCAGAAATGGTTGTTACCAGGGGTGGGGGAGTGGGGGAAATGTTGGCCAAAACAAGAAACTTTCAGCTAGAAGATGAATAAGTTCTGAGATCTAATGTACAGCATTGTGATTTATAGACAGCAATACTGTATGAATGTACTTGAAAGTGGCTAAGATAGTAGATCTTAGATGGTGTCACCACAAAAAGAAAATGGCAGTTCTGTGACGTGATAGAGGTGTTTAGCTAACACCGCCATGGTAGTCATATGCTGTGTATAAATTGTATCAAATCAATACTTAGGTCAATTATATCTCATAGAGTTGGAAAAAGAAAAGAAAAAACTAACACATCGCCAGGTAATCATAATGCAGGTGTATAAATGTATCAAATCAATACTTGGTCGATTACATCTCAATAGATTGGGAAAAGAAAAGAAAAAGAGATTCTACTTCTACTTAATAGCAGCATTGAAAATGCTGAGCTGAAATGCTGAAAATGCTGAGCCTAAGTCTCTTGTGGGGGTTGGTACTATCTGTCCTGCTTGCCTGGGAATGAGAAATTTCCCAGGAATCCGGGACTTCCCAGGGCTAACACTGGGAAAGTTCTGGACATGCTGGACCGAGTTGCTCACCGTGTCTGTGGCAGGAGGGAAAATCTCTACATTCCACACTGGAAATACACGCACACGCACACGCACGTGTGATCCATGGGTCTAAGCTTGGAACGTTAACCTGCCTGTTAGCATCCTAGATACTCGATCACAAAAAATTAAAAAGGTTGTAAATACTTTGGCCAAAATCCTGTTCCGAGTTTGCAGATCTATAACGGTCTGTTCTCTGTGTCACGATTTGAACATGATGATGGCTTTCTACTGCTAGCCACCTGAGATCTTCAGCACCCAAGCTTGCGAAGGGCAATCTTATCGTTCTTTAAGCTTCTCGGAGTTTAAACAATTCCGTACAGGCGATGACAGATTTCTCCAAATTGCAGCGCAGCTAAAAATTCTTTCTTCCCGGTAGCAAAGCCCATCTGTTTTAAACTGTGAGGGAGCTGCTGTCACTTTAATAAGCCGCTGTTTTCCTTACATTGCAGTTTATCTGAGCGACACTCCCCCCCCCCCCGTCCGTTTTCCCGTGTGCAGTTAACCATAACTACCTCTTATTTGGGAAATTGCATGGGCCTGCTCCATCACTGGATTAATACACGGAGTCAATATTTCTGCTGTATTTGCAGCATCCCAGCGGGTGGCCGTGTTTCTTGAAGATTCGCTTTATCCTCCTCTCTTTTTCCCCTTCTCTTCTGCGGTAAGAGTGGGAATACTGGACATTCTGAAAATTTTTTTAATGTTTATTTACTTCTGAGAGAGACAGAGACAGAGCGCAGACAGGGGAGGGGCAGAGAGAGAGAGAGAGAGAGAGAGGGAGAGGGAGACACAGAATCCGAAGCAGGATCCAGGTTCTGAGCTGTCAGCACCGAGCCCGACGTGGGGCTCGAACTCATGAACTGCGATATAATGACCTCAGCCGAAATAGGACGCCCAACCGACTGAGCCACCCAGGCGCCCCAATGGGCGTTCTAGTTCTAGCAGGAGGAAGAAACCAATGTTTAGAGAAAGTCTGGTTTGCAGTTTATTGATGAGACTTCTGTGAGCATAAGCTGCAGCACCCATAGACATATGTCGGATGGATGTCCATGCAGTTCTTGAAAGGATGCAGGGGAATCCATACTCAATTACTTGACTTTTTGGTGAAGAACACTTCTTCCTGAAATTTTAGCTTCTCTCTCTCCTTCTCTCTCTCTCTTTTTTTCTGGCTCTCTGGTTTTCCTGCAGATCAGTCTACCTTTCTCTGGGCCCTGAACTTGTATCCCTCTTCTTTCCTACTTGTGCAGGTGGATGTTTGAAAACATACACAATGTGAGGGGCTTTAAATATCATGTTGTGGCTGAGCCACAGTATCTGAAAAGAATACTGGTTAGGGACAGTGTCCCAGGGAGTCAGCGGATTCTACAGATAGAGTCTCAGTCTCGTGTTTTTGTTACCTTATTCATATGTTTTGTTTTAGAGCTGTCCTCGGTTTCCTTTATTTTTAAAATTTTTTCTAACGTTTATTTATTTTTGAGAGAGAGACGAGAGAGAGAGAGAGAGAGAGAGAGAGTGTGTGTGTGTGAGAGAGAGAGAGAGAGAGAGAGGGGGATGGACAAATAGAGAGGGAGACACGAATCCGAAATGGGTTTCCAGGCTCTGAGCTGTCAAGAACAGAGCCCAATGTGGACTCGAACTCACAAACTACGGGATCATGACCTGAGCCGAAGTTGGACGCTTAACCGACTGAGCCACCCAGGCGCCCCCTCAGTTTACTTTTAATCACTGTATTGAGAAGAAAAATGAGAGACATAAAATCAAACGAGAAGTGGAGTGGTCTTGGAAGGATCAGAGAAGGTGAAACACTCTGTGCCTCTGAATGTTTGGGATCTTTCTCTTCTCTCTCTTGAGCCTCATTATTTCCTTCTCATGCACCTGCTGGTCAAAGCCCACACTCGATGCCGGGGCAGAAACTCCAGCTTAGGTGGTAATTCGGGCCCCCCCCCAGGCCAAGGGATGGACAGGAAGGACGTGGTGGCAGAGTTCTGGAGATCTGGGCAGCTGAAGAATGGCGTCTGCCGGGCAGGCAGAACCCGGGACGTCGCACAGAGCAGATTTCCAGGAGAAGGAGACACCTGCCGAGCGGAGGTAATTCCCTGAGTGTGTTTGTGAGTGTGGGAGTGCATGCCCACTGGAAAAACGAGGGTGCCAGCAAAGCGAGAAGCCCCAAACGAACCAAAACTAACACAACTACACTCATGGACTTCTTACTGCTTATTCCGAGTTAGTGCAAAGCCAAATTTCTGGTAGGTGTAGTGCGTCAGGTTTACCTTGCGGCAAATTTACTCCCCTGCAAGAGAATATTCTATGCAAGTCTAGCTCCTGCATGTGTGGAAACGCACACAGATTCTTCCAGATGGATGGACCCCAGGGATGACGTACGTTACAGGCTCAGGGTTCAAGGGCGACAAGATTCTTTACATATCCAGAACCCTATCCACATGTCCTACCCTCCTAGGCCCGTGTTGGAGAAGGAAGGGAGATTAAGAGAAAGGGAGGGCAAGAAGGTGGAGAGAGAAGGCAAACATCCACATTTCCTCTTTCCACCCCACCTCACAGACTTTCTGAAATGACTCCAGCCAGGTTATCCAAGGACATGGCTTCACAAGCGCTAAAAAGGTGTTCTCGTTGCACACCAAATCTCCACTCATGGCTTCAGCTGAAATCTTCACTCATTCGTCCAGACCAGTGTAGACTGAGAGCCTTGTTATATAAATACGATGGGACACAATGGGTTGGTATACAAGGCGTAATGCCAAGGTACAAATGATGGCATCAGATCCTATCCTGTTTTAATGGGGGACAATAAAGGCACAGCCTGGACAGCAAGGGGTAGGAAAGAAAAGGTAGAGATTGTAGGGATCTCAGTTCAACTTCAAGGATCTAGCTGTGTTCTCTTCATCTGGCTTCGTTTATTGATGTTCAAGGCAAAAGGTAACCTTAAAGGTCAGCTAGTTCAATAGAGTCATTTCACAAGTGAGGATCACGTGTTCCCCAGAGGTTAACGTCTCACCAAGGGTCATCGGGCTGGTCAATGGCAACGTACTTCAAGGAGCAGCTCTCTTGATATGCAGTCTTATGCTCTTTTCATTGCAGTATGTCATTTCCAACATTCATGATGGCAAAATAAAAACCATGGGCCACATTCCCCGCCAGAGCTTTGTGCAGTGGGCAGGCCCCTTACCAGGGATGGGAGGGGGAAGGGTAATGAATTATCAGCTGTTCCGCCCCCCCCCAACTGCTTCTTCCTGCGAATCCTCCCCAGGACCCTGCATCTATAGTCTGCTGGGAATTTAACGTAGCCCTATTTGTAAACTTTCAAGTTTTTAATATTTTAATTCTGGTCTAAATTTGATAATTGGGGGGTATTTGTTGTAGCTGGATTTTTTTTTTTTTAATTCTGATTTTGTCTGAACAATCGTGTTCTGCCTATCTTCCCCATCTTTGTTTTTTCTAAGGTGTTCTGTTAGGTTCCATTTTTCAAATTCAGCTGGGACATACCACTTCCCCACCATCCAACCCTGTCTCTGTTGAGTGCCCAGTCTCAAATTCAGACATCAAATGAATGCAGACCTGGGCACCACGGATCACGTGGAGAAGACGTCGTCTCAGGTCAACACACGCTCTTTGTCACGTGATGGATGTGGGAACCCCGAGGCGGTTTGTTACCTTGGCACTGTTTTATCATGCGACCTTAGGCAAATAGCTTACGCTCTCTGGGCCTAACGCTCTTCATCAAAGAATGATAACAGCTCAAATAGCTCTGTTCAAGTCAGAGTTGTGAAAATAAAATGTAGATAACAAAACAAGGTCATGCATTAAAAAGTACTGTGCAAATAGTAAATACTGCATAACTGCACCCTGCATTTTCATACTTTGAGAACCTCAAAGGTCTGCTGAAAACAGTTAAATTTAACACCGAATTTATTTTAGAAAACAAGCTTTTATTTTTTTAAAGAATTCACGTTCTTGAAAAATGAGACATCCAATCACTTCAAGCGAAGGAGAACGGGTTCTGTTTTAGAATTCTCTAGTTATCCCCTGCCTTCTCGGAGTATAATTGAGTGCTATAATACTGTTTATTGCTCTCTATTCCTCTGGGTGTTGCAGTATATTGAGTAAATTGATGGAGTGCTATGAAGTAGCTGGCCAATTCTCTGGATTACAAATGAGAGGATGAACAAGCTGCTTCACTGACCATTTGTTCCAGGGGTTCCCATTATGGGGCCATTTTGATGAGTCCATCAAGTCAGGGGCATGGTGGAGTAGGCAGCCACATTCCATGGATCTCTACACCCAAAGGTATTTCCATGTTGTAAGGGCATCACAGGATTGCAGAGTTGACAGAATCATTAGATTATATCTGATCCACTTTCATTTTAAAGCCTACAAGATGGAGGTGTAGACAGACTGGGAGTCCGGTGTAGACCATAGAGCCATGGTCCTCAGCCTTGCTCCTATTGTCTGAAAGCTCTCCCAAGGATTCCAGCAGACGGCCGTAGCCCTTAGTTTGGGGATATAGAAAAATACTCCAGAACAGTGGCCCTCAATCAAGGGGCTTTCTCCCCCTCTACCCTCAGCAGACACTGGCAATGTCTGCAGACATTTTTGCCACGATCGGGTGGCTAACAGTGCCACTGGCATCCAGTGGTTCGAGGACAGGGATGCTGTTAAACGTCCCACAGTGCACCATGAAGCCCCCACAACAAAGCAGTATCCAGCTCAAAATGCCAGTAGTGCTAAGGTTGGGACACCCTGGTCTAGATGAGCTGTTAACTTGGGGACCAAAAAGACTTACATTCAAAATCTGGATCTATATTCTCCATCTTTCTGAGTAGGTGAATTAACCTCTCTTTTCCCTCGTTGCTTCGTCTATAAAACGGGCATCATAATAGTGCCTGTTGCATAGGATTGTCACGGGGGTTAAACAGAACACTGCACGTAAAACATAGGGACTGTCCCGTGTTGGTGTTAAATAAATGTTAACTAGGATAACTAGATGAATGTCAGTAAAACCAAATAGGGCTTGTGTCAGTGCCTTTAGGCGTTGTTATGACAGCTTGGTAGGGCAAACAGACCCCTAAATTCTGCTTCCAGTACCCTGAAGGGAGGGGGCAGCCCAGTCAGCTTGGAAACGCTTTGAGGACAAAGATTGTCTCTTTCCCTGCCTGTCCCCAGGATCTACAACAGGATCTCACTAACTGGTGAGCAAATAAGTGAATGAATGGAGGAATTAGGGAAGCTTCTAGGAAAGGTGCTTCTTGCTTGAATCGGATAATAGTAGCATAACTTAAATAATAAACACTAAGGTGACACAAACAATGAACCAGAGGAACATTGTCGATGTGTGAATTATCGGAGTGGGGGGAAATGGCAGTTCGGGGGTGCGGGATGGGCACACAGTGCCCAGGAAGGGCTGAGAGTGAGAAAGAGCTAGATATTCTCAGGGAGACTCAGGCGCCCAAGTGTGAGCTTTCCACCCTTCAATGTCTATAGAGTGGGTGACGTTGCATCCAGAAAAACGCATCTGCTCCGCTAGCTTTCAGGAGGTAGTGCTGGCAGCCATAGGCTCAGGGCCACCCTGCTCTTGGAGACAGATGGATTTGGGAATATATGCTTTGGGGAACCTAACCTGTTTTTAAGGATAAGGTCCTTGGCTGGGAATCTCACTGAGGCTGCATGTATATTCATGTGGGAATTTGGGGAGTTAGAGCCCGAAGGGAGGACAGATGGTGAAGGCCTGGGTGCCATACCCAAGAGATTAAACTTGACCGGAGGGTTGATGTTGTCCCAAGCGCACCGCAAGAAACAACGACAGCTAACAGGTGCTAGCATGTATCACACAGTGACAGCACACTTTGTGACAGGCCCCTTCTCATCACCTTGTAAGTATTGGCTCACGTAACCCTCAGAACAACTTCATCAGTGTTTTCCCTGTTTCACAGATGGGCCAGCTGAGGCACAGGGCTTCAGTGGCAGTTGGTAAGAGGCAGATCCAGGATTTGAACTCCCACATTCTGTTCCAGAGTCCATGCTCTTAACCACTATGTTGCTCCTGAACTTGGTGATGGTACTGAGTACATATTATTGGGGCCCTCGTCAGCAGTGGGGAGAGTAGGGAGAAAGCTTTGCAGAGCCAGGGAGAAAGGCGAGGGGAATGAACACCGAGAAAAGGGCAGCAGGCATGACGTGGGGGAGGGAGCCCAGAGCTGTTCCGGAACCACTGACTATGGGTGGTCCGAGACAGAGGGGGGCTCAAGTGTACTCCACCAGCTTTCAGTAAAGATGCCAGTTGGCTATTTTGATTGTATTTTTTAATGTTTATTTATTTACGTTCAGAGAGAGCATGAGTGTGGGAGGAGCAGAGAGAGGGAGAGAGAGGGAGAGAGAGAATCCCAAGCAGGCTTTGCACTGCCAGTGCAGAGCCTGATGGGGGGGCTCAATATCACCAGCTGTGACCTGAGCTGAAACCAAGAGCCAGATACTCAATTGACTAAGCCACTCAGGTGTCCCTAGTTTGATTGTATTTTACTTGAAGCTGAGAAGTTGTCAACATTTATCCAGAAGCTGGTGTGAAAGTTCTCCAACACTTCAGCGCTGAAACGATGGAACAACCCCCCAAGGAATGCGGATCATGGTTATCCAGGCCGTCCCTCTTCCAGCCTTGATTTCCACTGGGCAGCCTGTGCATTTAGTTTGGCTGTTAACTTACTAAAAACCAGTTTACTGTTTATGTGTGAATTATATTACTGAGGTTTTGACAAGCTGGGTTTACATTCTTATGATGTCAAATCTGTTGACCATATTGTCGAAAGTTCTTCAGTTGCTTTTTCGTCTATCAGAAAGTCATTCTGAAGGGGGCACCTGGGTGGCTCAGTGGGTTAAGCATCCAACTTCGACTCAGGTCATGATCTCATGGTTTGTGAGTTCAAGCCCCACATCAGGCTCTGTGCTGACAGCTAAGAGCCTGGAACCCATTTCGGATTCTGTGTCTCCCTCTCTCTCTGCCCTCCCTCCTTTGCTTGTGCACTCTCTCTCTCTCTTTAAAAAAATAAATAAAATTAAAAAAAAAAGAAATAAAAAAAAACCTGATTCTTCACACAGGCTAATTTTTCTCCAATATTCTTTAGCTTCATGTGCCTTTTGTATTTAAAGCTTGAAGACATCAGAAACCTATTTTGCTGTGAGGATTTCTGTACGTGATTTGTTTCTAGTTCCATTCATTGAAAAATTGATAGCTTTTTGTCTTTTTTCGGGATCTGTTTGAGGTCCATCTCTCCTTTTCCATTCATTTATTTAATTCTGGCACCATACCGTGCTTTAAAATTATTATAGTTTTTAATATGTTTTAATATTTATTAATGAAAACCTTTCTCCCTCCTCTTTAAAAAAATTAATAATTCTCATTGTGTTGGGCTTTCATATCTTCTTTTTTTTAAGTTTATTTACTTATTTATTTTGAGAGAGAGAGAGAGAGAACAAGCGGGGGAGAGAGGCAGAGAGAGAATCCCAGGCAGGCTCCACACTGTCAGTGCAAAGCACAACGTGGGGCTCAAACTCACAAACCGTGAGATCATGACCTGAGCGGAAACCAAGAGTTGGATGCTCAACCAACTGGCCACCCAGGTGCCCCTTTCATATTTTCTATTTTTAATATTATTGATTTATTTATATTATATCTTATTTGTAAGAGCTATAACCAGGTAGATTATAAGGATCTGATCACAGCTTTGATGGGGGTGGATAAAGAAGCAGTTCAGAGAACTCCAGGCCACTCAGTTATGTGTCCCAAGGAGGAAAGTAGGACATTTCATATGACAAAGAACAGAAAGGAGAGCTCTTTGGGGGCTGGGTGGACACGAAGGACACGGGAGGAGGGTGTGGCAGGTTGGCTGGGGTCAGAAACATTGCGGTCAGTTTTATACTTGCTAAAACATTCAAGAGGAGGGTTTCACTGAAGAGCCCCCCACAGACATACTGGTTTGGGAGACAACATCATTCAGTGTGCACTGAAGCCCCGGGTTTGTACTCGGGGATTCCTCCCCCGAGCGCAGAGGGCTCCAGGGAGGGTTTCTGAAAAACACCTTCAAGAAGTCAGTGGAGGAAAAGGATCCAAAGAAGTAGACTGAAGAGAGATAGGGAGACAAGTGGGAAGAGAGTGGAGGCACCAAAGCCCATGGAGGTCAGAGGAAGGTGATGGGCAAACCCTGCTTCCAGTACCAAGACGAGTAAGGGGGAATGGCTATTTGATTTAAAAACACTGGGGCACTGGTGTGGGGTTTCAGGGGTGTGGTGCGTGCGGAAACAGGTCAGCACTGAGGACAGAGGCGAGAAGGATAAGAGACCCAGGGGCCGGTGAGGGGCAGGCTGGTCAGCCCACGGGACAGCCTCTGTCTGTAGCCACTGCATACACCTGCTGGATCGATTACAAATGGGGAGCGTTCCCATCTCCTGGGGCTCTTGGGCGATCAATGCCTTCAGGACAGAAGTCCACCTTAAGACTACTTTCTGATATTAGCACTGCCAAGCCAACTTCCTCTTGCTTATTTTTAGCTCGGGGTGTCTTTTCCATCCCTTTTCTTTCAAACCTTCTGTATATTATATTATATATCATATCATATTATGTTAAAGTTTCTATATGTGCAGGTTTTTGTTGGACAAGTTCAACAATAATCTAAATCTGCTAAACCAATGGTCTGTCCTCAAGACTCCTCTTACTTGACTTTTCCACAAATTTCAACGATGTTTTCCACAGTTACTCACTCCATCATATTTGAAACACAGCCCGGGAGTCTGTGTGGGGAGTAGAAAAAAAATTATAGGCCTCCTGAGAGAAAGTAAATCTTTTCCATAAAGTGGCCTGTTACAGCACCCACACATACACTATTCATGTGGGTGAGGAATCCGAAGCCAAGAGATTAGTTTAAAACAGATGTCAGGACAGGAACCTTGGGACGCCCAGCAAAGCAAAGGCTAAACCAGTCTGTAGGGACATTTCCACCACCCGAGAAGGTGGGAGTCCCAGGGAAGACAAGATCACAATTAAGTAAAATGCAGAACACAGGGAAAGAGATCTACTACAATACATGCACTTGACTTTATCTTGCTGGAGACCTGGAGAGCTTTTTGAATCTGAACGTCATGTATTTCTCTAAAAATGCCAAGTTCTTAGCCAGTGTCTTTTAAAATGTTGTATCTCTCCCATTTTCTCTATTTCTTCTTCTGAAACTATTTTCTAGACATGTGTTGGACTTTCTTATTTTATTCTATGTGATTCCTAATGATGTCTTTATATACGTGTGTATAGACACACATATGCATGCACACACACATATATGTATATATATATGCAGTTTAAATTTCATTTTTATTAAAGTAATACATGTGGAATATTTAACATGCAGTTTAGTGCATTTCTTAAAAGTTTATTTACTTATTTTGAGAGAGTGAGAGCAGGGGAGGGGCAGAGAGAGAGGGAGAAAGAGAATCCCAAGCAGGCTCCACAATGTCAGAGCAGAGCCCGTTGCGGCGCTCAGTCTCAGGAACCCATGAGATCATGACCTGACCCGAAACCAAGAGTTAAGATGCTTAATGGACAGAGCCACCCAGGCACCCCTCATGTATAATATTTAAAGCCAAATGGTTCTACAAGATTTGTGACAACATAAGGAAGAGTCTCTGCTTTACAGTAGATTCCACCTTTCAAACAACCATTTTCAACTCTTCTTTTCATTTCTTCTGATATTCGCCTCTGTATTGCTATAATACAATTTCCAAACCAGAGGAATTAGCTCTTTTTTTTTTTTAATAACTTCTTTGATGTGTTCCTCTTCCTTCCACTCTCTTTCAAACTTGTCATGGAAGGTTTTCTTTCTACTGTCATATTTTTATTTTCCAAGAAATTATTTTGTTCCCCAGCTGTTTCCTTTTTGTTTGTGTCCTGTTCTTGTTTAGTGTATGTGCTGTCTTCTCTTATAACTCTGAGGATGTTATAGTTGTTTTTTCCTTTTTCTTTTTTTACTTTTTTTGCCTCAATTCATTGTTTCTGTTTCCTTTTCTGTTCCCTTCACTACCCTTCCCTTCCTCTCCTTTCATCTTTTTGACACACAGAGCTTCCAGTTAATTTTTTAATCCTCAGTCTTAAATACAAACCCAGCCAGAGTAGATGTAGGGGCACATGAGTGGCTCAGTTAGTTGAGCGTCCAACTCTTGACTTCAGCTTGGGTCATGATCCCAGGGCATGGGATTGAGCCCTGCGTTGGGCTCTACACTGAGCATCGAGCCTGCTTTGGATTCTCTGTCTCTCTCTGTCTCTGTCTCTCTCTTTTTATCTCCCTCTCCCCATCTCCCCCACTTATGCTCTTTTTCTCTCTCTAAAATAAAAAAAGGAAAAAGAAAGGAAAAAAAAAAGAGTAGATGCTTTCTCTGGAGCTGCTCAGTTTCTCAAAGGGCACATCCTGCATTTTCCCTTCTGATTGATAGCTCTTGGCTGTCAATGTTTTCAAACTCAAATGTGGGGCAGGGACGAGAAGGGACCCATTGTGCAGTAGGCAGAATTTCATTTACTCCCTCTGTTTTCAAGCATAGTCCTTGCCTGAGGTTGAGCTGGGTTCAACTTCTCCAGGGAGTTTTCTGCTAAGGAATGAGGATGAACTAGATCCAACCTCTTCTCACTCAGTCTTCCAGCCAGTTCTATTCTGACTTCTACACACACCCTTGCTCCCAGAGGTAACAGAGGCTTCACAGTGTGAACCAAACTGCATTCATGTTTTGCCAGTTTTGGCTTAGATTTGGCAGAGTTTTCTCCAGTCTAAGTGATTATTACTAATGTTTATTCTTGCATCTTCTCTCCCATTGTTTGTCCTTTTGGGGTCCCGCTTTCTTTGACCACTATCATGTTAATGGAATTTTCAGGAAGGAGGTGTGATAAATGTTTATGTTAAAGCTGCCATGTTTTACTAGAGATTCCCCATCCCCTTCTTTTTAAAAAGGCCTCTTTATCTCCCTTGCTGCATTCTGGTTAATTTGTTCAGATCTAGAGCTTTCGTTGGTAAATTCTATCTTTGGTTTTATCTATTTAGCCTGACCACTAAGTTTGTAATTTTAATGACCATATGTTTTTCCTTTTCGCCCATTAGAAAAATCTGCCTCTCTCTCTCTCCCTGTTTTCTTGTGTTTTTCATTACAATTATTTTCCTTTATCTTTCATCTATCTTCTTGTTGACACTTTTTAACAGATGTGGCTTTATGATCTCTTCAAGATTTTTCTAATCTCTCAAGCCCTTGCATTTCTTTTTCTTTCTTTCTTTCTTTCTTTCTTTCTTTCTTTCTTTCTTTCTTTCTTCTTCTTTCTTTCTCTCTCTCTCTCTCTCTCTCTCTCTCTCTTCCTTCCTTCCTTGCTTCTGCTTTTGTGATTGCTGAGTCACCATTATGGTAAAGCAGGTCCTCTTCTGTTCTTTAATTTTTGACAATGAGCTCATCTTCACTGGAGGCTTACTTCTTTCTGTGGGAGGCCCTGGGGTTACACAAGAGTCCCTGCTGAGTGTTGTAGCATTTGCTCTTGCTGGTAACCACAGGGTTCGTTGTCTGAGATTTTTGTTATTTGTCGAGATTCCTGTATTATTTGGATAGTGTAAATTTAGACCCACACTGAATATTATTTTTCACCCAGACCCTCATGTAGAGAGAAGCCGCTTATTCAGCCACCTTCTTGGGCCAGTAGGAAGATATTCTTTATTGCCATTTGTGCTGGTTATTCAGCTGGAGGCTCTCAGCTTTACCCCCTGCTTCTATACTCTGTTTCTGATGCCAGGGATGGGATTCTGCAAGCCACATTTTCCCTATGCCATCTGGCTGTCTTTCAGCTTTTGCCAAAAGGGCCTCACAGAGAGAATGGAAGGCAGAAGGAGAGAGAAAAGATTTCCTGTTTTCTCACTGTTCCTGAAGCATCATTTTGGCTATAGCTCATCATCCCAGTGATGGCAATGGTTCTAGTTTCTGGCTTTTTTTTATACCACCGGTGCCAGTCTCACCCCAAGATACCAATATCAGCTGGGCAGTACTTCTTCCTTCAAGCTCTGGGTCTCAGGTCTTCAGGAACCCCCCCTCCAAAGTTCTAGGTTCTAATAACCCCACTTCTGGGCAAGAACGTATGGGTCCAGACCAATAAGTATGTGAAGCAGTTTCTAAGATGGCTCCCAATCATCTTTGTCTCCTGGTTTTCATGCCCTTGTATAATCCCCACCCCTTGAACACGAGCTGTACCTAACAAACAAACAGAATGCAGCAAAAATGATGAGATGCCACTACTGAGATTAGTTCAGAAAGAGTTTGGCTTCCATCTTGCTTCTCCTTTCTTACTCTCTTGCTTGCTTGCTCTGTTGGAAGTGGGCTACCATGTTTCAAGCTGTCCCATAGGGAGACCCAGTGATGAGGAGTGAAGAGAGGCCTCTGGCCAATACGCAACGATAAGCTGAGGCCCTCAAGCCCACAGTACATGAGGAACTGAATCTTGCCAACAGGTACATGGGTAAGTTGGGGATGATCTACCCCCAACTGACACCCTGATGGCATCCTTGCAGGGAAGCCTGAGTCAGAGGGCCCAGCTAAGCCACACCAAGATGCCTAACCTACAGAAACTATGAGATAATAAATTTTTGTTGTTTTAAGCTAAGAGGTTTTTGGGGAAATTTGTTACACAGCCATGCGTAACTAATCCTACCCCACTTCTGATAACAGAATAGCTTTTTGAGGGAGGCAGAAGGTCTCCAAAGGTGCTGGGAGTCCCAGTCGTCTCTAGTCCTCAAGGCCCCAAGACCTCTCTGGCTCTCCCAACACGGTCATTAAAACCTTGTCCCTCAGGTGTTAAGGCTCATGTTCATGATCCACATCACGTAGCATCATGTCTCTGCAAGCTCCAGCTTAGTTTCTGGCAGCCTGGGAAAATTTCTTTTATGTTTGAACTTGACAATGCACTTCCAAATATTTTGTAATATCTACCCCAAATTTCCCTGTGTTTGAGGAAGAAACGGACACCCTCACCTGTCCAGTGCCCCTTCTGGCCAGAAGTCCAAGGTCAAGCAGAAGAATCTGGATTTTTATACATAAAATCGGGAAGTCTCTGTATTTTAGTTCTCAATATTTAAACAGATTGATCTTTGCCAGTTGTTAAAGCACAAACTCTAGTTCATAATATGAATGATCTCCCAGGATGAATGCCATTAGGGCAATCTGGTGGCTTAATTGCTTCCTCCCTGATGACTTATGACTTGGAACAGCTACGAAAGTAGGGTATCCAAACAAATACTTGAAGGCCAAGGATAAAAAATGTTAATAATTAGTAACAGCTAGAAGCAAAGTTAATTCTCAGTGGGCCCATAATGCCAGCTATTTAATGCAAATTAACAAATGGCATTTTAATGTAAAGGACTTGAAAGCTAATATTTTAATTTTCCATGTAAGATCAATAATTCAACAAACAATAATGTGTAAGAGGAAGGAATTTAAAATTAGAGCGATGACTTTATTTCAGACATAAGTGAAATGCTATGTGACGTTTATATTTGCGGATCCAAAATTAGACCAAATTAGGCTTAGGTGCCACATGCATTGGAAGAAAGGCCTCATAAAAATGAAAAGTGCCAGCGATAGCTGATCACAAAGTGATAAAATTGGTCTTATGATGCCAAATAATGAGGCAGTCTCTTTTTTTTAGAAGGATTATGAAGGATAATTCTGAATTAAAATGGTGTTGTTTTGAATTCTTGGGTCTTGCCCTTTAGACAAAAGTTTAATAAATGAATAATGAACCAGAGTTCCAGTTTCTGACCTCGGTTGTGCTGGGTGGATGATTGTGACCTGAAGTGTAAAGACACACCTGTATATTCAGACTGTAGCCTCACCGTGGCCACAAGTGGCATTACTTCTGTGGCTGGTTTGTACAAGATGCCGGCGGGGGGAGGGGGGAGCACTCAAAAGGAGATCTTCCATTTGTGTAGGACCAAACATCTTCCCACACTTTCTCTCATTTGATCTTTAAAACAAATTTTTTTAAATGTTTATTTATTTTTGAGACAGAGAGAGACAGAGCATGAACGGGGGAGGGTCAGAGAGAGAGGGAGACACAGAATCTGAAGCAGGCTCCAAGCTCTGAGCTGTCAGCACAGAGCCCGACATGGGGCTTGAACTCACGGACCGTGAGATCATGACCTGAGCCGAAGTCGGACACTTAACCGACTGAGTCACTCAGGTTCCCCTCATTTGATCTTTAGAATAAGCCTGTGTGGTAGGTATTCTTAGCCTCATTTGACAGATTAAGGAATGGAGAAATTATGATTTGACCAGGGTCATGCAATTTGCAAACGCAGAATTCCTCCCGGGAACCTCAAGTGCATTACCACATTCTAAGTGGTTTCCCCATACACTTGGGTTTTTCAGGTCTCTCTGGGCATTTTGCTCTGCAAAGTCATGTGAGTGGTCTTCATTATCATTTTTCAGTGTTTTCTTAAAGGATTAAAAAAAAATATTTGTTTATTTATTTTTGAGAGAGAGAGACACAGAGAGAGAGAGAGAGAGAATGCATGAGCAGGGAAGGGTCAGGGAGAGAGGGAGAGAGAGAGAGAGAGGGGGGGGGAGAGAATCCCAAGCAGGCTCCATGCTGTCAGCACAGAGCCTGACGAGGGGCTAGAACTCATGAACTGTGAGATCCTGACCTGAGATCAGGAGTCGGATGCTAACCGCCTGAGTCACCCCGGAGACTCTCATTCTCCAGTGCTTTAACGTGTGTTGGATCCTCCAGCTCTCCTAGCTTTGTTTACCGTGTTTGATTTTGAATTTGTTTTTTACCAGACAGAATTCGAATGCAACTTTACTGACAGTGGACTGTGAACCACCGTCTTCTGGGACACACTCTGCACTCCTCTTCTCTGGGTCTTATTTTCTCTCCCCAACTAAAGAAAGAAAAATTTTTCCTAAAATATATCCCGTATACAGAAAGATTTCACACGATAAACTGTCAACAGTGGAGCACAGGCCTGTCTATGGAGTTCGGGGCACGAAACAAAGTTTTTAGCCTGTCAGAAACCGTCTTGTGTTCTCTCTCAGAAACCGTGCCCTCGAAGGGTGATCGCTGGCCCGAACGCTAAGGGCACACGTTAGCTTTGCCTGCTTTCATTCTTTGTGTACGGACATCTCTTGTGACTGGCTTCTCTTGATCAATAATATGTTTGGGAAGCTCACCCATGCTGTAGGATGTAGCTGTAGATCATTTGTTTTCAGTGGTGCATAGTACTCCCTGGTGTGAACTTCAGTATTTTATTACAGTGTTATTATTATTATACACCAAATAATACTTTGTAATGGAGTCACCAAGTAAGAGACTAGACAAATATTCTCGAATAGCTTTATTCATCATTCCACACATGATGGGCATTTGGGTCCTTTCCCATGTGGGCTATCATTAATAGTTCTCATCTGAACATTCTAGAATAGGTTTTATGAAGAACATAGGTGCACAGCTTTTTTGGTAAATGTGATCCAAAGTTTGGATCCCTGACATTCTTCTACGGGCATAAATAAAAATATGTCAAGAGTATAATTTTCCATTTATGTATTTTATGTTAATAATTCAAATCATAATTTCTGGAAAGTTAAGAGCTCTGATGGCAAACATACTTCCTTTATTTAGACTTCATCGATTTAAAATTTATAATCATTCAGACTGGAACTCAACCCACATCTCTTTTATTTATCAAGCATTTTCTTTACAGGTAATGTCAATTAATATTTCAGTATGAGATATATATTTCAAACTCAAGAGCTAGTCATCAACTGCTTTAGAAATGACATTTAAATATATAACTCCTAAGGTAATTGCAAGCAGGTCTTATCTAGAAATAAAAGCAAGGTATCTCAGGAAATGTCCTTTACAATAATAGGCTTTGTTAGTGGGTCTGAGTCGGTGGTACTTTAGTATTGTTGACAATTTCTTTTAGAAGTAATTCTACATCCTGTCATTTTAAATTATCTGATTTAGATGTGGCACTGTCCTAGAGTAATAAATCTAGCTAGCATGTAAACACAGAATACTTATCAACATGTAGAACTTTTCCCCCAATTAATCAAGAAGGACAGAGGTAATAAGGTAGCCGTGTTTAAATATTCATCGAGAAATCTGTGCGTGGAAGCCATGATATAAACTGTAAAGTGCTCTATTTTGGATAGATATTAGTGGTTATGATATGTCCTCCTCTCTCCCTCCATCATGTTCTTTTCTAAATGCTTCTTCTGCAGAATTATAAACATGGAGTGTGGTCATTTCCAACATTTTCTTACCAGATACCATCCCCCCAACCCTGCTTTTGTGGGGTTTTTTGTTTGTTTGTTTGTTTTATTTTGTGTTTTTTTTGCCCTTCTTGATAATCCAGCCCCTTGGCTTAGCAGAGTTCTTTTCTGACTAAGCCAGGCTCTCAATGCTACCACCTCCTGAGAATAAAGCTTTCTCCATCTGCTACACAGTGAATTGGGAGAAGTGCTAATTGTGAAAAGAATCTGGTGCCTTGGGAGCACAGGAGAGAAGCATTAAATTTGCTCCGGGAGGCGGGGGATGGAGGTCATCCAGGAAGATACATCCAGATAGCGTGATTTTTAGATCAAGAACTTGGAAAGTGGATACACACGCAGTGGTGGCGGGATATGAATTAGCCGGTGTGTTTGAGGCAGAGAGGCTGTGTTTAGGATACTCTGGACGAGTGGGGCAGTGATTCTCGCCTTTGGCTGCACGTGGGAATGCCCTGCTTGATCGGTTCTCTCTTGCCACCGCATGCGGTGTAGCAAATAACCACACGACCACAGTGCTGTACGATGACGAGTGTTTGTTGCCCACACGTCTGACGTGGCTGGAGAGGTAGCTCCGTGAGATATAGGTTTAGTAGGATTCATCGTATTATGATAAATCCATGTGCATAATCAGGGAATAAATACAAGCTTTAAAGGAGGCACAGCAGGGGACTGGACTCCCAAACACTTGAGTTCGAAGCCTGGCTCACTATCTCCAAGATGCCTGGTTCTTTATTCGTTGAATGGGAATAATCATACCGCTCACCTCCTGGAACTTTTCTGAAGGTTAAACTGAGATCATACATGAAAAAGCCGGGCACAGCACCTGGTCTCCAGTTAGCACTGCAGAGTGGTGGACTGTATTACACGCTGAGCTGGAGAGTGAAATTCTTAATCGCTCTTGAATAAGTTTTGCTCTGTAAGTTCTTTAGAACGTGGTCATTTAGGTTGGTCATTCAGAATAATACAAAGAGCATTCATACAGTGCATTAAAATTCATAAAGTGCTTTCATGTACCTTCTTCAATCAACATCATAATCTGGGTGGTAAATAAAGATGAGAAAATTGAGGTTCAGAAATGTTAAAAGTTTCACACAAGGTTATGTAGCTAATATAGCTCACAGATGGAACCCATATCCTGACTGGATGATAATCACGCTCCAGATGTTCAAATTAGAAGTTTAGAGACTGGAGTCCCAAAAAGGCACCCACTGACTTTCCCTTAATTCCCCACGGAACACCACAGAAGGCAGAATCACACAAGTGGGTTCACAGCCTGACTGTCCCCTAAGATGTCTGATCAACAGAGATAGTATTTGGGGAATCACTTTTTACATCGGACCGTGCCAGGCATATTAATTGTAACAATGTCGTCCCGTTTTGTTGAAATACGATCTTAACCAACTGCTGTCACGCGGCTTGTGTATCACACCCTTTTAACTTCTTGAAGTTTCGCAAAGAAATTTTGTAGTTTCATCCGTGAAGAAAGGTAGATGTTAGGAATGACAGAAGTTAACAAACATTTGGAAAGAGTGGTTTTTCTGGCTCAAAGTATCCCTGCTTAGCCATCACAAGGGTGACTTACCACCGTGACTGTACTTCATGCCATTTTAGGTTGTGGTCAAGGTAGGGCCCATTAAGGACTCACATTTTATTTATTTATTGAGGGGGGAGGGGCAGAGAGAGAGGGAGAGAGAGAGAGCGCATCCCTGGAAGCCTCCACACACTGATGCAGGGCTAGAACTCACGAACCACGAGATGATCGTGACAGGAGCCAAAGTCGGACACTGAACCAACTGAGCCACCCAGGCTCCCCAGAGACTCATATTTTAATAGAATATTTCTTTTCTTATCTTTTCTTTCTTATTTCTCCCTTCTTTCTTCCTTCCCTTCCTTCCCCTTCCTTTCTTGAATTGATTGTGTGTGTGTGTGTGTGTGTGTGTGCATGTGTGAACCTGTGTGTCCTTCCACATCTCTGAATTATAACCTCCTTGCATGGGGAAGCCACAACGCAGCCTGTCTTACCTCCCTTATCCACCACAGCCAGTGCGGATCTTTTCTTCCTACCAATGCCTATAGTTTCCTAGCAGAACAGCACTCATGGTACTTAAGCACCAGCACCAGGTAACCAATAGGCCCTGTATTTTTAGATAACAGTTACGACAGCAAGCTTGTATTGACTACTTAATTTGTGCCAGGTGCTCTCTTAGCACCTTACTCAAAAGAGCTCACTTAACCCTCAAAACACTCCATTAAGAAGACAATAATTTGTGGGGCACCTGGGTGGCTCAGCTGGTTGAGCATCCGACCAGCTCAGGTCATGATCTCACGGTTTTTGAGTTCCAGCCCCGCGTCGGGCTCTGTGCTGACAGCTGGGAGCCTGGAGCCTGCTTCGGATTCTGTGTCTCCCTCTCTCTCTGCCTCGCCCCTGCTCATGCTCTGTCTCTCTCTCCTTCAAACACAAATAAACATTAAAATTTTTTTTAAAAAGCAAAAGAAGACATTAATTTGTAAGTGTACATTTTTTCACTCTTCAATAATTTTTAAAAGGGCCTTGAGGGGCGCCTGGGTGGCGCAGTCGGTTAAGCGTCCGACTTCAGCCAGGTCACGATCTCGCGGTCCGTGAGTTCGAGCCCCGCGTCGGGCTCTGGGCTGATGGCTCAGAGCCTGGAGCCTGTTTCCGATTCTGTGTCTCCCTCTCTCTCTGCCCCTTCCCCGTTCATGCTCTGTCTCTCTCTGTCCCAAAAATAAATAAACGTTGAAAAAAAAAAAAATTAAAAGGGCCTTGAGCCTTAACTATGTTCTTTTGGGGTGGTGGGTAGGGGAGCAGTGAGTTGAAACTTGGATGTGGCAGACGTGGGACAAAGGCTAAGTGACAAATTCACCAGAGGAAGAAAACGTTCCCCATCTTTGCCATCCTCTTTCCTTTGCAGCATTCGATTAAAAAAAAATTCAAATATACAGAAGAGTAGGCAGAATCGTACAAGATGTATGTTCTAAGCTCAGCGATCGCTAATATTCTGCACGTATAACATACAATTAGACATATACAGTAAAACCTTGGGTTGCGAGTAACTTGTTCTGCGAGTGTTCCACAAGACAAGCAAACATGTCTAATAAATGTTAAATAAATATAAATAAATAAATGACTTGATAAGCGAGTGATGTCTTGCAGCATCATGCGATGTTGCCGAACATCACATGATCACCAATGAGCCAGTGGTTCCTCTCTCTCTCTGCGGGATTGTGGGTGATCATCTCCCACGCTCGGCTGCTCGGTCTCAAGCTGAGGTGTTTGGCAGAAATCGGTGATTTTTCGGAATGTTGGAAGAGGCCCACAACTGGCACTGGTGTCCTTTTTGTCTCTTCCAAGCCCCTGTGGACAGTCCTTTGCTTTTCCATCCGAGAGTAAGCTTAGGAATGCTTTGCTTCTTCTAGGTCAGGCTGCCTACAGATGTAGACCCTTTCCTCTGCTGCCTTATTGCCAGTTACATTAAATACAGTCTATGACAAGAGTTTATTAATACTGTACTGCAGTCAACATCCGTGCGAGCGTAACCAATGGCCCCCACGCAGAAGATTCCAATAGACAGCAGTGATTCTGTTAGGGATAGTGACAGTTGTCCCACACAATAACCCTCCTTCTCTTGTCTCCTTGACACCAGCCACGAAGGTTTTCAAAGGTGAGTGCTGGTTAATTTGTTATATTTTGTGTTTTCTTTATCATTTTGTATTATGTTACAGTATTGCACTCATTTTTTTATTATTAATTTTATTTTTTTTTAATTTACATCCAAATTAGCTAGCATATAGTGCAACAATGATTTCAGGAGTAGATTCCTTAGTGTCCCTGACCCATTTAGCTCATCCCCCCTCCCACACCCCCTCCAGTAACTCTGTTTGTCCTCCATATTTATGAGTCTCTTATGTTTTGTCCCCCTCCCTGTTTTTATATTATTTTTGTTTCCCTTCCCTTATGTTCATCTGTTTTGTCTCTTAAAGTTGTCATATGAGTGAAGTCATCATTTTTATGTGAATATTTTGGGGGTTGGGAATGAATCATCTGAGTTTCCATCATTTCTTATGGGGACCTTCGCTTTGATATACAAGTGCTTTGGATTATAAGCATGTTTCCAGAATGAATTGTGCTCGCAAACCAAGGTTTTACTGTATATATGTATAAGGTTTTGCTGAATAATTTGAAAGTAAGTTGCTAATACCTTGGCATTTCCTTCCTAAGGGCTACATCACACACCTTCTTAAAATAAGGGCAGTATCTTACATAACCACAATGCTGTTATCACACCTAAGGAAATTAACAAAAACATGGAATATGGTCTGTTTGTTTGTTTTCTCCATCCCTATTTGTCTAATAAAAAGGCAACAGAGGGGATGCCTGGGTGGCTCAGTCAGTTAAGCAACCAATTCGTGATTTTGGCTCAGGTTATGATCTCACGATTTGTGAGTTTGAGCCCCGCATCGGGATTCTCTCTCTTTCCCTCTCTTCCCCTCCCCCACTCGCACACGTGTGTGTGTGTGTGTGTGTGTGTGTGTGTCAAAAATAAATAAAAAAACTTTAAAAAAGGGCAACAGAGAAAAGAAATTTGAATTTGAATTCTAACAAACTAGTATTCTATATTTTTTGGTGATGTGTAAATATTGTAGTTAGTCTTTCTTTTTACTTGGAAAGCACTTGCTACTTTGATGGGGAGAGAGGGTAGTTTTTAATAGTTTAAAAATTGGAACTCACTCCCTTACTGAGGTAAATAGGAACATGCTTATGGTATGGCTGGGAAAATCAAGACAGAAAATTATAGTGTCAGCCTCTTAAGGATTCAAACTCTGGGTTTTTTCCCAAAAAGTCCAGTTTAATTTAGGGCTAATCAATAATTCACAGATGCAATCCCTAACCAAGAGATTTAACAGTTTAATAAAGAGGAAACCACACACAGGTCCAAAATGTAACCGTTAATAGATGGGACTTTGACGTCCATTTTCAAGACTGTGCGCCAGTGAAGATCCAATTATATCAGTGAGCTAGTGACAGATTATGGCTTTCTTTTTCCATTTATTAAAGAAATCTCTACTTTTGCTGACAACAGAAAAATGTAACTTTAAAAATCTTGAAAAAATAACGTGTAAACTTGGCTTCGTATTTACTTTCTCCAAGCCAATTAGTGCTTCAAGGCTTTTTGTGCAGGTAAAGTTGTCTAACATTCTAGCTTTTCCTCCGAGTATTTGGTGATACTTGATTAAATGCCTGACACTTTTGCTGTTGATGACCGGATTTTTAAAATTACTTTTCGCAACAATGATTAATATTAGCTGGTCTCTGACAGAGGTAACGTTTATTTCTTTCGTTTCAGGTTTGGAACTGTGTTTGGTCATTCCTAGTTCTCGTGGATAGAGGACAATGTGATGGAACATCTTATACAAGAATATCCAGATAACCAGGAAATATGCAACCGTGGCAATCATCTGGTGGTAATATTGGAGGAAGTATTAGTTTTGCTTTCATGGAGGGGCTGAACAATAGTGGAAGTGTTCCAAAAGGGAATAGATGTGATGCTACCATAAGACGTGAATTTTGGAGAGTACCAACTAGATTTTAAATACCTGATATGAAAGCAGGCTGCTGTGAGTTGAACTGAGTCCCCCCGCAAAAGGATAAATTGAGGTACTAAACCCCAGGACCTCAGAATGTGATTTTTTTTCTTTAGAAAGGAGATTTTTACAGAGGTAATCAAGTTAAAATAAGGTCATCAGGGCAGGCCCTAATTAAATATAACCAGTGTCCTTACAAGAAGAGGAAATTTGGACACAGAGAGACATAGAGAATGAATGCCATGTGGAGAATAAGGCAGAGATTAGGGAGATGTCTCTACAACCCAACGGGTATAAAAGATTGCCAGCAAACCACCAGAAGCTCAGAGAGATGCACCGAATGGATGCTCTCCCCCTCAGCCCTTAGAAGGAACCAGCCTTACCAACGCCTTGGTCTCAGACTTTTAGCCCCCAGAACTAGGAAACAGGAAATGCCCGTGTTTAAGCTGCCCAGCTTGTGGGGCCCTGTGACTGCAGCCCTGGGAAACTGATACCCAGGCTAATTTCTTGAGCTGAAATGCATGAGGGTACGGGGTGTGATTTTTCCTCAGTGACTAGGTTACTACTAATGTAGTGTAAAATTTCCTTTGGGGAACTAAATAGTGTTCCGTATATCTACTTAAGGAGCCTTTCCCTTGAGTTCCTTCAGAGTTAAATTGATCGGTGGTTTTATTTTAAAGGGAATCATGTAGCTGTCCGCATGAAAATTTAATTAGAGAACACGAGTGCCTAGCTACCGATCAGTGCGATATTAGCAATGATTACATCTTTCTATTTTGGAATATTTTTGGTCTGCCCCACCTCTCCTCATCTGGGGAATGTTCCTGAGCCATAGGATAATCCCTGCTCTGCCCACGTCGTGTGGGTGAGGCTGTGAGCTCCAGCTAGTCCGGGAAGCTCCAGTAAGAGTTCTTCATCTCAGTGATGAGAATGCAACCCACGCTAGACCAATGTGTGTGTTCCCAGGGAACTCACCAGCCTGATCAGAAGACGTGCCCTTTTCATCAGGCATTCTAAGCCCTAAGGCGAGTGCAGACTTCTGTTTGGGGATGGATGGAAGCCTCACTGAAAATTATGGAGCGAGGCTGGGACAGGAGATACAGGCTCAGTCAGAAAATTCTTACCCCCTGGATCAAACTCTCCCTGATCAGAAATAACCTTTTGACGTTCTACTTACAGGAATGAGCCAACGACATCTCCTTTGTACTTAGAGCCATTTTGAGTTGGGTATTTGACACGGACAATTAAAGTGTCTTAATGAACCTGCAAAGCATAATCTTTAGTTTTTGACCCCTCATGGCCTCTGGAAGTCTTGGATTGTTTCTGTGCTAGAATGTTCTGGAGCATGGTGAGCCCTCAGTAAGAGCTGACTCAGGTTTTTATCCTACATTGTCAGAATAATATCGATGTCCAAATTCATCAAAATGTCAGTGGGATGGTTTTCCTTATAATGTGGGATGACCACAGTCATACTTTGCCAACGTCCTTGTGACGGGTTGTGTTTTTCAACAGCTGTGTGTATTCACATAGGTCACCCCGCAGCCTGTTATTTATTACAATGCACACTCTGCTTTCCCACTGAGACGTGGCCTCCGAGTTTCTTCCTGGTGAATCTGGGGGAGGGTTGGCTCAGGACTGCTCCAACCAGGATAAAGTGGCAGAAGTGACGCTCTGCGGCTTCTGAGGCTAAGTCCTAAAAAGGTTGTGGCTTCCACGTGGCCCTCTTCCAGATGCTTGCCCTTGGAAGCCAGTCGCCGTTCTGCGAGGAAGGCCGAGCCAGGAGAAGAGAGGAGCTGGGCCCTCCGCCTCCAGCCGACATCACCCACCGGACACATGAGCGGACGGGGCTTCAGATCGCTCCAGCCCCCAGCCTTTGAGACCTCAGGCATCGTGAAGCAGGCATGAGTTGTAGCTACTGTGCCTCATCTGCACCCCGATCCGCTGAATACATGAACATAACAAATGGTTGTTTTCCACTAGTAAGTTGCAGGGTGGTTTGTTACACAGCCATGGTGAGGTCATTTGCGACACGTCAGAATTCCCTTTCCCGTATGTTTCCGGTGAGGGTGAGCCACAAGAGAGATTCTCCTGGAAGACTTGGCCGGGGTGTGTGAAGCAACAGCCGTTGGTAGCTCACATGTGTTGTCACTGGTTTGCTGGCTCATCGGCACAGGCTGTTCTGGGGCCCGTGTCTGCTCTTCTGGGCTAGTGTGCGGTTAGCTCCACAGCAAAGGGCCAGACTTCCTGGGGACACCTGTATCGTTAAGGTTAGAGGAAACAAAAACTGACACATAATGGGATCCGGTTTGTGCTGTGGGTTTCCTTTTATTCCCCTTCCATTTGTCCCTCGATGTGCACAGTCACTTGCCTCTGGTATCGCTCACCGCCTCCTGCACCTGTTCCCTGTTTACATTAGTATTGCCGCAGTCGTCACTGAGTTGAAAATCTGAATACATTTTGAGGATGTAAATAACCTTGGAACACAAGCTGTGTCTGAGAAGCCTTTCCCAAGTGTATATGAATAGATTTCTATCCCCAATGGACCGGGCAAATACCCATATTAAGGAAAAGGCTTGCTTGTTTATCTTCATTCCTTGGATGACCCTTCACCCAACTTTTTAGGCCAAGACGTCTTAGTCTGCTCAGGCTGCTATAACAAAATACCAAAGACTGGGTGGCTTAGACAATAGATATTTATTTCTCACAGTTCTGGAGGCTGGTAGTCCAAGAACAGGGTGCCAGCATGGTTGGTTCCTAGTGAGAGCTGTCCTTCTGGCTTGTAGAGTGCTATCTTCTTGATGTGTCCCCACATGGCAGAGAGAAGGCTCTGGTCTCTGCCTATTCTTATAAGGACACCAGTGCCATCATGGGAGCCTCATCCTCATGACTTCATCTATACCTAATTACCTCCAAAGTCCCACCTCCAAATACCATTACACTGGGGTTCACCATGAATTTGGGGGCAGGTACACAAACATTCAGTCCATCACACAAGATAAAAACCAAATCTTATTAACCTAAGAGGACTTCTCCTGAAGGATTTACATGTTTATTCATGGTTGAGTGTCTTTGGAATTTGACAATTGAAAGAACACTCTGACTACTATACATGGACCAGGAAGGGGAGATAGAAAGACTGTCTGCAGTTCCTCCACAGTCCCTGAGGCTGATGTAAGTTGCCTTTCCATTAGTAGTATTTAGTTGTACATAATGAAGATCCCCTCATGTGCTGAGAAGCTTCCTCATGGAGAAGGAGGCCAAAAAAGCCAAGGGCGCCAATGGACAACATGCTGGTGATTCAGAGTAAAACATGGCAACCCTTCAAAGCAGAACAGTCATATTCTCTCCTAGTGGACGTGCTCGGAAAAAGACATGTCTTTACACAACCCAATATATTATATTCTTAGTTCCCGATGTAGCAAGGTTCGTTGACACACTGAGAACATAAACCAAGTAGAATTACTCTTTACAGCAAGAAAGGCCAGAAAGGCACGAAGCATTGATACATTGGGATAAACTGCATATGGAATATGTTTGCCTGGGTTCATGGTGCTCCCTTCTGCTGGACCTGCCCACACCCATGACGGTCTTACAAACCTTCTGGCAACAGTTGGATGGATGAGGTTTAGAAACGTGACCCAAGCTGAGCCGATAAGATTCTTCTTTTCCTTGGAGTTTAGATTTTCACCAAAAGATCCTCAATCTATGTGTGTTACTAGAATGATGTTACGGATTGAATTGTGTCCCCCCAAATTTGTATATTGAAGACTCAACCCCCAGGTTGGCTATATTTGGAGATAGGGCCTTTACAGAGGTAATTAAAGTTAAATTAGGTCATAAGGGTGGGGACTAATTTGATAGGACTGACATCCTTGTAAGGAAAGGAGGAGGCACCAGATGTCTTTCTCTGTGCCTGCATGCACAGGGGAAAAGCCACGGAGGTTACAGTGGGAAGGAGCCTTGTACAAACTGAGTACAGAAGGAGACGTCGCCAGAAACCATCCGACTGGCACTGTGATCTCAGACTTCTAGCCTCCAGAACTGTGAGGAATAAATGTTTGTTGTTTCTAAGCCAGCCAGTCTATGGTACTTTGTCATAGCAGCCCAAATGGACAGGTAGACATTGGTTTCATCTGACATTAATTAATCCAAAGACCTCATCAAGCTCGTACTCTGTGATGGGAAAACAAATGGAATGTTTCTCAGCCTCAGGACAGTCTGTGTGCTTTAGAAGGAAAAGTGACCAAACTGTGTGCCATAATCTGAGACAGAATACTGGGTGTTTGTTGTTTTGGCTCCCAGCTTCTTCTCCTTGCCCTGAGCAACCACTGCCTCACCATTTTCCAATGCCATATTTGGGGTCAAGTTTGCATAGTGGCTCCACATGTAAGGCAATCAGTACATTCCCTCCTTCTGATCAGAATGGCTGGCTTCCCATGGTCACATGACACAAATCCCATTCATCATGTCTGAGGAGATTCAATTCCCAGTCTTTTGTTGTCATCGGGGAAGCACACTTCCTTTTCTTGTTGGCGCCTAGGTGAACAGATGATGGGACTGGAATTGTGGCAGCCATCTTGTGAGCACACGGTCCTGAGTGAGGACTGAACATCGAGGAAGCAGAACTGAGAAATCCACAAGCAGAAGCTCCATCTCAGTGAAATCGTCTGAACCTGGATCAAATCATACCTGAAGCTCCCTCTGGGTTTTCGGTTATGTGGGCAAATAAATTCCTTTTCCTGTTCCTTTTCTTCAGCTGGTTTGAGTTAGGGTTTTTGTCACTTGCAGCAGAAAGTATCATAACTAATACAGTTATTGGAAGTTGAGTTGTGGCGTCAGGCAATCTATAAACTGGGGAGACTGCGCTACAAACAGGTTCTGAAACTCCAGTAGGTATGTTTTCCCCTTTCTTTGAAATCATAAAACACTTTGCTTCTACAATTGATATAGCATGTATCACATATTGCCTTGAATTGCAATTACAGTTCTCATACGGTGGGTACAAATCTCACAGCCATAAAACTCCGGTGTGCAGAAATAGAACTTTCTTTATTGTTTTATAATTGAGCTTAATTTAGCTCACAAACCCTCATTGCTGCTAATGATGGAGAACTTAATTTTGCTGATTCCACGCAATTCTGTCAAT